>NC_139512.1:272896015-273228515 GCF_947247035.1 Vipera ursinii | reverse complement strand
GGACATATGAAGCTGCCATTTCTGCTTGAGGTTGTAGTTGTTTTGCTAGGTATTTAGCTAAGTTTTGTAGTGGTGAGCCTATAGAACTTACTATGGGTCTTAGTGGGATTCCATCTTTGTGTATTTTGGGGAGGCCATATAGTTTTGGGCATCTGGATGACTTCTCCCTGGGAATGATTGTTTGTTGGATTTCTTGGCTTATAGAAGTTGATTTTATCTTTTTCTTGGTGGTCTTTTCTAGATAGGTTGTGGGATCTGTATATATAGGTTTGTATGTAGTTTCTTTGAGTAAGTTGGACAGTTTCTCTTCATAGTCTGATGTGTCCATTACCACTGTAGCATTGCCTTTATCTGCTGGTAGTATGATTATGCTGTTGTCTTTTCTTAGGTTTTGCAATGCTACTTGTTCTTCTTTTGTTAGGTTGCTTTTGGGTGGTTTGCTTGTGCATAGGATGTGGGTGACTTCATGTCTGACTTGGTCTGCTTCATCTGCATTGAGTTTAGTTAACTCACCCCCACCCAATCAGAAAGCAGCCACGCCTCCACCCAGTCAGAACACAGCCCCACCGGCAGTTGGAAGGAAAGGAACAGCCAGACCACGCATTGCTCCTGGAAGCAGCAGGAGGAACACTCCGGCCTGATGATGACGGATGGGATTTCGTCGAAACGTCGCCACAACTTTCTGAAGATGAAAGGAACGCGGGAAGAGACCCGAGACTCTAGATCTACACATACAGACACCCGCGAGAATCTACGAAAACAAAAATACATACACACACACACACACACACACACACACATATTAAAAAAGGTCAATTATTTGTATTTATTGCCGTGTTTAAATTGTTTCTATGTTTATGCTACAGGGAATTTTTTCCCCCCCATCTCTGCTGAAAACTTACAGAATATCAGGAAAAAAAAGAACCCAGAAACAATAAGGGTTAGAGAAATGTCCCATTTCTGCTGCCTTGTGGGATACATACTCATTACTCCCTTAATCGTCCCCCACAAAGTGCAACCTGGCATACCAAGATATGAGCTTTGTAAGTAAACGTCTCCTCTCTCTTCTTTGTGATAAGCAGCAGCTTATCGAAGAGAAACAAAGTGCGCTCATTTTTGGCTCTCTGGATGCGGAAGGTTCCTTCTAGCACCAGCTCTCCATAGCTTGCAAGGTCTGGGCCCTTCCAGTTCGTAAGTAAGCTTTGTATTTCCTGAAAAAGAGGGGAGGATGCAGCATGTTAAAAACAGACTAGGCCAGAATGTCTTACTTATGGAAAACAAGTGTTACAACGCCACCAGTGTTTCCTTCCACTAGTATGGAAAAAACACCCATTTTATTTACAAAAGACGGCTAACAATCCCATAATATATTACACTACTAGACGATTTTTGACTACATAAAAGACAATCGCATTTATTTCTAAAGGTCATAATATTGATAAAAGTTGCAGTTGCAGCCAACTGAACCCCAGATCTGAGGTGGAGCAAGGTGGAGCCAAATGCTAATTAAAAATAAAAATATTGCTCTTTTGATGCTTTCCTCAACATTTCAGAAAAATGGAAAGATGTCATAGTACTTTGATAATAGTAAGAAATAATTGCCACTATAATAATGAAACAAGTCAAAATTGCACAGCTGGATTTTCTCACCAAATGGGAAAAGAAGAAGGGCCAAGAAGGGCCAAAGAGACTAAGGATTGCTTATGCCCATAAGCTAATTCCATAAGCTAATTCGCTTCTTCCTATACAAGGAACCAGCCCCAGCTTTAAAAGACTGTCACAGTGGCTTAGCTTTGGTGATCCACATTAAAAATCCTCACTCATATTACAGTGATGCAGATTTGAGATTGAGTTTTTGCCGAAAACCAGGCATTTTCATATGAGATGAATAACATTTATGCATGAGATACAGAAAAAAGAGCAAAATGCATTTGAAGGAAGTTTCAAACAGTAAGACAATTATTTTCTAGTCTAAAGCATTACAGTTGGTTCTGATTTAATCCTTGTTCAGCAATAGTTCAATGGTAGTTAAGATCAGTTCTCAAAATTCTGGCTCGCAGAGTTCTCTCACAATGATCATAATTCTGATCATCCCTGTGGGCTTCCCACAAGCAAAGTCAATGGGGAAGCTGGCAGGAAATCAGAACTTGCACCTATGTGAAGTCCTCTTTTAACGACCTGCACAGTTCTTGCTGGACTTCTGGAACTGCCACCACTAAGTGGCACAATCACATTTTTCCTTTAGGACTGCATTGCTTAGTGACAAAAAAATCTGGTCCTAATTACTGTCATAAACTGAGGATTATCTGCATTTATCAAGATCCTCAAAGTAGTGCACAAAATAGCAATAATTAAACTTTGGGCTCTGTTTGAGGAGATATTTTCTACAGTCTATTGTTGAAGCAAACATTTCTATTCAACTCTCATTCAGGCTTTGAAGAAGCTTATATGAATAAGTCAAATATCATGTTAAATATTGCTTTGGAATTGGTTCAGCAAGTAGGCATTTTGATGTTTAAAATACTGAAAACAACAATCTTTGCAATGTGTCAAACATTTGTTCAAACCATATGAGCAAAATCCAAACAAAAAACAGAACATAGTTGATGAAGGATGCATTTTGATTCACCTGTAATCTAATGGCATGTTCATGCTTCCTCTTCATATCATTGATATGCCATGCCACTCTCTGCATTGTATCTATGGCATCTAACACAATATCATAACCTTCAGTCTCCTTGTCAAGATGATTTTCTATCTCCTGTTAAGAAGCAATTGAAGAGAGTATTGTTTATAACAGTCAAACATATGAAAACAAGATCTGACTGATAAGTACATAATCTGCTTCTTAAATAATGCTGGCTGCAGCCCATCTCTGTCGACTTTCGAGTTCAGATAACTCAAAAAGTCATAGTATCCCAAAGCAGGCATGTCAAACTTGCGATGTCGTGCGATATCTCACAGCTTTTTCCCCATTGTCGGAATGGGATGGGTGCGGTTTCAGTGTGACACATCCGGCATGCGGGCCAACAGTTTGACATGCCTGCCCTAAAGATTTCAACTCTTAACAGTGCAGACTATACAAGAGAGATTTTTCAGCTCCACTTCCTCATTAGAAATCATTTGAGGTTTATAACCCTTTTCTCTCAAGCCTTTCTTCCCCTCCATGCTTCTCTTGATTTCATATTCTTTAAGTGGGATTGTATGGCTTTATATTGAGGGTATAAATAGAAAAGTAGAGCTGCTGAAATGAAGGCAACTCCACTTTTCTATTTATATGCTGAAATGAAAGCATTCTTAACAGGTAAAGGAGAAGGCAATAATATTATAGCATATGAAAGATAGGAATGGTTGTTTTATACCCCTTTGTAATCCTAAACAATTATGTTGAAATATTTTTGGCCAAGCTAGATTATATAGGAAATGTGAAAGTGAATTTCATATTGAGTGTGTCTGTGTTCAGTGTGTTCAGTATAAGAGCCACAATATATTGGGAGCTGATAATTAATCCTTTCTTCCAACTTTCTGGTCCTAATGCCTATTTTCCACCAAAGTCAAAACAGAATCTTGAGTGCACAGGAATCAAGTAACAAACTGTTACTATTTTGTCACATATAAATTTAATCTCTTATCATTGACCCTGTTAAGAATGAACACTGAGATCTGCTAAGGGAACTAACAGACATGGAACTACTACAAATACTTAATTACAGTTGCTAGATAAGAAAGTAGCTTAGTTGGCTGGGAAAATGTTATAATTATCTGTTGGCTAGGCTCAAAAAGTATTTAAATGCAATAATGCTTCCTTTGATATCAGTGATCTTAGTGAGACATAGCAAGCATGCCAGCTTATGTAAAGTATGTGCAACCTGTGACTTGCCAAGCTGAACACAGATCAATAGACCATATTATGTGAGAAATATCCTTGTTATGCAATCCCTGGTGGGATGTATCAAGGAGGAGGTTTATTTTGCTTCCAGTTAACTGCCCTTCACAGATAATAGATTGTGTTTTAATTCCTAAATCCTTTAATAATGTACAGACATGCCTTAGAGTAGCTGTGCACATATTTTCAGGTCAAGGGCACCAATTAGCACTTGAATGGTTGAGCCAAGGTATGCTGTAGAAAAAGGGTGGAACGTAAACAGAATATCATTTGTTTTTAATTTAATTAATTAAAAGCAGTTTTATATCCTTAGTCCTTATTACTTTATTTATTTCAATCTCTCTGAGTTAAAAGTAACAGTCTGGAGACAGCATGATGAGGAAATGCATATGGCCTTGGGGCCACAGTTATCACCTCATCACTCAGTTGCATTGCACTGACAGCTGCCTGGATGGTAATTATGGACATTTGGAATGAATCAGTCATTTAATATTTCGATGCAGTTTTCTTGCCTTTAAATCCTGGCTATGAAACTTTAGTTGGATAATTACTTTGAGAATTAGGCATGTCAGATATTGGAAACATATAAATCCCCTCCAAATTTACATGTCCAGGCTTTAAATTATAATTAATTTCTTAATAGGAAGCATATGATAAAAGAATTAAAAGTAGGCCCAGATTTTTGAAATATGTTTAAATGGTAAACTAAAGGAGTAAATCAACATATATGCCAAAAACATTCCTTGAATGCATACTCACATGCTTTAAGGCAAAGAAAAACCTAATTTTAGCCTATATGTTACCATTTACGATATTTTTTCAACCAGAATACCCCAAGCTATTAAAAAGAAACAGGATGGAATACTATGTAAAATAATGGTAATGTACTCACAATATTTGTTTACTCTCTTATTTCAGGAGTTCTCAGATGTTGTGTGGAACTCTTTGTACAAAGCTTTAGGAGACTGCAAACATACCAGTCACTCAGCATGAGCTGAGGTTACAAACATTGTAAGCAAATGACGCAGAGCACACTGGGACTTTCAGAAAACTCAGGAAACAAGGGGTAAAAAAATGGGAATGAGTAGTACAAATTCAGCTTGTTATAGATCAGGTTTTTTTTCCTATGAAACAAAACTGGCCAATTTAGAGATAGTTCTTTTAAAGTATAAATATGTAACTAAGCCTTTATAGATTCAGTAGAATATAGAAAAAGGTTCATTGACAAAGCGTTTCACTTACATGCAAAAGCAAATGATATTTCAGTATTCTTTGAACAGGCTTTAAAAGATAGGATCCCAAAGGAAGAGAATGTTGTAAAGCTTCTTGTCTTTCTCTGAAAAACTTGGCTAGGGACTTGTTCCTCATGCATTCAGTGAGTACAGCCACTGACCTGTAAAGAATACAAACACTGCTTTCAGAACATTGTTAACCTATTAATTATGCAGAAAACCACTACTTCAATGGACATGTTTGCTTGTATTCAGTCTGACAGTTAAGCAATTTACAAGCTTAGATGGATTTGGGACTGTCTACATACGGTAATTGAACAGGGGTTTTCCTCCCCTAAAATTCTTTTCTGTTTAGAATGGATTTTGAAGAAAAAAGTTATTAGAATTTTTTATTAGAAGAAGTATTAGATTCCGCCATATCATTTCTGTATCACACCTCAGAGAAAACCTCCACCCCATTCCAATGTTTCTCCCGTTTGGGAAAAATAGGGGCAGAAACCTTTTTTTTAAAAAAAAAAAAGCCTGCAGAAGCAAGTCAACCAATACAAGAATCTCACTTTTTTCCTCCTTTCTATTTCCTCACACAAACACTGTCAATCTTCTGTACAGAAGCTTAATTCATACTTGTTGAAGGACGAGGAAATTAGGAAGACATTTTAAAGGTGGAAACTCCCACACTATTATAAGATATTGACCTAAGAAGCCACCATAGTTGAACCAAATGATATCTAACATACGGTAAATGCTATTTTCAAAATTCCTCCTACCTGCCACAATATATTTGGTTTTAAACTTTTTTTCATTCCCCATTCACATCATTCAGCATTTATTTGTTTACTTACTTACCCACTCATTAAATTTATATAGCTAACCACATCATATACATGACTCTGGGTGGCTCATAAAGTTAACATAACAACAAAAAAACATAAACATAACACAACAAAACCCATTAAAGCAGCCAAAACCAATCATTAACAAGAGAGCATTAACTAGAATGCAGGAGAGTGCCAAACAACAGCTTATGAACAATTATGTCAAAACGTAGGAAATAACCCGACAATTATTTCATTATTACTACATATATAAATGTATATCAAGCTTGCTTACCTTTTTATACTTAAAATCATGGTTAGCATATTTATATGTTCAAGCATCATTGTGAAAAGGAGCATCCATCTTCTCTACAATTTCCCTCCCCCAATATTTTTCATAAATTTTACAAGATTAATGCTGATTAAGTGATCATTTCAAATTTTAGCAACGTAAAAAGATAATATCCATTTGGCATCTGCAGGACTTTGAATTCCAAGGTAAAAAGGCACATTCATGGGTCCATAAATGTTTCATCTTTCTGCCCTTCCTTAAACCAAGGAAGTTTTTTCTAAGGATTCTGCAGCAACTATAGAGGGAAAAGCATGAAAGCACAGATCAATGCTATATGCCCAGACCTCTGTACTTGTTTGCCTTCAGTTCCAAAGTGCTCTACAACCCAACAGATATTACTTTTTGAAAATATACAATGGGAAACACAGAGTGAGATAAGAGACAGATATACACATAGGCACACACACACACACACACACACACACACACAAAATTGCTCCTACCTTGGATAATTGGTACAATACTGTGTATATATGTGGAAATCTTCACTCTGTACATAAACAAATGGAAAAGCTTATTTATAACCTGGAAACATATATTTGCCAGAAGGTCCAGAGAAAAATAAAGTAACATGACTAACTAGATTTAACTTGAACTAGCCAGAAATCAATTAGAAACCAGCACAGCAGGCAGTACACTGATCTATTATAATGATATTGGCCACTCCCAGGGATTTAACTATGTTTTGAAAGCCAGTCCAATCCACTCTGTCCCAAAATGAGTGACTGAAGGCTTTCACCCAACCATTTATCCCAAGAGTTAAAAAGGCAGATGAGAGATGACTTTCAGCTAAAAAATAAACATCCCACTAATCTATCAAATTATTTGTTTAAACAGTGAAGTATCTCTGGCCTCCATGTGGATCGTATGCTTTATAATACAATATGTTTCATAAAGCATGTTTTTTTTTTACATCTTTGCTATTTGAAGAAAACCCTTGGGAAAGGAAAACCACATACAGTTTTATCTAACTTTTAGGTAACAATTACATTAACTAAAATTTGATCTAACAATTTTATGTACCGTATATAGAAGATCAAAAGCATTATTCCTGTTCAGATTCTCTTATTAATTTTTTCAAATATCTCAGGTTAGTTAATACTAGCACATCTAAATATCTTCTTTTAGTACAACCAATTTATGTGCCCCATAGCCATTGTGCATTTTGTTCAAGGTGACAACTGAGACAGAAATAGCATTCATGGTTGCAACTGAAAAAGATGCTACCACCAATGCCAGAGGCTGATGCCTTTACCCATGTTCCTGTGTGGCTGCAGGTCTGTTTTAATGGCCTAAACTACTTTAAAGGAGGACCCAGATTGTTGGGGGCAATAAGCTGACTTTGTAATAATGCCGCTTGGGGGGGGGGAAGCCCTAATAAGCAGGCATATACATAGAATGAAGGCTACTGCTAAGCACATTGGTTTGTGCTTAAATTGTAAGCCACCCTAAGTCTTCGGAGAAGGGCGGAATATAAATGGGATTTTAAAAAAATGTGTAAAATTGATTGGGAAACAGCGGCCAAACAGAAGGATAAACATTCATGGAACGTTTCTCAATGTGCAACAATATCTGAGTATGTATAGCACACCTTTTTTTGCATAATGTTTTACAATTAATAAAACACTCCATTCAGCTTAAAAAGCTGTGTTAATCAGTGACCATCCCACCTAATTATTTTAAAAATTTCCACTTAGCGACTGCTGATATTTTATCTGGCATGAGACATAATGAGCTTACACCACAGCCTATTAAACATGTATTCTTTGAGCTAACAGCTACTGTAGAAATCTACTGCCTGCAATGAAGTAGTAATCACGTTAACCACAATTTGCAACAGAGACATTACACTCTATTATTAGCTGGTAAAATGATTCCAGTTTTTGCTTATATCGTTGGGGATTCTTCAGTGTCATCCAAATGAAGTCACACCCAATCTGTACATAAGTAAGCATTTATGAGGGAAAGGCAGAAAATATCTAATTCATTATTATATAACTATTGCAAACGGTCATAAACATTGGCCATGAATGGTCTTTAAAAAAATTATTTAAAAATTATTACATCCTCTTTTGTTTTTCATCATATATTTTTTTTTTAAAAAAAATCATAGTTTACCAAACTGGAAAGGATTTTTAAAAAATTAAGAAATGATCTTAGCTAGTCTGATATACATCAATAAAATGCATCAATAATACCGGACATTCAACATTACACGGCCACATTTCTACTCCTATAACCCATCTCTTGCAAACCATATCTGCTAATTACGTCCTTGAATTTGCACCAGAAGGATCAGATTTGGGAATCATACAAAAGGAGGGAAGATGAATCTGTTCCCCTGATTTTAAAATGCTGTTTTTTAGGATTTTAAGCTATCAGTTCTTCTGTAAAATATTTAGCCTGCAAATTGCTTGTTTTCAATTGCTGCAATGATTCCATTACTAATACTTGGCATTTCTGTATGATACATTGTTAAAAATTAAAAAATGGAAAGTGACTCTGTCCAGAAGTATCCATAAATAAGAACTTTTGGCCTTGCTGCCCAACATTTGATGACCTGTGGCATTGGCTGTGTGAGGCCTTTGTTCACTCTGCTGTCAGTATTCCTCTTCCATATTATCATCAATGTTGAATATAACATAATACCCAATGGTGCCAGGATCTGCACCACTGTCAAGAATGGTTGTATTAGAATAAAGCATTTATTGCAAACAGTCAGTGCTAATAAGAGGTAGCAGCAAAGTGTTGGGAAACAAATCAGTAGACCATATGGCCAGGCTTCTGGCGTCTGTACCAGTGTTACGATTCAGTTATCAAGTCAATTGGAGTTCACAAGACTCACAAAATGAGAGAGAAAATCAAGTTCTTGTTTGACTCAGACAAAGTAAAATATTTTTGTGCTGTCCTTTTTTTTTTACCACGTCTTCACTGTGTAACTGTATTAATGCAAGCCAAAGAGCTTAGCAATAGTGTTCTGTTCCACAAAACTTAACCTAATGAGCTGTACTTTGACTAACACCACCATTGCAATGTAGTGCTACTACTATATTGACAGCCCTTGCCTTGCGAATTATAAAAGGAAGGAGGCTATAAGTCAGGGCAAAAGAATACCAAGTTCAGATCACTAAACAGTTGTCAAGATTGGAATTAAAAGATATTTATGGTTTCATTAAACCCTGCACTTCTAGTTTTACTTTCATATATTCCCAATACAGTACCTAAAAGGGCTTCTTTGATGTTCAGGGTGAACTGAGTAATATGGATAGTGGCCAACAGACAACCATAAATCTTCAGCCCTGAACTCATGCAAGCCTTAACAAAATGCAGTACTTCAAACAGCTACTTACTGCAAATCTACATATATTTTTTGGGATATAAATATGTCTGGCCATATGAAACTACTGTGTGAAGCTCAACAGGGTGAATAAAATCTCCCTTTGTCAAGGGAAGAAAGAGGATGACTAGCCAAACTGCCTACACTTGCCTGCTTTCAACTTTTCCCGTCTGATGACTAGCTAAAAGGACAAAGCTGCCCTCTATTTTCTAAAGATAAACATATCAAAGACTGTGAACCAAGTAAGAGTCAAAGATTTCCCATCACACAATCTAGACCAGTGATGGCGAACCTTTTAGAGACCGAGTGCCCAAACTTCAACCCAAAACCCACTTATGTATCGTTGGGTGCCAGGTGGGCATGGCCCATTGGGTGGGGGTGGCCCATTGGGTGGGCGTGGCTGCCGTGGTAACGGCAGACTGGGTGGGACTAAAAAGTTCACTGAAACAATTCCAACTTTGCGAGATCTTTTTTTTTCCCACGAGAAGTTGAAATTGAGTGATTGAACTTTTTTTTTTTTGCACACGGTGGCGGAGGCCTAAAGCGAAAAAGTTTTATCAATCCCAGATGAAGGTCTAGGACTCGGGCAATGGCACACGTGCCCACAGAGAAAGCTCTGCGTGCCACCTGTGGCACACACGCCATAGGTTCGCCACCACGGCTGCTTCTACAATGCACAGGGCCATTGACTTAAATGCATAAGTGAGCCTTACCAGACTAGGAGAGAAAGAACAAAGGAAAAACCAATTGTAGAATAAGAGAGAAACACACACAGAGAGAGACAGAGACAGGGAGAGGGAGAGGGAGGGAAGTAGAGAGGTAAGCCAAAGTCAACATGAACTGTATTCAAACTACTAGAAAACCAGTACAGTTTTTCTGAAATGCAATACAGGTAGTGCTCAACTTATAACCATTTGTTTAGTGACCATTTGAGGTTACAGCGGCACAGCATTGAAAGAAGTGATTTAGGCCTGTTTTTCACACAATTGCTGTAGCGTCACCATGGTCATGTGATCAACATTTGGGCACTTGGCAACTGGCATGTATTTATGATAGTTGCGCTGTCCCAGAGTCATGTGATCATTATTTGTAAACTTCCCACCTGGCTTTTGACAAGCAAAGGCAACAGGGAAAGCCAGATTCAATTAACAACTGCAGCAATTTACTTAACAAAGGCAGCCAAGAAGGTTATAAAATACAGCACAGCTCATTTAATAACTGTCTTGCTTAGCAACTGAAATTTTGGGCTCAATTGTGGTCGTATGTCAAGAACTATCTGTACCACATTTCGTATTTGACACTTGTAGAAGAAATCCATACTGAACTAAAAATTCATCCCTGCAATTCTTCAATATTTAGTAACATTCATTTTCATATTTGCAAAATACCAGGGAGAGATCTAGTAAGGTAAGGAAAAGAAAGGAAACAGCAAACTTGGGGTGAATAGGAATTACTCTTGACTTTAAGCTGCTTGATGTCCTCCCCATTTCATTTTTAATCTATAATGCTTATGTATGTAGTAATATTAATCCAGAATAACTTTTTAAGAATAAAAAATAGAGTTGCCAAACTAAAGTTAGTCAGCAAGCTTTGCAGAGTATTGCTGACTGAGTTGATGTTAAATAAATATAGCAATCTATCTTATATTTCTACAAAGGAACAAAAATAACTAGTGAGAAAAATATTTAAAATGTTCATCTAAAAGAAAGAAAAAAGAAAATAAAGTTTTAGCAAAAAGAGATGAATCAGTTATTTCTATCCAATACGCACATATTTTTAAATAGTTTAAATCGAATAATTCAAAAAAAGAGATGTGTTCTATCTAAACTCTCATCCCTTCTAATAGATGTGTGATTCATGTAAGACTATGGCCAAAGCAAAATTAAATAATGACCTAAGCTTGCAATATTTTCGTACTTCTTCATTAATTCAGGAATGTTTAGTGAAAGGGTAACATAAGCTAAGTCCATAGAGTAATTTGTAAAAGAGATTTGAATCCCACAACTTATTTGTTATAAGTATTTGAGCACTGATGGAATGATCTTCTATTTATATATTCTGAGAATGCAAAATACTGAAGAGCTTACTAATATCAAAAGATAATATTATCACTTACCTTAGAAACAAAACATTCTGCTATAGCTACAGGATCATTTTCACAGTTTTCCAAATCTTGCAGAAGTTCACTAGTTCACAAAAAAAGCGCAATACTGCATTTATTATCATCATATGCCAATATATATTGCCTACAGTTAAAAGTGGCACTGCATTTAAGACTATTAAAATAAAGTAGCACCGTTCATTCTGCTTCCTACTATAATGCTAATAAGTAATTAAGGATTTCTTATAAGTTTTTCTTTTTATAATTCCATTAATGATGTGAATAAATGTCTATTTGGCATTTATTGTTTCTCTACTTCAGCTGCCATGTTTATCAGGGTAAAAAAAGCAACTTCTGGCACTGTTTTATAACAGTTGTTAAGAACCTAGGGCAGGGATGTCAAACTCAATTTCATTGAGGGCCGCATCAGCATTGCGGTTGCCCTCAGGGGGCCGGGTGGGTATGGCCAGGGTGGGCATGGCTAGAGTGCGTATGGCCTACTGGATGGGCATGGCCAGCTCTACATCGTTCGCATCAAGGTTGCCTATGGGGGCCTGGGCAGGAGTGGGACAGATCTGAGGGTCTCTGGCAGGAGGAGGGTCTCTGGGCCAGGGCCAAGGCAGTGGGGGCCATTCCCTCACTGTTTCCAGAATGGCTTTGCGGGCCACATGAAACCACTTCGCGGGCCGGATCTGGCCCCCGGGCCTTGTGTTTGACATGTCTGACCTAGGGATATAGCACATGTAAGGGAAAGCAAAATGATACACCTTCATGCAGCACATACAAAACTGTTTTATAATAAATAGACTGCATGTGTGTCTCTTTGCCTACTACAGGGGTGTCAAACTCAATTTCATTGAGGGCCGCATCAGCATTGCGGTTGCCCTCAGGGGGCTGGGTGGGCGTGGCCTACTGGGTGGGCGTGGCTAGAGTGCGTATGGCCTACTGGGTGGGCGTGGCCAGCTCTACATCGTTGGCATCAAGGGTGCCTATGGGGGCCTGGGCAGGAGTGGGACAGATCTGAGGGTCTCTGGCAGAAGGAGGGTCTCTGGGCCAGGGCCAAGGCAGTGGGGGCCGTTCCCTCACTGCTTCCAGGAACATGAAACCACTTCGCGGGCCGGATCTGGCCCCCGGGCCTTGTGTTTGACATGTCTGGCCTACTAGCTCTGCAGTTTTCAAGTGGATTCATGAATTAAACCCCAGTTTGTTTGAACACAATTTATTAACTACATGACAATAGGTTGCATTTGAATAAACAAGCTAAGCCATAAACAAGCAATGGAGTTTAAGTACCATGCTAAGGGAAACCAAACCAAAGACATTATGGATTCACTCAATATATGAAACCACTTTTCATTCATCCCCATAATGCTATTCTCTACTCAAGGATGTACAGAAGCCCTTGAAACCGGGCAACACACAATTATATCAGTTTACCAACTGGGTTTCTTTTAAACAACATTTATCAGTATCAGTATCATCACTTTATCTGTGAGTAAACTATCAATTACAATTTGATCTGATGTACATTGGAAGACTGGAGATAATGTGGCTCACTATTCCTTTAGCACAGGGGTCTTCAACTTGGCCCTTTTATGACTTGTGGACTTCAACTCCCAGAATTTCTTAGCCAGGCACGCTGGCTGGGGAATTCTGTGAGTTGAAGTCCATAAGTCATAAAAAAGCCAAGTTTGAAGACCCCTGCTTTAGCATGTACAGGCTTCCTTCTTCTGAGCTCAGCTACTCATGCTATGAATCAGTTAACCTTTGTCACCAGCATCTGGATTGCTGTTTTGCATTTGTACAAAATATGTATGTTTATATGAGGGTATCAAAGTAATCTCAGCTGGCAACTGGAAATAAAGGAACAATGGGAAAACACTTTTTAATTTACTGTCCTCCTCCCAGTTATTTTCCAACATATGAAGTTATCCGTAAGAAATGTGATTCTGAGAAGCTGATACTTGACTGTTATGCTACACTGACTATGAAATGTATATGAATGACAGGTAGGAAACAGACAATATATTTCTCTTGCATGTTGCTACACAACTGTTTTCATGACATAGCAGGATTGAGGTAAAGCTTGCTTGAGAGAATTCCACAATCACGCATTTTCAGATACAACTTGTTGCTTGTGTGGGCTTCGTTGTGACTTGGGGCTTGGGCCAAGATTTGCAAACTCTGGGAAAAAGGAATATGTTAAAACCTAGCAAAAATTGGGCAAAAATAATTGGGTCTTTACAAAATTCAGCATGAAAAAAAAAATGGTAACTCTCACTAGGTGTGTCTGGCAAAGTTTACTAGATATGGATTAGAACATTATTAATAACTAGTTATCTTTATCATAATGAAGATAAAGAACTTTGTTCTGGTTACATCTGCTGTTTGATTGCTGATCTGGCATAATTCTGAAGGGCTTTACTATATACCAGGGTGGGTTGGGCCTTGTTGAAAATGAGAATGAATTACACAGAAGATTGACCAAAAGTCAACTGCAAGTCAAAAAGAATTCTTACACTACTTATAACTACTCTTTTCCTATGCAAAGAAAGTTTTTATTATTGATATCTTGTTTGGAGTTGCATAATAGATTCACAAGGGTTCTCATTACTTCTACCTTTAATTATGATATGCTCAGTTTAATCCCCATGCTTGGTGACCATGGTCTCCAAGGTCTTTACATTCACCCAATTATGATACAGTTGCATAGTATGATGTAACTATGATGTAACTAACTCTGAAGTAGCATTGCTAATATTAGTTCTTATGACACATCAAGATTTATGACCCAAGTCAGCCACATTCACTGTGGCAGAATAAATTATTAATAATATTAATCTCCCATTTCCCAGGCAGAATATTAGCTACACAAATACTATGGGAAATAGCTGACATTTCAGATTTGATTTCAAAAAAGCTGCTCCTCCCAAAAGTGGAAATAGGAAATGAGGCAGTATCTAAAATGGGTCCCACAGAACCAAGAGGTTTGAGCTAAGATTTATTATTATTACGACAAGTGGTCCATGAAATAATTCAAGTGGTAAACAAATACTTAATTAAACATTTTGGAGCTAAGTTTAATAAGCCTTTACAAATGGGAGGGTGATGAAAAGCAAACACAATGCAACTGTTACAGCTGCCTAATATGCTTTAAAAGGTGAAGTTTAATTCTTTATATAAAATATGTTGAGATTGTGTTGAAAATGGTTTCCCTGAGGTGACATACAGATTAAAATATGATAAAGTTATAGACAGTTTTAATATTCTGGCAATAGATAGAAAGGGCCTTTAGCAGCAAATTAAAGTATGTTCAGCAAAAACACATGGGACTCCCCATCTCCCACCATTTCTGCCCATTCTCTCTGCTCTCACATAATGTCCAGGCAACATGTCCATTCCCTGAAGCTATATAATTTGATGAGACCTAGGAAGCATAATTTTTCTGTAGCAATGCCTGCCCTTAGGAATAATTTCTGCCTGCCTGCCTGCCTGCCTGCCCACTGCTGTCCTTCATAAGTTCAGATGACTCTGACTCTCTTAGCTATCTAAAAACTAAAATCTAGTTTTTAGACACACAAAAGTAAAAATAAGAGCACCACTTTGCTAAGTTCATATAATGTGCATTATAGAACTGATGAAGTAGGATCAGACCATCTAGCTTGCCCAGGCACTAATTTTGTTCCCTCCCAGTTTTCAAGAATTTAAACACGTGCAATTTTAATATGACAGAACAAATCATTTAAATAGATGGAAACGTCCATATAAACTGGATTTAATTCATTTTAATTTGAGCTCAATTTAAATTAAATGTTTGCCTTGTTACAGCCACTTAGTAGGTCCTTCTCCCATCTTCATTCTGGAATAGTTTCTAAACATACAACCAAAGCCTTAATATAGTCTTCAATCACTCCAGGAAGTTTTGTATTTTTGCTTTAGTTCCTTCAAAACCAAATCAGCTTAAAAGTTATTATCAAAGGTATGCAAAGGCAGAATATGTTCCACAATCCAGTCCAGATATGACAAGGACACATATCATTGATGCCAGGTCTATATTTTCTTCACAGGGAAGTAGCTGATTTACTAAAATAGATACAAACTCTGTCTTTGATTTGTGCTTCTCGAGACAAGCAAATCCCCAAATTTGAGTTAAAAAGGATCTTTGCAGCTTCAATGAAAGCAAAATATTTTGTAAAAATGAAGAGAACCTCTCTGAAACAAGCCCAAATTGTAGCATAAATAAATATCAGGCATAGAATAAACTGTACTTGCAAAATATCCAAGTCTTTCCTAGTGTTATGCACAAATCTTCTAGAAGCATTGCCTTTGATGATTTTGTGGCAAGACCACATTCAGAAAAGGAGCAGATATATTCCTAAACATTCACTGGCATGTGGCTCTGTTTATTCCAATTTCTGGCCATGCACAGGCCAGTCTCAAAATTAAACTAACAGCATTTTCAATCACTAACAATATGAAGGAATGTCACAGGGAGACATGATACAGCTCTGAAAATATCTTTTATTACCCTTTTTTTAACCTCCACTCTGAAGATTATAATACTGTTATCTGTTTCAAGTACAGCCCTCCCCAATTTTCTTTATTCATTTCGTTCAACCTTCATACTTTATTCTTCCAGGAAGAAGAAGAAGGGGAAAAACAGGAACAGCGGTGTCATTTCTACATATGCTCAATTTAATATTTACTTACCTGTTGAAATGATAGATATCTTTTATGTTTCCAAACAAAGCCGATCGCTCCTCTGTACCCAAAGACAGCTTGGATTGGTCAGTGATACAATCAAGGTAATCCTATGAAATAAATGAAAAGGGTGCCTTAATGTTGTCTGCTCTTTTCTTCCTCAGAAAATGAAACTACCTTTAAACTGTGTAAAATGAGTCTCTGCCAGATCAATTTCACTCTGTATTACTGTAATCCCTTCAGTGAGTCCATCCCAAACAGGCCTTCTATTATGGAAGATAACAATACTTTATCTGTTCACCAATACGAAAGAAATACTCTCAAAGACTGAACATACTGTGCTGCTCAGACTATACCGTGTATGTTTTTTCAAGCTGCAAATATATTCAGATTTCACCCCTAGTGACAGCTTAATCACCCACATTAATCACCCAGTAATATCAATGACATCTTCCTATAGTAAGCCTCCCCCCACCGCCTTTAGTATTATTAACATACCTGGGCTTCATATAACTTGGGGGGGGGGAGAGAATGTAATTATTTCAGAGCTATTGAAATAAATGTTTTTAACATTTCAAAAATGCAACATAAATGTCATCATAGTCAGCTTGTAAAGAACAGAACATTTAGCTGTCTATATAACTTACCTAGTTACACATAATTTATAAGGTGGCATACTAGAATTTTTTTTTTTGCATGAACATATGCAAAATCTATGAACATAAAGAGTACATTTGGGGACAGATGAATAAAAACTATAAATGAATCTATTTCAGTATACTTCTTTGATTAAAAGTAAAATTTCATTAAAATTAACCTAACCTCTTGGGGATTTCATGAACTCATTCATTTTTTTATTTTTGGCAGAAGCATGGAAGTGATTTGCCATTGCCTTTTTTATCAAGTCTAACCTTCAGCCTTGATATTACCATCCAGTTTCTAATCAGGCCCAACTTGATAACAGACCAGATAACATCGACTACAAATCATAGAGAGCAACTAAATTCCTGCAGCAAAATTACCTTATTCTCTGAATGTCTTTAGAGTATTCAATAAGTCAGGACATTTTTGGAATGGGCTTCTCAGATTCTGGGAAAGAAAATGGCAGTTTGCAAAATATTAGAAGCCCAGAACATCTGTACAGTTTTTCATTACCAAGAAGATGGATAATTACTTTCCCAGTATATTAAAAGGTGGCTAGGAAGATCAAGAAATCCTTTCCTAATCCAGTTAAAAATAATTGCGTTCTAAAGTAAACAGATCCAGTTGCCAAGATTTTGCATCCTTTCAATAAATTTGGTTAAAGAAGACTCAAGTGAAAATCTTGCTTTTCTGATTGCGAGTATCTGCTAAGGTAGCAATACCACTTAAAGATAATTGCCTTTTGCATATACCGCTTCATAGTGCTTTACAGCACTCACTAAGCGATTTACAGAGTCAACATATTGGCCCCAACAATCTGGATCCTCATTTTACCAACCTTGGAAGGGCAGAAGGCTGAGTCAAATCAGTCAATTCAGGACTGAATTCCTGGCAGTGGGCAGAGTTTGCCTGCAATACTGCTTTCTAACCACTGTGCCACCACGGCATTAGCATTAATCTTAACAAGTGGATTTCCAAAACTATTATACTGTTTTTTCATGGTCTCTGCTTCCTGCCTATTCAGTCTGAGTACCCAACTTCAATATTTCTGTTTGTGTTCTACTCTACCAGCAGTTTCACACAGCAAGCTTCATGAACATGTCTATGCAGTCTTCCCGCCAACAGTACGAGAGTGGTTTGTTGCGCTCTTTCCAAACCTAGATATTAACAGCCATATGTTGCCACCTGTTGAAACATCAAAACATTTCATACATGGAAGCAAGCTACAATTGTGCAGCTTTTCGCTCAATAACCTGGACATAAGGATTCTTATCCAATTATTGCTAGATAACTGCCTTTTGCATATATCAATTCCCCCTGCAAAATAACTGTTTTGTCTATTTTCCTCATTAAATTATAATTTTACTGCCATTTAAGAAAAAAGGTAAACTTAGGTAAATGCAGTTATATATCTACATGCTGGAGGGTTGTAACAATTAAGAGCCATGACATCTAAATGCTAAAGAGTACACTTTCTACTCCTTTACTTTTCATTCCAATGCCATTATCTTAAGACCTCATTCTTAAGATCTCTTAAAATATGTTATTGTATTAAGTCACTGTAACAATAACCCCAGGGTTTCCTGAAACTTCCAAGTGACCTTTTGTTTTTATTCACAAGCTGCCTTGTAGCAAAGATTTAGGAAGCTTCATGAGGGAGAAACTATTGCTACAAGTACAAAAATACCCAGAATCTGAGTCAGTGATTGGAAAGAATAAACTAATACAATGGTAGATCTTTTCAAATTTGATTTTTTTTTTAAAATTCCATTTATATCCCGCCCTTCTCCGAAGACTCAGGGCGGATTACAAGCTTAGCAGTAGCCTTCATTCTATGTATATGCCTGCTTATTAGGGCTTTCACACACACCCCAAGCGGCATTATTACAAAGTCAGCTTAATTGCCCCCAACAATCTGGGTCCTCATTTTACCTACCTCGGAAGGATGGAAGGCTGAGTCAACCTTGAGCCTGGTGGGACTCGAACCTGCACTAATTGCAGGCAGCTGGTGTTACTTAAGGAGGCATTAGCCCACTGCTCCACCAAGGCTGGTTCTACTAGCATGAAATAAGCTTGCTCTAAAAAACCAAAATAGGGAGCTACAACATTTGCTAAGCATGATAAAAGACTTTTAAAATAGTACTTTATAAAGGAATTCATAATTCTCTTTTCCCACGTTAGTTCCAATTCAAAGGCAGTTTGCAATTATGCCTATATGAAAGTTAAACTAATCATTTTTACTAAATATCCAATTTTACCAACAAGCTATTTTAAAATTGAATGTTGTGGGTTCTGCTTTTGTTTTGAGGGCCTTTTATGTTTCTCATGTTATTCATCTAAGAGTTTAACAACTGCTTCCTGAGGAAAAGATGTAAAACTGTGTGACAGTCAAGACCTTTTACTATAAAAAATGAAGTATCAGAAAACATGGATTGCTCTATTCTTTATGTAAAACAAAGAAACAAAAACTGTATTGTACTATATAGAAACTGGACTGCAGATAATGATCACTCAAGTATGACAATAAGAAATCCATCAAAATGTAAATTGGATTTTGGCATGGCTTTACCTAATTTTTGTAATAGGATCTGGAAACAAAGGCACTGAACTATTTTACTTGAATTCTGTCTGTTTGCAAATCATGGTACAGAACTTGCCAATAAAATAAGGTCAACATAACACTTCTAGACCTTTCCTCAGATTACTATCAAAATTTACAATGCAGAATTAAATATTGTTCAGTTTCTGGGAAAGAGGCCTATGTGGTGAGGATGCTGCTGCTTCTCCTTGTAAAACATTGTTAACATATTTATTTCACAGCCAGTCATTTATTTTTGAATAGAGCTATAACAGTACCTCAATGCACTGAAATGCCAAATGTAAAGTTGAAAGTTCAGAAATGTTGCAGATGAGATATTATATATCTTTGCATTAAATGCCAAAATAATCATATTAACTCTGAATGCCCTCTTTAGTTATTAAAGGCAAGAACAAGTGCTAATCCACAAGCAATTGTTATCAGCAAATGTAGCTATTTTCTCTTACCATTTGAAAGTGCTTATTAAAAAGAAGTTCAATAGAAACTCTACTGGCATGGGAGTTGAACTCTCTTGCCAAAAACAGCATGTTTAAATTTCATGAGACAAAGTAATGAGCATCACAGAGAATTAAAACTTTGTTCACACAACTCACCCTAAGAGTTCCTAACTAACCTTAACTGGGATTGTAGCCACAGAGATGAAATCGGCTCTATAAAACCCACTTCTGAAGATCATTATGTTCAAAATAACTCGTGGGAAGCAACCAACCCAATAAATAAATAACTCAAGAGCTTTCAAATTAGAGATCTGTATTGTGCCTTGTCATTTAATAGCTCCGCAAACTCGACCTAGAGCAAGAAATGCCATTAAAAATGGAACATGATCTCTCATTCTGTCCTGCATGGAAAATGATCAAAGCTACACAACCACGAGTTTGTTTTATAGACTTAATCACTTTTTCCCCCTGTTTAAGAATTATTTGACCCCAACAGACCAATGGAAAATACTAACAATGTAAAAGCAAGCTATGATCGTTTGAAATCCTGATTTTAAAAAGTGTGGAAAATCCCTGATAACCTACCAGACCATTTATTGTTAAAGTGAAGTGAACTCAGTATCTGCTGGGAAACAAAAGGAAAAGACCAACCTACTAAACCAACCATGGAATTAAAACTAATTTAATAAAGTTTACAGTTTGAGTATCATACCTGCTCAAACAGTTTAACAATTGAATGAATTTGAAACACAACCAAAAACTCACTCATTATTCTCCCCTTTTGGATTTTCTGCATATAAGTATCCTACTGATTCAAAACAAGAATGCCCGAATTAATCAAGAATACCAAAGTTTCAAGTGATAAGGTCATGTAATGTGTCAGAAGGAAAAGAAATGAATCCCTTAAATTCAGTAATAAATAAATAAATAATATATATTACACAATACTAAAATATCCACAATAACACTCTAATAAACCATTAACTAACAACATTAAACATCAATAATGTTAGCCACAGTGCTCCTGTGGCTACATACAAGAAGACAATCTCAAAAGTCCCCTGAAAGAAACTCAGTTTACTACCTCCCAGAAAGCAACCACAGTTATGGCTAACCTAACATCTAAGGGTAGATTAGTCTATAACAGTAACTTCTGGTTTCATCTCTACCACCATTCCCCCCGCTCCCGCTTCAACCACGAAAATTTTAAGAAGTTTTCCCTGATGACCATGCTAGACAGATCAACTTCAATTGGAGGTGGAGTGCCAAACTATACACAAGTTTACAGATTAAACCAGCCCTTTGGTGTGTGTGTGCGTGTTGGTGTGTGTTAAGTATAGATGTAATATGCTCATGGTAAACAACACTTGCCAACAAGTAGGCATATGCCTTTTGTAGCAAACTGTATCTTCCAAGTGGTGTTCAAAGTCATCTCCAGGTAGAGTACAAGGCAACAACCTTAAGTTGTAGCAATAAGGATATGCAACAAGGACTAAACTTTGGTGTTATTGTTCATTCAGATTCCTTTATATATCACCAGGATGCACATAAATATGATCTGACAAAGGTATGTAAAAGATCAGAAACTGATGGGGCAATTATTTTTTTCATAAAATCATATATTATAGTATATATCTTTCCCCCATCCCCTGTTCTGAAATTTTGATAGGCTTTCTTCTTATCAGATTGGACATATTGCTCTGCACAGCCCTGTGAGGGTATTATAAAAATATGCTTCTACCTCAGCCGATATGTCCATGTGGGAAACTTTGGGCTCACTTGTGGTCATACGTTGAGGTGTTTCCCTAGCCATGTTAACTGAATGGACCAAATGAACTAGATTGTTAAGAGGATTTATGACTTACTATATAAATATGCTTGCCTCTATTTAACAATGTACTACATCACAAATTTTACCCATTTTTTCCTGATAATATTTATATTTTATCAGAACAATGTCTCAACGTTGGTATCATAATACCTTGGCCACTCTGCTGTTGGAATAGAAGAAAAGTTCAGCTCCTTTAAAAAAGATAACAGGGCAATTGGAGCAGCTTCCCTGTCTTAAATCAAATCACAATTAAGTAACAGACCCACTTATTTTCAGGCCAAAGTTGCAACATTTCTGTCCTGGGCAACCAGCTCTTTATAAGCATGGTCAAAACTTTTATCAAAACAGTATTTTTGAAGAGTAGCAGGAAGCGAATTGCTACTGAGAGGGAGAAAATTCTTCTCTTATCTTCTGCCATAACCACAAGATTTACTCTGAGACTGGGGGATGGGAATTGGGGAGTTAGTAAATGGAACATAATTCTCCATGAACATCATGAACTCCGGAGGAGACTCGTATTTTCAAGCAAGTCTGAGGCACCCCCTAATTTACATTCTACAATAAAATTATATGATCAAAACCTGCAAATTATCTACCTGCCATTCACGTTCTTTACAACAGGCTCTTGCAGGTTTTTCCTCATAGTCCTTTAAAAACTATTTTAAATCACTGACAATCAACCAAGATTCACATAAAGGTCTTTTCACAAAGTAATTCTTATAACTAGGTATTAGTAGGTATAGATTCTTACCTTTTTCCCAACTTTGGGATTAAGCATTGACTTTAAACTAATGGTATTTGTCAGGAACAAAAACATAATACCAATCAGATTCAAAAGAGCTCTGGGCATTTTTTGTCAACAAAGGAATAATTTGAATGGTGTGAGAGAACCTGTGGGATAGAAATTCCTTCCCCTTTAACTGTAGTTGGCCTGAAGCAGCCTCAGTGCTTAGCCTCCTTCCAGATGGCTGCAGGCTAAAAAGGTGTAATAAGATAAACATGAAACAAGGTTGATCTGCAGAACTGCTCTTGAGGCAATTTGGGGATGGATTCAACTAAACATGGTGAGGCTTTATTTCAACAAAACTGAGGTACTGTAAGTAGAAAAGGTGAATTGTTAGGCATAAGTATGATATGCGCAAACAGTTGTAGATGGGACAGCACTGCCCCTTGAATATTTTTAGTCTCAGGGTAAGAACACACAACTAAACTATAAAAAATAGGCTTGCTTTCAGTTGCATGTGCATAAATCACTAATGATCTTTATGTCAATCTACTTTTGAAGACAACTTCTGCTGACTTTTTCAGATGAATGTGTAGCTGTCGCTCAAAAGCCCAACATGCCTTTCAGTGGTCAGTTACTTCTATCCTGAGATTTTATCAGCACTCATTTATTTCAGTTCGATATCATTTCTCTTTTTAATGCCTATTCGCCCAGCTGAGGGATATATTCTTATAGTAACTGTTGTAAATAATTTGATGTCATTAGCTAACCTAATAGAGCCTTGGTGGAGCAGTGGGCTAATGCCTCCTTAAGTAACACCAGCTGCCTGCAATTAGTGCAGGTTCTCATCCCACCAGGCTCAAGGTTGACTCAGCCTTCCATCCTTCCGAGGTAGGTAAAATGAGGACCCAGATTGTTGGGGGCAATTAAGCTGACTTTGTAATAATGCCGCTTAGGGGGTGTGTGAAAGCCCTAATAAGCAGGCATATACATAGAATGAAGGCTACTGCTAAGCTTGTAAGCCGCCCTGAGTCTTCGGAGAAGGGCGGGATATAAATGGAATTAAAATATAAAAATATAAAATATAAAATATAATACCTCTTTTCTCAACGTATTTGCAGACAATCTATATTCTATAAACACATGCAAATGCATGCCTATCTTGGAGTAAAATCACTATCTTCTTTCATTGGAAGAATTGTTTGTCTATTTTTATATACCTTTTCCTGTTATTTAAACAGGTATCAGTCCTAATTCATGGTTCAATATTTTTGAATAGCCAGGTAAACTACGTTAACTGGTTGTTGAAGTCTCTGCTGGTTCTTATTACTTCTTCAGAAAGATTCAGGCTACATAGTACTATATAACTGCATTCAAGAACAGATGTTAAACCAGCTTTCTCCAACTTAACTCTGAAACAAAATGTAGAGGCAAAAATCCCAACAGTGAACAAGCTTACTGGGAATTCTCAGTACTGAACATCTAATATTTCAGGAATTCAGATTGAAAAGAACTGATAAAACAATAGCCTGGGATTTTCCAGTATTCCCTTTTGATTCATTTTTTTAAGAACTGGCCTTATTTCCAGTTTTTTAATGTAGGAGCGAATGTGTTGGCCAAGTATTTTCAACTATGTTTATTTTCTGTTTCTTGTTTCAGGTCTTTAATTTCCTTAGCTTAGTATTTCTTGATTTCTGCAATCTAGCACAATTAGTTTGCATGCCTCTAAGCATGTCATATTACGTATTTTGTTAGATGATTTTAAATCATTTTAAGATGGATACTATCTGGATTTGCACTGTTGTCAGCAGCTTCAAAAACACAATCCTTTCTCATGCTTCAGCTACCCAGACTGCTTTCCTGAAAATACAGGGGTCTGAGTAGCTGAAGCAAATAATAACATGCGTATACAAGAATGAATATACATGCACATATCCTATATGTTCAGCATTTCATTTTTAATCCTTTGATTATTTTATAGATGTTTTATTCTAGAACTTTATGAAGATTTATGCAAAGCACTTTACATTTAGTCCTAAATTCAAATTATAAATCGTTCAAACAAATGACCAACAATTAAAGCAAAATTACTTTGCACTATCATCCATGTCTACCATTGTTATTATTAACAAGGATTTGTTATAAACTGGTTCTGAAATAAATTTTTTGACCTGTTTAACATCTTGGGTAAGGCTTTATTGTGAAAGCTGCTAATACTGCACTTCATTGTTTTAGTTAGTAATTGGACAGAAGTTAAATAAAACATTAGTTCCCAGTTCTATCAATCTGTATTCATTTATTTTCCCTGCACATTTCTTACTATTTTATCAGTAAGTATCTTGGAATTTCAGGTGCCTTTGAAAGTAGAAATACTTTTGCATGTATTGTATTTTTCATTTTCATTATAATAGCTTGCAGCTTTCTAAGTTATCATTATTTAAGCATGTTACCAGTCTTATGGAGGGGAATACAGGCAAAAGGAGATCTATGTTTTCAAAGATAACATGTGAGCAGGGGACAGCTCATCCTTTCTCAAGTAATTTTAATCACACCATGGAAAATGCCACTGTGCATATAATTAGGCACTGGCTGATTATACCGGTATCATAATGTTTAGTGTCTCTATCATGGGGGTTAAAGTTTCTATAACAGTTTTTCAATCTCAGCAACTTTAAATGTATGGACTTCAATTGCCAGAAGTCTAAAATGGAGAGATACTTTTATAACTTATTTCCTGGATTAATTAAGTGCAGAGCAAAAATTCATCCCCAATGCTGGAAAACATATACAGAAACACAGGCCCCTATATATAAAACACTAATATTTTGAGGGTGTTACGGTTTTTAAGACATAGGACATAATCCTGACACAAAACTTCTCTTTGTTCTACTGACTATGTATAGCATTGGCCACAGAAAGTCACGATTCATTTATTAAAGTCCATTAGTAGATGTGCAGTAACATCTTGAAAACAGGCCCAGAGCCACATATTTTATATATATCTTCCTAAAAACTGTCTGTGAACCATTTGGCATCAGGAACAAAGAAAGAGGTGGAAAATCTCTACATACTGAACCTAAAGCATTGTATCTTCCCCAGTTGTTACACTTCCTACTTAAGCACACTAAGTGGACTATAGAAAATTACAAAATAAGGAGAAGGAAATTTTCTGGAGGAACCTATAAACATTCTCTGAAATATGCCCCACAGGGGGAAAAAAAGCTAGCTCCCTAATAACAGAAGAAAAACTAAAGAGATGACTGACAGTACAGGCCAGAATATGTGAGAATTAGCCTAATGATGTCAATTAGTGAAAGAGAGGAGTTAACAGAATTAAAAAAAAGAGTGGATTGTGGTGAGGGGAATATAAATAAAAGATTAAAAAGGTAAAGGTAAAGGTTCCCCCGCACATGCGTGCTAGTCGTTTCCGACTCTAGGGGCCAGTGCTCATCTCCATTTCAAAGCCGAAGAGCCAGCGCTTGTCCGAGGACATCTCCGTGGTCATGTGGCCGGCATGACTAGACACCAAAGGCGCACAGAACGCTGTTACCTTCCCACCGGAGCGGTCCCTATTTTTCTACTTGCATTTTTACGTGCTTTCGAACAGCTAGGTTGGCAGAAGCTGGGACGAGTAACAGGCGCTCACTCTGTTACGCGGCACTCGGGATTCGACCCGCCAAACTGCCGACCTTCTGATCGACAAGCTCAGCGTCCTAACCCACTGAGCCACCGCGTCCCTAAATAAAAGATTAATGATAAGTAAAACAGAATTTGAAGCCAATGGTATTAAATTATCAGATAAAACCATTATTTATCAACCAATCTTTACCTTATTATTTACCAGAGAGGCAGCATAGTATAGTGGTTAAGACATCACATTAGAAACCAGAACTGTGAGTTCTAGTTCTGTCTTAGGCACAAAGTCACTTGAATATCTGAGGCCATCCATTCTCTCTCAGCCCTAAGGAGGGAATGGCAAATTACTACTGAATAACCTTGCCAAGAAAACTGCAGGGATATGTCCAGGCAGTCAGAGGACTGGACATGGCTGAACATAGGGAAAAATATGATTTATCTCTATTAGATGTTTTATTTTCCACAAACAATCAATATTGATGTATACATTTATGTATACATAAATCAATGCTTTAAACCAGAGGACCCCAATCTTTTGGGAACCAAAGACTGGTTATGTGGAGAGAGGTCTTTCCATGGACCAGAGAGTGTGTGGTTTTGTGTGCTGCCTGCATGCTGTGAATGGGGCTTTCGTTGTTTGTGCAGATCGGTTGCTGGCATGCCATGGCCCGGTACTGAAACCAGAACTGTGAGTTCTAGTTCTGTCTTAGGCACAAAGTCACTTGAATATCTGAGGCCATCCATTCTCTCTCAGCCCTAAGGAGGGAATGGCAAATTACTACTGAATAACCTTGCCAAGAAAACTGCAGGGATATGTCCAGGCAGTCAGAGGACTGGACATGGCTGAACATAGGGAAAAATATGATTTATCTCTATTAGATGTTTTATTTTCCACAAACAATCAATATTGATGTATACATTTATGTATACATAAATCAATGCTTTAAACCAGAGGACCCCAATCTTTTGGGCACCAAAGACTGGTTATGTGGAGAGAGGTCTTTCCATGGACCAGAGAGTGTGTGGTTTTGTGTGCTGCCTGCATGCTGTGAATGGGGCTTTCGTTGTTTGTGCAGATCGGTTGCTGGCATGCCATGGCCCGGTACTGGTCCACAGACCAGGGTTTGGAGAACCCTGCTTTAAACTGTATTCAAATTCAGGTGGATTCTAAATACTAGCTTTAAATTGCATGATTAAATAAATTTAAGAAGTATTTTCTAGTCCTCAATAGGAGATAAGGGTTTACTTTAGAAATATTAGGGGAATTTGGCACTCAGTGGCACTGAACTACCAGTAACTTTAATCAAAATAGGGAAAGCTTAGAAGCATCATCAATCTGCCTCAAAATTTGAAACGTTAGAATTGAGATTCCTTTGAAGTACAACATTAAAAAATAATTTATTCACAAATAATATAAAAAATATTTGTGAAGTTCACTGCAGATTCTTGTATCCAATCAGTTAAAGGCACAGAAAGTTAATTTTTGGATTTGGGTCCAAAGTCCAACGCAGATGAGAAGGGAGATAAGTTATGGTATATTGTGAATCCCTTAAAAAACACAGCCCTCTATTACTCAACCTGTTGTAACCGTCCCTTCGTATTATTCTCTTATCTTTGAATACAAGACATGATCATGGAGAACAGAGGTAACCTTTGTGTCTGGACCTATATTTGTGGCCACTCTTATAATAGTGGGCTGGTGGGTGATGGGCTTGATGAAGCCTGCAGAGTTCTTTTCATAGCTCATCTTTCTCCAGCTCAGTTCACTCATAAAATGTTGTTTACTTTTTCTCAGTTTTGGCTGTGACTTACTAGAGACATTTCTCACAACTAGGTCTTAAATACTAATTATTTAATGTTTCTCCGTAGCTTAGTATAGCCATATATTAACGGTTCTGCCTGTTTCAATATGTTTTCCACATTTTCAAAAGGAAAGCTTTTTTTTAACAAGAAAAGCTAAGATACTAACATTTTTTTGCAACAAATCTAGATGTGGTATTTGTGTTGTAGTTCACTTTGTGTTTGCATGCATGAATGCGTATCAGTGATGTGCAGGATCTAAAGCAGGAACTGTCCTAAAGGGAGGCATCTAACCTTTTCTCTTTGCTAAAAGTTTAATTGGAAACTCTTCCTTGTTGTTGTTCACAAGGAACAAAAGTTACCATTGGTAACAACAGAGCATCTTTTCTATTATAAACAGCACTTTCTCGGGTAAACAGTGGTTTTAATTAGGGCCATGACAGGGCAAAGGGTTAAGAATCTCTCTTTACATGCTGCTACTCCACTCTGCTCTATCCCTTCCCTATAACCTATCAGCTATTTATTTTAAATTATTTATTTTAAAACAAATGAAACAACTTAAAAGCATCACTTTCGAGAAAAAACCAAAAGGACAATCAGTGTGTTTACATCCAATAAACAAAAATAATTATAATTACAGTGGCCATTTATTTATATCAACAACTTAAACACATTTTTTAATTTCCAGAAAGAAAAGAAGTAATTTCTTCCCCATAGACATTTGCTGAAAATTAAACTTTCCATTATAAAAGCAGAATTTTCTTGATGAATGTAGTTTTGATTGTATTCATACTTGTGCTAGGAAGTCTTTTCTCCTCATCCAAGCATTTTTCATCTCCTCACTATTTTCATTCAAATTTTAATGAGTGGATGAATAAAATGAGCAACTTCAGTCATCAATATAAGCATATTCACCTACTTGAAATTAGAAAAAGGTATTTGGTCTTTAGTAATAAATAACAGTTAACACTACTATTTGTGATTATGTTACCCAGCCTGGTAATGAAACATTTTCAAGAAAAACAGCAAAGAACCCAAACTATATGAACTACAATTACTACTTACTAAACTTAATTGAGTAAGCTGGCAGGAATAGCCAACACTCCAGAATAGAAGGCTTAAGATACAGAAGGATCTTGACAGACTTGAACATTGGGCACTATCTAACAAAATGAAATTCAGTGGTGAAAAAAGTAAGGTTCTACATTTAGGTAAGAAAAACCAAATGTACAGGAACAGTATAGGTGGTACCTTGCTCAATAGTAGTAACTGTGAGAGGGATCTTGGGGTCCTAGTGGACAATCACTTAAATATGAGCCAGCAGTGTGCTGCAGCTGCCAAAAAAGCCAACACAGTGCTAGGCTGCATTAACAGAGGGATAGAATCAAGATCACGTGAAGTATTAATACCACTTTACAATGCCTTGGTAAGGCCACACTTTCAATACTGCATCCAGTTTTGGTCATCACGATGTAAAAAAGATGTCGAGACTCTAGAAAGGGTATAGAGAAGAGCAACAAAGATGATCAGGGGACTGGAGGCTAAAACATATAAGGAAAGGCTGCTGGAATTGGATATGTCTAATTCAATGAAGAAAAGAATGAGGGGGGACATTTTAGCAGTGTTCCAATATCTCAGGGGCTGCCACAAAGAAGAGGGAGTCAAGCTATTCTCCAAAGCGCCTGAAGGCAGGACAAGAAGCAATGGTTGGAAATTAACCAAAGAGAGAAGCAACCTAGGACTAAGGAGAAGTTTCCTGACAGTTTGAACAATTAAGGAGTGGAACAACCTGCCTCCAGAAGCTGTGAATGCTCCAACAGTAGAAGTTTTTAAGAAGAGACTGGACAGCCATTTGTCTGAAATGGTATAGGGTTTCCTGCCTGAGCAGGGGGTTGGACTAAAAAACCTCCAAGGTCCTTTCAAACTCTATTATTATTATTATCAGGGCTTTTTTTGTCTTAGAACGCTCAGAACGGAGTTCCGGCACCTTTTTTGATGGAACCTTGTAGTGTAGGCAAGGCGGGTTGTATGACATGTGTGAGTTCTGGCACCTTTTTCTTTTACAAAAAAGCAGATTATTATTATTATTATTATTATTATTATTATTATTATTATTATTGTTGTTGTTGTTGTTGTTGTTGTTGTTGTTGTTGATAACAACAATTTTCTACTAATAATGACAAAATGGTAGCTAATAATGTGAAGCCAATTAAATAAACAATTAAATTATAAATACTTAAAATTAATAGCCAAAGTAAAATTAATAGATACTTGATCACAGAACAGTAATCACTATCTATGATATTGAAACACAAGCTCTCTAAAATAAAAAAGTGACTATTTCAGGATCTATTTGTAGAACCAGTACCTGCTTAAAAGATTTATAACCAGCTGCAGTTAGAAAATCTTACTATTTAGAAATTATTTTTATGGTATTTTACTACTTCCTAAATGTACATTAAAACAGCTTTTCTAAACATCTATTGCTACTGAACTGGCAAACATTTCAGAGACTTTTATGGAGTCAGGAATTTGTACAAACTTAAAATATTTTCCTATAAATAAATTCTAGCATTATGATCATTTCATTTTTTCCTCTTTGATTAAGATTACATCTAGTTATGCTTTCAAATGAACACTCACGTTTGAAATTTATATGAATACTTTTATTAGTAAGCAGTTTTTTAACTGAGAATAAAGGTATTTAAATATTATGTCAGCAGTATTAAACATTTAAAATGCCTCCCTTATTTATACAATATGTCAGTAGCTCTGCTTGCTTTATCTCTTTATTTCAGTTTTGTTTAAGGGTATTTAAACTTTTTTCCTGTGTGGATCTTATTGTATATCAGCAGTTAAGATATAGATATGCAGGAAAAGACTTGTTTCTACAGATTAATTCTTTTACAAGCTGTCTTTGTATATGAAATCCTGATAATCTGATTTGCCTTGCTGTCTGCTTCAGTGTGCATCATCAGACTAGTATTTTCTTTTCCAGATTAGTGATGTACTTAAAAAAGAGAATTGCCCAAAGCCATATATTATAACATTTCCATATTATGTGTAAAATGTATGTCTGCTTTTAACAGCTAAAAAAATCACAAAAAAGCAATAAATAAATACTTAATCCCCACTTTTAAGAATATTGTTAAAAAGTTACGAACTAATAGAATCAAGTGATATATTCTAAAATCCCAAAAAATGTAGTCTCAAATTTAACATTTTATCATCCAGGAGATAAATATCATTTATTTTTGTGTAAACAGAAGTAAGGTGCCACCAATCCATGACTTTTATTTCCATTCAACCTTTACGGTTTGAGGTTCTAGGTTTTTGCTACAGCAGCAAATCAAGAAACTTCTTTTACCAGCTTGATTTAGTGGGAAAGTTCTAAAACTAGCCTGCTTGCAAAAAATAAGATAGTAAAGCCTATTTCCCCCAAAAGTACCTTTCTACGGTTCATGTACATCTGGCATAATTAGCAAGGAAACTTTTTTTAAAAAAGGAAAGAAAATTAGTATCAGGGGTTACAGTGTTTCAGACTGTAGCTTGAAGTCATCAGAGGCTTAGCATTAGTCTCTCTTGCTGATTCTAATAAGAATTTTCTTCTCATAAAAACTATAACAAGTGGGCAACCTCTGAGATTGCAGCTAGAAAGAAAAAAAACTTTTATCATCCTCAGACTCAGTAATGCTAACTGGCTATGCTTTATATAGATGGTGATTAACTTTAAAAGCAACAACTATCATTGCTATGTGTTGACTTCTATAAGTAATAATGGTAACAATTCATAAAATATCAGATTTTTGTGGGATCACACATTGAAACATGAACCCCAAAAGTAAAAAAAACAACAACCAGGCCTCAATAAAATCTGAAAAAGAACTATTTAACCAAAAGTATTTTAAAGTTATTAATTAGTAAGGCATATTGTCTGTCTTGAAAGACAACTCTGCAATTAAGAACCATGCTGTTTCAATATAACCAAAAGAGCATGTATGTACTTCAGGCTGCCTGTCCTTAATTGCAAACCCTGATCCTAGTATTCTTTCTATATTACCGTAATTTCAGTTTATACATTTTACATTAGGGCTGAACTTAAATGAGGGGAAAACATACTTACTTTCACAATACTTCTTAAATCCTGCACGTATGTTCTTTCAGTCTCTAGAATTTCTTGGACCACTCTGTCAACATACAGGAGTTTTGGACTTGTAGGCTCCACTATCAATGACATGACACAGTTTTTGTTATTTTCCTTTGTTTCGGGTTTTCGTAGCGTATTTGGCTTTCTTCCAAGATTGCCATCAGAGAGCTGTTCCTTAATGGGATTGCTTTTTCTTAGCTCTTTGTTGGGAAACTGCTGGGTTGGATGCAGCTCCAACTTTATAGCCCCTGCTTCCTTGTCCTGATTGAACAATCCCAGATGGCTACTGGAAACCAAGGTTGTTCTGCTACCACAGGAACAGTGGCTATCCCTGGAGGATGCTGAGGAAGATGTGGAACTGAAGCTAACTGGTCGGTCGCTGTCTGACAATTCCATCGCTTTGATTCCACAGTAGAGGAAGTGTCTGTCTTCTCTATGTAGATTCTTCCCTGTCTTCTTGGGAGCTGTACCCACCATTACTGGAGGCAACACATTAAGAGCGTAGCCATCTTTATGGAGAGAGAAAAATAAATATTAATTTTGCATGTATATTTATTTCATTAAAAACCATTTTACTTGTGCACAGAAAAGTAATCACATGGAAGGAAGGCTATCTTCAGACACTTCAGTGAGTACAAGGAGACCAGGAAGAATCTTTTGCAGAAACACTGCATATAAACAACAGTCTAAGGCAGACATGTCAAACACAAGGCCCGGGGGCCGGATCCGGCCCGCGAAGTGGTTTCATGCGGCCCGTGAAGCCATCCTGGAAACAGTGAGGGAACGGCCCCTGCTGCCTTGGCCCTGGCCCAGAGACCCTCCTTCTGCCAGAGACCCTCAGATATGTCCCACTCCTGCCCAGGCCCCCATAGGCACCCTTGATGCGAACAATGTAGAGCTGGCCATGCCCACCCAGTAGGCCATACGCACTCTAGCCACGCCCACCCACTAGGCCACGCCCACCCTGGCCATACCCACCCAGCCCCCTGAGGGCAACCACAATACTGATGCGGCCCTCAATGAAATTGAGTTTGACACCCCTGGTCTAAGGAATTGTCTATCAGTAGGGAGTTCTACCTCTCTTTATTTTTAGACTTCATTTGAATAGCTTTTTAAAAAAACAACCACAACCAGCATTCATCTCTCTATATTTGTTGCAAGAAACCCACTTGATTTTACACGTCTTTCTAAAGTAGATGATCAAAATGATCACAAGGCTAACCTAGACAAAATTACAAAAAACAAAAACAAACAAAACAGAATGAAAGAAAGAAATCTTTAATGGATTTTAAATTAAGTGATGCAAAAAATTCCATTAGTGTAGCTTTGCCTGCCTGAACATAAACAAAACTATTATTAATCTCTGATCCACAGAAACATATAAAGGAAGCTCAGAAATACCCATCCTGACAATAAAAAAAAATTCTTACCAAATTATAAACATTTAATATGACAAGAAAGAAAAAAAAACACTGCCACACATAAATATATAGGGGGCAAGCGGAGAGATTGCAACACCTAACAACAAATAAGAATATACAGATGTAACAGTACATCTGTGAGCAATTTCTGTGGTGACTTTATCTCCTGCCTTTCTTAAAAATAAGTCCATGTATATCGACAACAAATCTGACTTATTAACTCATTTTGTTTGGACATCCATAATAACCAAACAAAAAGAGAATGCTCAATCTGCTGTAGAAATCATCTGGGAATTGTTTTGAGCTGCATTTAGTGTAAATAGTTTCAGTACTATGTATCTGCATGTTGCCATAATTATTTCCCTGTAACCATTATGTTGTAAACAACTGTACCTCCCAGCTCTCATTGTAGAAAAATGATGCTTTGTATAAGCAGCTTTTGTTGAAAAATTATGTAAGCATATGGAAAAACAAAAAATCATTCATCTTCTTCTTGTTTTCTTCTTCGTTAGATTTATTATGCCTACTCCAAAAGTATCTTAACTGCATTATCCAGTTTGTGTGTATGAATTTATATTTTACTGGGCATGTTGCTATTTTAGCTCCAGGAACTCCTAATAAGCCATTAATAAAGTAAATGAAGTGTCTGGTTTGGCTGGAATTCCAAGGGTTTTTTTAAAAAAGATTTTTTTTCCTGCTACTTATGTTTATTTATTAAGCTTGTCATACCCATATATTTTGAAATTTTTTAACAAAAACTATATGAATAGAAATATTTATAATTGTCTTCTAAACACTTTGTATATTCTTCATTTTGGAATACGCTATTGTTGAAAAGCAGCATAGTATATGAATTATTAACCCCTAGATATTAATATATTATTGTTCAATAACATCTTGGAAAGATCTGCATGTCTTTCATAGACTGATTGAAATTACTCTAGAAGACATTTTATAACAGGTGCATCCATATTTTGATTAAAGAAAGCAATACATATTGAAAATCTTCTAAGTTATGAGAAAATGTAAATCTGAGGATCCGAGAAAAAAAATACTCGTGGGCTGTGGCCTCTGAAAATTTACTGATAGGTCTATCTGTACCAAGTCGTACAATTTATCCTTTTATTATTGTGACTCAATGAAGTCAAGTTGAACCATCAGTTTTATTTTCATGTTCTTGGTTAATCTGATATATGGCACATTGTTCTTGTTAAACAGATTAAATTCTTCTAGTTTATCATTTAATAAGCATAACTTCTATAGTAGGTTTGTCAATAATTATTGGGTTGTTCAAATCTAAATTAGAAATTTTTAATTATTTTTAACATTTCAATTTAAGCAAATGTCTACTATCTGAACTAGTTCCTGAAGCTTTAAGGGTAAGCCACTTCAATTATCCTGCCATAAGATTGCATGAATGCAGTCATCAAGAGTTGATTTAAATAAAGGGGCATTGTTACAATTTATCTATGCAATATGAAATTAATTATAGTTGCAACTATAATTACTGAAAACTGGAGATTTATTATAAGCAATAAAGTATGCATTTCTTCAGCAAAGTAACAGAGAAATTATTTCCTTTGATTTCTGATCAAGAAATATTTTTAATCATAAAGTAAACAATAGTAGCTACTCTTCAAAAGAGTAGTTTGAAATCTGGGTAAATGAGATAAATGGAAAAGCTTTCGTCTAATTTATCAGAAAACATAGAGCTACGAAATAAAAGTACAATAGAGTATATTTGATCAGCTGCTTTAGATATCTTAGCTAAAGTACAGAGTTCCTATTTCATTCAATCATCCTATAGCCTTTCTTCCTGTACATTACTATGTCGTCCCAGTTACAGACAGCCCCAAAGTTCCATTAAACTACATTTGGTTTGTCAATACTACACAAAGAGAATTTGAGAATTCCTAGAGTTTAGATTCTAAATTCTAAGTCTAAATCTATTCCTATAGAATAGATTTCTAGCTAGAGAAAGAAAAAACTTTGTTTATTCCAATTTTATGACCTTCTATTCTCCCAAAATCCAGTACGTGAAAAAGAACTGCAACAGATTTTAATGTCACATTTTCAAAAGCTTTCAGAAACAGAAGCTTAGCAAATAACAAGAGAAAACCAGCTCAAGTTTGAATAGAATAGTTTTGTCTCTAAATCAAAAATTATTAGGATTATGCAAATGCTATTGAATATTTAGGATTATGATCCATATTCTTATTTTTAATGTATTTTGCCAGAAACTGAGTGAACACAAGTTGTTCCCAGTGTATACAAAGAAATGTATAATCCAGACATACAGAGAGAGACCAATGGAATACATGAGGGGATACCAGTAAATGAAATTCCACTCTTATTCCTCTTCAGATCCTGCCTGCAAACAATATGTAAGTTTTGGACTAGATTCAGGATTCACTTACTAAAACAAAACCCTTGAAAAGTGTGGCTGTTGACAGAATTGCTGCTGCACGCTAGCTAGAAAGTTCAGATTTATATTATATAGTAAAGTAATTCAGCATATTTTCTGTTTAGACTGGTCTGACCTACACCAATTGGCAGCATATAAAACACAAGGTACATTTCTCTCATCATGTTATTATTTTTTTAATCCAGCAAAACTGAACTTTTTTTTTTTACTTACACCAAAAATTCAAATATCTGAAATGGGCAATTACTGCTGCCTAATTGCAAGACTTCAGACTTTAGATAAAGTAAGAAAAGAAGAAAAGAAAAGAAAGAAAAAACTAGAGAAGTAAGACACTGTTACATTATCCTTGAGATTCCTTTAATTTCTGTGACCCCCATATAAGAGCCTTGGTGGAGCAGTGGGCTAATGCCTCCTTAAGTAACACCAGCTGCCTGCAATTAGTGCAGGTTCGCATCCCACCAGGCTCAAGGTTGACTCAGCCTTCCATCCTTCCGAGGTAGGTAAAATGAGGACCCAGATTGTTGGGGGCAAAAAGCTGACTTTGTAATAATGCTGCTTGGGGGGTGTATGAAAGCCCTAATAAGCAGGCATATACATAGAATGAAGGCTACTGCTAAGCTTGTAAGCCGCCCTGAGTCTTCGGAGAAGGGCGGGATATAAATGGAATAAAAAAAATAAAAAAAATAAAAAATAAAGGAAAGAGCAATGTGCATCCCAGGATTACATCAGCATCTGAACCGTTCCTTTTTCCTTTTGGTAGCCTTTCAATTGCCCACTGACTAACCACTACTTTTCAAATTTAACAACTGAATAGCCTCCATCTTTTTAGGTATTAATTTTAAGCACAAAAAAGTATAAATTAAAGTCATAAAAATCATCTTGACATACCCTTTAACTCCCTTTCAAACTCAGGAAAAAAAATCTTTATCCATTTGTAGCACTGTTTCATCCACTGCAGTTCATGCCTTCTTTCAAAATATCTACTAGAAACCAAAATCACTCCCCTGCAAGATATTTCTGCAAAACTCCTGTCAATGAAAAAGCATAGGAAAACTAACTATGATGCTCTTAACACAGAGCTTCTGAAGTGGCAACATTTACTCAGTTGTTGTTTTTTAATTTGTAAGAATTAATTATGTAGTTCATTTCAATAGTTTTCCTATTCTTCTTCATATTATTTGCTACCAGATGAGAAATAAACCTAAATATAACTATAATGGGGTAGATTTGAACGAAATCTCCATGATGGCACACCACCTGTGCCGTGCATCCTATTTAACTCCAGCCTTAAACATGATTCAGAGGACACAAAGTCCAATGCTACACATTTTCTTAGTATCTTCAATTGACCAAGGTGTGTTAAGTTGGTTTAGTTTGGTTTGGCTAAGCTGGAAAGAGGATTAATTGCACTTATCAACACTCTGCTAGGAAATGTGTTTTAGTAATATGATCCTTTCTCACTCATAACTTTCCACAAATGTAGTAATGTTCCCCACCCTGTCTGACTTCCTCCCTGTGAGGTTACATACTGCTTGCTGACATTCTAAACAAAGATTACACACACACACACACACACACACACACACACACACGCACACACACACACACACCCTAGATATAGTTTCTCCGTAAGATTGAGAACTGTATTACCTCCACACCCACAGATAACTAAAATTAAAACATGCATTTAAAAAACTTATATGAACCCAGCTTTCCAATGTAAATGATATGAAGTTCTAAAAACAACTATGTCAAGTTATGCTTTTTTCATCAGTAATGCTAACCCTTTAAAATTCTTTCGTCTCTAGCAACTTCAAAAATTAAAAATGCTGTAATGTATCTAAAAGAGCTATTTATATTGAATGGTTAATACTCTTAAATGAATGACAATACCTAATATGGATATTTGTGACTCAGAGGAACACAATATTTTCATGCTTAAATGTGCACTATCTACCAGTTTAACATTATATAATTCAGCGCCTGTATTTTTATTTCTTATTTTCGATGGAATCAATTGTGTGGTCCACAGGTTGCATTTCATGACAACAAGAGAGGCTGTGTAACTATGGGCCATACACACTTTGTTTGAAAATGTCCTAATCAAATTTTATTTAAACAGGACAGTATGGTCTAGAATTGGATCAACACATGCATGCACAAAAATATCAAGCTGTTGGGTGAAGAAAACACCCACTCACACACACACACACCCCACACACATATACACACCCGCAAATCCCTGAATGATAAGGCACACTCTTAAATACTGAAGATTTTGAATAGCAGTATGCAGTGCTTTTTTTGTAAAAGAAAAAGGTGCCAGAACTCACACATGTCATACAACCCGCCTTGCCTACACTACAAGGTTCCATCCAAAAAAGGTGCCAGAACTCCGTTCTGAGCGTTCTATGAGAAAAAAAGCCCTGGCAGTATGGATAGACATCCCTGCCATTCCAGTTAGTCTGGGCAACAACAACAAAGCCAATTAAACCCCAAAATTATTCAAATAACAGAGATAAAATTTGCATTCTTTATAGTCCATAAACATGCTCTCTACTGCTTAGCACATCACAGTACATGTACAACAACCCACTGAAAAATACAAGAGTGTCTCAAATCAGGGTCTCCCTCCTAATTCCCAAGCATCATACAACCTTTCAACTCCCTCTCAGTTCAACTCCCTCAAAAATTCAAGATTTTTTTTTTAGCAAATCCAGTTGTCTTACAGATTCTTACCGTCTTAGAGTTTTCTGTCATATCATGAAACATCCTGGAGTCCCAAGCACTTTTATGAGGGAGAATTTTCTGCAACACTTACCTCATCACTGTGGAATGCCTCCAACTTTTTAAACAATGACTGAACTTCTCTCCCTCCTCCTCCTGCTCCCCACCCACCCAAAACTAGGTATAAGCTACCTGTGCACCCAAAGATGAAGGCATCCTTCAGTTCCAGCAGCTGCAAAATTACCACCCGGGAGCCCTCAGGTAAAATGAGCCTTATTAGTCTATACGGCTGCTTTGATAGCAATATTGCACGAGTCAGCCTTTAACTACTAAGCCCCTCACACACAAAGGTTTCCCCTGGAACCTGATTCACAACTTTCTCATTGCCTGCACTAAATGCAGTTCTGAGCATTGCTAAGAGCTTTAAATGAAACATGACATCATTCAATTGAAGAACAGGACAATAGACACTACTGTGGGTAACTAAAATGCACACTTCGCTGAGCAATGCTCTCTGCAAATTATTCTTTCGAGCAGAGAGCTGTGAAGGAAAAACATTTACCAGAGCAATTCTTACAGCATTTTGCTCCTTGTCTTCAAACCACTACTTCACTCCTAGTAACACTGAGAAAACACAAAGTAAATATGAACTGGAGATAGGTAATTAGTATCTATTTTGTATCTATTGGTACAAAAGAATAAGAGGTAGACAAAGTGGTGTGCTGTCGATGAGCCAACACCTAAGGTAAGTTGGGCATATTAAAAATGCAAATTTTACACAGCAAATTATGTAATACGGACATTTTTAGTTTACAGAATATCTAAGGAAAATTTGGTGATATATCTCTTTCTCTCCCTCCCTTCCTTGCTACATTTTCAGCACACCTAATTCTCACAAGTGTGTAACTTGGCTACTGTGTTAATTTCTATCCTAAGTAAAAAACAAAACAAAATGCACAAGGGATTAGTTCATGTTTTTTCCATTAAACTTTAAAATCCAGGGCTGGGAAAATTGCAAGGGGACTCTTTCTCAAATTACCTTCTCCAAGTTGTTTTGTAAAGTCATAGAAATCCCTCATTTCCAAGAGGAAAGCAAAACAAACATTAACTTATGGATCTTTCTCAGCATCTTCTGGCACTTGTACCAGACTCTTTTGCCTTGGCATTCTCCAGCAGTGCTTACCAAAACTGGAAGACTGAGAATGCTAAAAAAGCAGCGTGTTTCTCTTCATTTTCTCCTTCAGCATTTGCCCAAACATAGTTTCTGGACAGACTTCTTTTCTGGCTCCCATACATACAGAAGTAAGAGATATGGGGGAAGCCACAAGGCAACATGAAATGTTTCATAAAGGCAAATTGTACTACCTCTTTCATTCAACAAAGCTCTTCATCAGAGTGATTCTAAGCTGCTTTGTAAAAAGCCTATTACAAACTAGATATTGGTGTATTGTCCGCATCAGCATCCCAATTACAGATGATTTTCTCTCTCCATTCACAACTGACTCCAAAATTAATTAGCTTTTAACATCTGCCAAATGCCTACACTCTCTCGGCTGAACTCAATACTACTCCCTCCTACTTTGATTTAATGGTGAAGCAGAGATAGCATATGCCCTTTTATTACAATTTTAATGAGAAGCTGTTAAGTCTATTTAATGCATATACTCCAGAGCTTAAAATTTTAAAAAGGCCACAAAGGCCCTAAGATAGCACTCCAAAGTATTTTCTCCACATAAAATAATCCCACAAGAGTAGATAATTCCTGCAGAAAAGAGTCTTCTATGATTTGTGGCAGACAGTCCTAAATAATATAGTCAGTTGTTTTCCCAATATCAGTTGTACTGTACAGTCCTGAGGAAATTCTTTCAATTTTCGATAAACTTTTCTGAAGGTCACAAAGGTGCGGCAAGAAACACAGGCCTACTTTATCTGATGCTGCTGCCAAGAAGAAATTTTTTAAAAAATATCTCCCAATTAGAAATAAAAACCTTTTAACAATTCGTCTGTCATTAACTCTTCCATTTATAGCTGATACTCTTATTTTCTGTGGCATTTGATCTCCAAAGGCAATAAAGGCAAAGGAATATCAATACAAATTTGACTCAGCAATTTCTTAGCTGCATGGTCCACCTGTTTATTTGTTGATTCAGGACTTATAGCTCTAATTTTGGCCCAAGAGTTCATCATTTCCCAAACATAAAAAATAAAAATAAAAACTCAAACTTCACTTTGAATAGTCTCCATCCCTGAGAAATTATCAGACAGTATCATTGCTATCTCAGATCTTACATTCCTAATCCATTCCAATACCAACTCCTTGTCTTAACTCAGCTAACAGAACGGAAATCTATCTGAAAACCAACATTCTTACAAACCTCAAAAGCAGGACATAAAAGCTGCTTTGCTTTTTTTAACCCTAAACCAGGGGTGTCAAACTCAATTTCATTGAGGGCCGCATCAGCATTGCGGTTGCCCTCAGAGGGCCGGGTGGGTGTGACCTGGGTGGGAGTGGCCTACTGGGTGGGCATGGCTAAAGTGCGTATGGCCTATGGGGTGGGCGTGGCCAGCTCTACATCATTCGCATCAAGGGTGCCTATGGGGGCCTGGGCAGGAGTGGGACAGATCTGAGGGTCTCTGGCAGGAGGAGGGTCTCTGGGCCAGGGCCAAGGCAGTGGGGGCCGTTCCCTCACTGTTTCCAGGATGGCTTTGCGGGCCGCATGAAACCACTTCGTGGGCCGGATCTGGCCCCCGGGGCCTTGTGTTTGACATGTCTGCCCTAAACCCTTTGCTTCTGTCATATACATAAACTAAAGAGTGTTTGCTTCAGTAGCCACAAATATGGGCAAAGACCGTATACTTAGAAGTTATAGACCAGATACTTTATTTTTCACCCTCCCACCAAATGCTTCATAATCACTTTTGAATGTATTAATATCCATTCAAGAAACAAAACCATTTTAAGACTAAATTATAAACTGAGATTGTGAATGTTTATCTGAGAACATGAGAATCTCTTACATCACCTATCCTGTCACCTACCCATCCCGCTCCCCAAATTGAATTTTAGGTGTTCTGCATTGCTATTTAATTTTATACAGAGATATTTAATCCTATCCTGTAATTTATTCCACAACATACATTTCAACAATTTTCTTCACAAATGTTCACAAGCTGGTATCTTGTTACTCCTGGATTCATGCTATTGTGTCTTTTAGGGTAGTTCTATCATTGTTATGATCCTATTTCACATTTCTAAAGCCTATAATTTGGTATGGCTTTATTACTAAAGTTTATTACTACTGGTTTTTTTTATAGCCTGGTTTGGGATTATTTTTTATGGAAGTAGCCTAAAATACAAATAAACAAATAATGGACAGTATCCAAAATCTTCTAATTTTCTAATATCTTATAACATGATCATGTCACCAAAAGATATTTGTCATAACAGCCTATCCTTATTTTCCAGAGTAAAATTGTTGAAATAGTTTCCAATAATTCATAGAACAGGGAAACAAGGAAGGGAGAAATGTGGACATTTTGGAAGATTATTTTATAAAGGGACAGTTTATGACATAAACAGTTTGTGTTTTTATTTTTAAGAGGCATCTCAAGTTTGTTTGTTTCCATACTTGTTGGAGATATTGCTTTGCAATATAAATAAATTTACAGTCTTGAGTGCTTTGATGAAAAATCAGCTTCCTAAAATAAACCAATTGTAAATGACTGAAGGAACATTGTGGTCTAAATTTCAGTATTATATTTCTTTCTCCAGTTTACTTAATAACACATAAATGAACTATAGTCAACAAGATCTTCTGAAGGACATTGGAACATCTTCTTCCTCAAAATACAGGGTAATGTATTAATAATCCTCTGCAATGCAGTACATGATGATTGTGCATCATGCTGCAGATATTCCTACATAAAGCCCTTTTCATCCTTATCTGCTGCTGATATATTAGAACACAGGTATATCAAAACACCTTGATAGGACTTTACAGCAAACATCCTCATCTTTAGCAATTATTCTATTAGTTGCAGAGTGTACTTTTGTTTCTTGTTAATCATTATGTTCTTCCACACCTGTAAAATCTCTCTCTGAGAGAGAGAGGGGGGGAGGGGGGAGGGAGCATAGGACTGCTTCCTTGCCTAACAAGGAGCAGTCTTACTATATCTCTACCTGGTCATTTTATCATAGATTTTTTTCTCCTTTGCAACATACAACAAAAATGGGTAGCCACTCTCTAGACTTTTTCTAAAACTTTTTTTCCTCCCTTCCTTACCTAAGCATTCAATTTTCTCAATGTTACTTCAGGTTTTTTGTTTTTTTTAATTCTTAGCCATATCTTTTACTGATCAGCTTTTTTTTTAGTTTAAACTTCAAGATTTATCTTGTGAAGTAGCTTGCCTCTTTGACAAATAATAGAGTCTGGGCTATCCATTCTGTTGTTACTTCAGTCTTCCCATTCTCAGTCAGCAAGCAGGACAAGATAAAACTTCAGAAGATAAGATAAGTTGCATAGCCCTATTTCAGATATAAAAATGATTTACAAACATTGATATTTCCAGTTCATTCACTTTCTAGCTTTAGGCAAGATGCAGTCACCTCCACAAATACCCAGCACAGAGGCATCTAGTTCATTTTGAAAGTTTCTGAAAGGTGGTCTCCCCTTTTGAGCTAATATGACAAGCGAAGTCTCTCCACGTTTGAAGTTTGAAAAAGAGCACCTGGATGTTCCACAGCACTACTGGCAAAATATACTGTGGACAGATGAAACCAAAATTGAGTTGTTTGGGAAAAACACACAACACTATGTGTGGAGAAAAAATGGCACAGCACACCAACATCAAAACCTCATCCCCACTGTAAAACATGGCGGAGGGAGCATCATGGTTTGGGGCTGCTTTGCTGCCTCAGGGCCTGGACAGATTGTTGTCATTGATGGGAAAATAAATTCCAGAGTTTATCAGGACATTTTGCAGGAAAACGTACGACCATCTGTCCGCCAACTGAAGCTCCGCAGAGGATGGGTGATGCAACAGGACAATGACCCAAAGCATACAAGTAATTCAACAAAACAATGGCTTCAACAGAACAGAATACGCCTTCTGGAGTGGCCCAGTCAGAGTCCTGACCTCAACCCGATTGAAATGCTGTGGCATGACTTTAAGAGAGCGATTCACACCAGACATCCCAAGAATATTGCTACACTGAAACAGTTTTGTGCAGAGGAGTGGTCCAAAATTACTCCAGATCGTTGTGCAGGTCTGATCTGCAACTACAGGAAACGTTTGGTTGAGGTTATTGCTGCCAAAGGAGGGTCAACCAGTTATTAAGTCCAAAGGTTCACATACTTTTTCCACCCTGCACTGTGAATGTTTCCATCTTATGTTCAATTAAAACATGACAACAGCTAATGTTTGTGTAGTATTATTTTAAGCAGACTGTGTTTTTCTATTGTTGTGACTTACATGACGTTTAGAGCGCATTTTATGGCCAATTCATGCAAAAAACCACATAATCCCAAAGGGTTCACATACTTTTTCTTGCAACTGTACATTCAGAAACAGAAATAAAACCTCATTGCTTGAAAGTACTAATGTCGTTAAAACACACATTACAAAAATGGCAAACTTGCAACTTGTGCGTGGACTGAAAAATGGATACCATTTCTCATTCATAATGCACATTTATTCATTTTTTTTCTTGAAAGTATATTTTGAAAAGTTGTATTTATTCTCTACAATAAATTCCAGAGTTCAGAGCTACTCCATAACAATGCTCCCCAAGAGTCACCTTCTCAATCAACTCAGAAAAACCTCTTGGTCAAAAATACTGAAAGCTACTGAGAGATCAAGCAGTAACAGCATAGCTGCATCCTCTTATCCACAAAAAGTGACCAAAGCAAACTCAGTAGCATATTTTGAGTGAAATCCTGATTAAAATGGGTGCAAATATACAGATAGTCCTTGAGTTATGACCACAATGGACTCCAAAATTTCCATTGCTAAGTGAGAGAGTGAAGTGAGTTTTTGCCGCATTTTCTTGCCACGGTTGTTAAGTGAATCAGTGCAGCTGTTAAGCTAGTAACCCAGTTGTTAAGTGAATCTTGCTTCCTCATTGTCTTTGCTTGTCAGAAGGTCACAGAAGATGATCGCATGACCCCAGGAGACACTGCAACTGCTATAAATATGAGCCAGTTGCCAAGCATCTGAATTTTCATCATGTGATCCCCAGGGATGCTGCAATGATCGTTAAGTGTGAAAAACAAAGACACTTTTTCGGTGCCGATTTAACTTCAGTCACTAAATGAAAATGTAAATGTAAATCAAGGACGACCTGTAATGAGTTCCATCCATTAGCTATACATCTAGAGATGTATAGCTATCATGGAAGATTAGAGAGCGGTCTATAATTACAAGAGCTTCTGAGGGTTTTTTTCAATAAAGGTCATATAACTACTTCTTTTAGGCAACTAAGATATCATTCACTCAAAGAGGCATTAATCACCTCCCATAACCCTGGGGCCAGTCCTAACCTGATTGCTTTAATCAACCTGGCAGAGCAAGAATCAGGCAAACAAGTGGTTGTCCTCACCTCTTCATATACCATGTCTTCGTATTTAAGATATATAAGCGAAAGATAATTCACATTAACTGACAAGCTATTTCCTCCCATATAGATGTTTGGGACATGCTGCAGCAATTATCTGCTCCTTAAATTCATAATGAAATAAACTTATTTATACAAATTAATATATCAAGATCATTCTTCATGACTACTCAACATGTCCTGCTATGATCAACACACACACACACACACACACACACACACACACAACTTAGAAAATCAGTTGCTCAGTAGATAAAGAAAAAAAGTATAAATTACACCGAGTCCACTTTCCAATAATTTCCATACATATTCCATATCTGGAAGCAATATGGACCATAGATTGCCAACAATTTATAATTTACATTTTATTTATGTTTTATTTTCATCCATCCCTACCCTTCTTCTATAGCGCTTTCTGGAATCACATGACTGAAAAGAAGCCAGAATTTCTGCAGAAACTCTTTTGCTGCTATAAGCATCAGTTTACAAAAGCCAAGAGTTATGTATATTTTTATATAGCTAACATGTATATTTTTAAAAGAAAATATAGCCTCCTTCTATTCCTAAATAGATCAGTGAATTTATGTTTACATATTTTACTAAAAATCTAAATGTAAATCTGCCAGAGCATAAATTGGCTATGCAAATTGCACAATAAATCAAATTTACACCAATCTGCTTATCTTTATTCATATACATCGTGCTTATAGAAGACCAACCATGTTAGATCTGACATTGTTAACCACTGCAGTCACACAACCCTTTGTTCTTTATTGTTTTGGGGGGATTAAGTATGGAGGGAGGAGGCAATGGGAAGGCTGTGGTGGCGCAGTGATTAGAATGGAGTACTGCAGGCTAATCCTGCTGACTGCCAACCACCAGCAGTTCGGTTCTCATCAGCTCAAGTTTGACTCAACTCAACCTTCCATCTTTCCAAGGTTGGTAAAATGAGGACCCAGATTGTTGGGGACAATATGCTGACTCTGTGAAGCAGTATATAAGTCTAAGTGCTATTGCTATTGCTATCTTTGCCTGTGGGGAATACATTCCAAAAGCTTAGTTTTGAAACTAACAAATGACCTTTTTTCTTGGTGTGCATAACTGTAAGTAAGTCAACTAAATTCCTATTGCAGTTTTATTTTGTAACAAAATTACTTGGGAAATAAAGTAGTCACAACAAATGTACAATATATATAATGTTACTATATATGACTGTAATATGACAAGAAAGGGAGCTGTTAAGTCACAAAAGTTAGGCTTCAGTTCTTTTGTATCTCCCAGAAAAATATACTGGCTCTTTCAAATATGCATTGAATTGTTAAATGGATAAGGATACACAATTTGAAAAGAGTATAGTCAAAAATATAATCCACTGGCTTAATCAGAGAAGGCCCAGAGGCATATCACTGCACAAGGCCAAAATTTTCCAGGTATACTGGTTTCATTTTGAGGCAGATACCCCGTATAGCAAAAAATCACACTTCTGAATGTATTGTTTTTACAAAATATGTTTCCTTGTGATTGGACAATATTAAGAAAATAGAAGTGCATAAATCTGGAAAACCCCTACAACTGTGCAATAGGGAATGAACTAGTTAACAGAAGGACAAGAGACTTTCTTTCTTTCTCTTTTTCTTTCTTTCTTTCTTTTTCTTTCTTCCTTCCTTCCTTCCTTCCTTCCTTTCCTTTCCTTTTTTTCTGTTCATTTATTTATTTATGACCCCTGGTGACGCAGTACCGTATTTTCCGGCGTATAAGACGACTTTTTAACCCATGAAAATCATCTCAAAAGTTGGGGGGTCGTCTTATACGCCCAGTCGTCTTATATGCCGGAAAATACGGTAGTTAGAATGCAGTCACTGCTCACTCCAGGAGTTAGATTCTGATCAGCTCAAATTTGACTCAGCCTCCCATGCTTTTGAAGTCGGTAAGATGAGGACCTAGATTGTTGGGGGCAATATGCTGACTCTGTAAACCGCTTATAGAGGGCTGCAAAGCACTATGAGGTGGCATATAAATCTAAGTGCTTTTGCTATTATTTAATTTATTTTTATGAATGAATCATTTTTTTTTGGAAATTAGCACATTTTACTAATACTTTTTTGTATTTTCATGAACTTACTACAAATGGTATCAGGTCTACAGAATTTCCCTTCTGTTCTGGGCGGATACAAGAAAGTCTGTTACACAGAGGAAGAATGAGCTGCAGAAAAAGGTCAACCTGTTCTCATTATTTTTCTACAATTATTGTCTGCAGAATCAGACTTTTTCCAACAAATATAAAATCCACAGTTTTTTTCTTGCTTTATACTATTAATACCAATATATATTTTTGTGCAAATAAAGAGTTCACAAATATCAGGAGCTACATTTGATACTATCACTCTTTTTTTTTTGTTTCCCTGGCACAATGTAGCATTTAACCTAAGCTTGGTAATGGTCCCAGTCATGAAACCAGAACAAGACTTCTTCTTTTTTTTTAGTAGTGTACAGTAACTAAAAAGAAATCAAATCCTGTTTCACAGTCATATGCAGAGGGGCTTTTTCATTTTAATCCTGATCCACGGTGGGTTGGCTGCATCTTTTTAAAGGTTTTATGGTGGCATGAAAACAACCCTTGTAAGAAAAAAGAGATACAGTGATGTGCTGCATTTCAACCACAACAGAGCAACTTGCCAGGCTGAAATCATTTTCAGCAATTCAAGGTGATGACCACATGTATGTGCATGTTCCTCCAGGTTGTATAAGGTGGGCAAGCTCCAAGTCCCTTCACTCAATATTGTCATTTCTGTAGCAGCCCCTGTCCTGTGGAACACATACACACACACATTGGGATCTGACAAGTGTCCAGTCTTTTAGCCTTCCAAAAATTGTAAAAAGCTAGCAAGCAATGGGATAACATGAGGTTGGATCTGGGGAATTTATCTGGTGGTGTTTTGAGAATTTTGTTTGAAATACCAGAATCTAGTTTTACAGTTTTTGTTTTTACTGTGAGCCACCCAGAGTTTTGCTACGTATGATAGGTGGTCATATCAGTCTTCTAAGTAAACCCTACTAGTTAAGACTAGTTCTAGCCAGAAGAAGACAGTGCATCATGCAGTCAAGATTAGTATTCTTCTCAAAACAAAATGCTGGTGATCTGCTACAGAACTGCTCAAAGGAGCAGTTGAGGAGTTTTTAGATATGTTTGCTGATAAGCTGTTAGCTAGGTTTGCTCTATGGGATAATTGAAGTCCAGAACAAGCCTAAAACTGTCTACGAATGCTAGGACACGTTACAACTATTTCTGCTTTTTAAAAATATATACAGTAGTCTGATGAATGCAAATATATCATACGCCAGGTTAGATTCCATACCTAACTTTCATTAAGGGTGAAGCAGCATCGATAGGGATCTGTTTTATAAAAGTCAGAGAGTCGTGCCTCAGGCATGAAAAATTTGCTCAGTGACTTTGGGCCTAGTCTCCCAACCCAGCCCATCTTACATGGTTGCTGTTGTGGGAAAAGTAGGTAGAGGAAAGAGTATTAAGTATGCTCACCACCTTGAGTTTAAACAATAGTAAAGGCGGGCTAAAATATCTTCATAATATCTTCATACTGAATATAAACAAATACACAATATCTACAGTTTTCTCTATGATGTCTCACAGAAAGTCTGACAAAGGTTAACCAAAATTAGAATCGACAGTGTAACATTGTCAGTAAAATTAAAACAAACCAGAAGCTGTTATATCCTAAAAAGGAATAAAAATGGAGTGATATGAAGAATATAATTCATAATAGATCAGTTAACTTAAGAACACTAGAATTATTAAAATAATTCCAGAACTGGCATTTATGTGACAATTTGTTTTAATATAAATTTCCAGTTGAATGCCCTTTGGGAATGCTGGATTGCAGATCTCATAATTCTCAGTTTACAATGAATGCCAACTGGGAATAGGGACTCAATACTTCTGGAGGAGATCAGATTGGAGAAGCCTATTTTATCATGATGTACTACTGAATATCATTCCATTTTGGCATGGATCCATTTTCCCCCCAATAAACTTAACACAGATTCTAATTATATAATTGCAGAGTATTGTATAAGAATTGCTGCTACTTCAATTTAAAAAAATACACAAATTTTAAAAACCACTTTCTTTTTCACACTCTCAACTACCTCCAAGGAAAAGCAAGCACCACCCATTATTAATTAAGATTTTGCACCGCTGAATAATTTAACACGTTCACTACTGGAGAACCCCAAGACTATAACAACTCTCTGGGAGGCCACAATCAGTAATCAACACCCCCAATTAGCTGGCATACTCAGTGGAAAACATAGTTTCTCTGGAAAGCTTAAATACACATGTTAAACAGCTGCATCGTCTTAAAAGAATAAAAAACACACAAGCATTTTCTTTTCCAGTGCAAACCTTTTATTTTCAAAGCAGATTTATGTAAAACATCTCTGCCAAAATCCAAAATTTAATTACATGTTCCAAAGCCTAATATTTGCCCAGTAAGAATAGACTGTTTCTGACACTTCCAGTGAGGATTCATGGTGAACTAGATGTGCCTGAAGAAATAAGGATGGCATTGCAGTGGAGACTGATGGCCAGAGAGTAAATTTGCTGCCAAATTCTCTCCAGAAAAAAGGAGAGATCATAAGATTGCCTACATGTACTCCAGACCAGGGTTCCCCAACCCATAGACCAGTACCGGGCCGCGGCATGCCAGCAACTGGTCTGCACAAACAAGCAAAGCCTCATCCGTGGGATACAGGCAGCACACAAAACTACACACCCTCCAGTCCACAGAAAAAAATCTCTCCACGGAACCAGTCCCTGGTGCCCAAAAGGTTGGGGACCTCTGCTCCAGACAGCTGATTCTCATAAGTAAACTGCCAGAACTGAAGTTTCTGCACTGGGCTTGTGACATGAGCAGTGGGAGTCAAGGAATTCCATCCAAGATCACAGTCATAATGTAGCCTATATCAGGGCTTTTCAACCAGTGGTGCAGGTACCACCTGTAGTACATTGGCACCTGGCAGGTGGTACACGACCATCCTAGAAAAGTGGTAGTGGGGGAGGGGAATGAGCTGAACTGGTAGCAGCACCGCACAAGCCTGAGTGAGAGATTGCTGGAGCTGCAGGGCTGTCAGGGCTCAGCGGAAGCGCCAGGATCAGTGCCGCTTTCTAGCTGATCGGCACTTCTTTGGGGCTGTCAGGGCTCAGTGGAAGCACCAGGATCAGCAGCAGGCTCCAACTGGAGCTCAGCGCTGATCCTGGCGCTTCTGCTGAGCCATAACCGCCGATCAGCTGGAATGTTGCAGCATTTCCAGGGTCTTGTGATTTACATTCAGATGCTTGGCAACTGATTCATATTTATGATGGTCACAGTGTCCCAGAGTCATGTGAAGTGACCAAAACCTTCTGCAACCACCCAGCAGAGGGAGAGGAATAAAAACCAAACACCCCCCCACCCCCACCCCCAATCCTCAACAGAAATGCTCACAACAATGAAAACCTGGGACAGGAGGAAGAGTGCTGCCGGGCGGGCAGGCAGGTGTCTTGCTCGGCTGTGACTTGGGGGCACTTTTTCAGTGCCATTGCAACTTTGAACAGTCACTAAGCGAACTGTTGTAAGTCGAGGACTACCTGTACTTTATCACTTTTTTCTTTTTCTTTTTTTTGGGTCAGGTTTTTGACACCTTGCTAGGTGACTGGTGGTACTTGGATGTTGCCATATCCTAAAAGTGGTACAATGGATGAAAAAGTTGAAAAGCCCTGGTTTAGATGGTCACAAGGTTTGCTGAGCATCATTTCTTTGTCAATTTTGGAAATTGCTAAATTGCTTAACTGCAGTTTTGAAGAAACCATCTACTTGACTACTCATTGCAATAAGATAAAACTGGTGAAAATATTTTGTTGTTGTTGTTGTTAGCTGTGAAGTCGTGTTCAACCCATCGCGACCCTATGGACAATGTTCCTCCAGGCCTTCCTGTCCTCTACCATCTTCTGGAGTCCATTTAAGCTCACACCTACTGCTTCTGTGACTCCATCGAGCCACCTCATTCTCTGTCGTCCCCTTCTTCTATTGCCCTCAATCTTTCCCAGCATTAGGCTCTTCTCCAGTGAGTCCTTCCTTCTCATTAGGTGGCCAAAGTATTTTGAGTTTTGGTTCAGGATCTGGCCTTCTAAAGAGCAGTCAGGGTTTATCTCCTCTAGGACTGACCGGTTTGATCGCCTTGCAGTCCAAGGGACTCGCAGGAGTCTTCTCCAGCACCACAGTTCAAAGGCCTCAATTCTTTGGCGCTCAGCCTTTTTTATGGTCCAACTTTCACTGCCATACATTGCAACTGGGAAGACCATAGCCTTGACTATACGTACTTTTGTTGACAGGGTGATATCTCTGCTTTTTAGTGTGCTGCCTAGATTTGCCATGGCTTTCCTCCCAAGGAGCAAGCGTCTTTTAATTTCTTGGCTACAGTCCCCATCTGCAATGATCTTGGAGCCCAGGAAAATAAAATCTGTCACTACCTCCATTTCTTCCCCATCTATTTGCCAGGAATTGAGAGGGCCAGATGCCATGATCTTGGTTTTCTTAATGTTAAGTTTCAACCCAACTTTTGCACTCTCCTTCTTCACCCGCAACAAGAGGCTCTTTAGTTCTTCTTCACTTTCTGCCAATAGAGTGGTATCATCTGCATATCTTAGGTTGTTGATATTTCTTCTGGCAATCTTAATTCCAACTTTTGATTCATCTAGCCCTGCCTTTCTCATGATGTGCTCTGCATATAAGTTAAATAGGCAGGGCGACAGTATACAGCCTTGCCGGACTCTTTCCCAATTTTGAACCAATCAGTGGTTCCGTGTCCAGTTCTCACTGTTGCTTCTTGGCCCACATATAGGTTTCTCAAGAGACAAATAAGATGGTCTGGTACGCCCATCTCTTTAAGAACTTGCCACAGTTTGTTATGATCCACACAATCAAAGGCTTTAGCATAGTCAATGAAGCAGAAGTAGATATTTTCTGGAACTCTCTTAGCTTTCTCCATGAAAATATACACAACTTAAATCACTAGTGTTGATCTACTGTATTAAAAGTCCTCATACAGAACAAAATACAATATAGAACATAGTAGTATGTCTACTATCAAAACATTAGTTTTTCATATATTTTTCATTTTCTTTTTGTGACTGAATGGGATGCTGATGGACGGCTTTAAATTAGTATTAAAATGCTTATAGCATTGTCAGGGCACTAGAATTAAAAGTTATTTGCCTACTAAATTTAAAATATACCGGTATTACCAATTAGTTGAACTAAAGGATTGGACTACATTATTAAGTGCACTATTAGTAACTCCCCCAATAGGCATTATATAAAGGTAGTTACTAAAATGTAAGCCCCACTGAACACACTAAGAATTACATCTGAGTATTTATGTAACTAAGCCTCAGCAACTGAAACTTGTATTATTAATACATTCTTCCTTGTTTATGCTGCTTCCTCTGTTGATTCCTTGGTATCAGATTTTAGATGATAATCTCCTTGGGGCAGGAATTTGTTTTCTTTGTGTAAAATACTGTGCTTCTTATTGGCACCAATAAATAACAAAACAATGAAGTATGGTAAAATAAATAGGAAATAAAGATTGGAATGTAACATTTGAACTTTTCTGACTGCGTTGGGCCTAGTGGAGAAGTGCTTTGTCTAGAAGCAAAAAATGCCATCCTATTATGTTTGTGGAAAGCAACAGACAGAAGAATTACAGATCAGTCCTCTAATGCCAGAGCTTTTTGGCTTCGGTCAGAATTTATTAGCAGCACAAGCAATCATGGAATGCAATTCCATCTGCTTCTTGTTAACTTCATTCATGAAGGCTGTGTTCTAAAAATGATCTGAGCAAATCTTTCCAGCTCCATGTCCTGACTGAAATGCAAAAGCCTTGACAATCTTATTGGCAAAGGATACTCGCTCCAATGGAATATTGAAAACCTAAGAAGTCTCGTAATAGCAAGCTCACATTTTGAGAAAGATTTCCTATATAGACATTCCTATTACACATTCAGGTCTTACTAACTCAGGCGCTTTCCTGCAGCTTTAAAAGCAGAAAATTGTAAACATTTGCATTTCTATTTTGAAATGGTTTACTCTTAATGCGTGTGGCTTTGGCAGCTCCTTTTAAAGGGAGCAGTAGGTGCCAAACTGCAATCCGGAAAACAAATTTTTTTAAAAAAAAATCAATGTGCAATTCCCTTTTCTGTAGCAATTATCTGCACCTTAGGACAGTAGTACTGAACAGAAAGTGAGAAGGATTAACTGCTGCCTGTCTTTGTAGTAAGTAGCACTTTATCCTTATAAGAATGCAAATTGGGGCAAAAAGATCTGCAGTTTAATGGGGCACTAGAGAGATGCTTCATATTGCACTATAGCTTAAAAAGGGTAAATTGGGCTCCACCTTTCAGCCGGAGAGACGTAATTTTTAAAAAAGTGGATTTTGTAATTTGAGAGAGAGGATGGGAGGCTAAATTAATTCTGAGTTCATAAATTAACGAAAGGCAATTGGACTGAATAGGATTTGAGTATTTAAAAATGAGAAGATGCCCTTGAGTTGACTTTTGCTGACTGCACACTTACAGTTTCTTGGCAACCAGAGGGATGCAATACAGTTTGCCATTGCTTTCTTCTAAGGATGTTTTTTTTCAACTTCCCATCCTATCCCAAGATGACAGGATGCTTAGATATTCCCCATCATTCTAGTGCCAGATTTATCCCCCCAGCCAAGGTGGACTATGTGCTACATCCTGGTGAATACTTGATGTAATTAATTTAGGGGAAACTTGGGTGCCTTGAGGTGTTTTACTCCTTAGTTTATCATGATCAACAAGCCATTCGTCCTTCGGCTTCACAGTTCCCTTAAGTAAATTGGTTAATATACAGAAAATGTGAAGTCCAAAGGAGTTAAATGATGCTCCAATCCTATATTCAGTTTATGACTATTTTTTGGGTGTAATTGCCCAGAATTAAAGCATAATGATGAGGACAGTTATATATAATTAATACACAAAATAACACCAGAAGAAAACTTCAACTTCCAAAGGAATGCTGATTCTATAAGCTTCCGAAATCTTATTACCTGAGTACTGAAATACCAAGTGTTTGGTTTTTTTTATTAAAAAACTTGCTTTTCTTCTACACGTTAGCCAATCCAAACCCTTTTATATGCAAAAGGGTAGAGTGAGTTTCTACTATGAAGCTTGTTCTTTTGTAAGAGCAAGACAAAAGCATTTTCAAACATGCACAGTCTATTCCTGATTCCTACTGCCCTTCTACGCAATTCCAAGTGAGATGCATAAGGCTTTCTCTTGAATAAGCATGCATAGAATAATGAAAAACTACAGTATGAAAAGGGATTAAAACTATATGCACTGAATAGAATGTTATTTCTTTTTCAGGTAGAATACATCAAGTTCTTTAAGACAGTTATACAAATACAAACATATAAGAATTCCATACATAAAGATTCATTAAAAGGAAGAAAATAAAGAAGGGTCAACAAGAATTCAGAGAAGTCCAAGAAAAAAATGGCTTACCCCACAGATGTTTCCTCTGCAACAAACAAACTCATTTTTCCCCCACAGGGCTGTGATTGTTAAGCCTACACATTAAAATCAATTGTTCATTTTACAAATAATAAACCACACACCCAAGCCACATAAATTGCTGTTGAGTAAAAGGTGTTCAGCACACAATTAACAAGTCACTAAGAGCCACCCTCCAGTTTAGATATTAAAACTGCAGATTTGGATACCACTGTTGGCAGGCAGCCATCACTGCAGGCCTCAGTAGGAAAGGAAAGCTTTAAAGAAAAATAAAGCCTGTTGGGGAAATTCTTCTATACTTACAGCTCTGCAGCATTTTAATTCTCTCAGGGATCAGGTGGAGACCATTCAATCCATTACTAACCTCTCATATCAAATGTTGGAAAACCCAAGGAAGACAATTTTCATGAAATGTTTAGTTCAGGTAAGAATAATGAGAAGTGCATTGTTTCTCACAATATTCTTTTAAAGCGGACTTTAAGAAAAGAAATTCTCTACAATAAAAGAAATACAACCAACTGGGGGATGGGTTCAAGTTCCCTCCCAGCCACTTCAGACCGCTCATGGTTTTTCAGCCCAATATGTTTCTTGGGGATATTAAGAGAATAAAACTCGAGGGGAAAGTAATATCCATGCCTCGTCGTTTCTGCAGAAAAAGTGGTCCGTAAGTGCAACAAAGCAAATAACGTGCTTTAGCCAAATTTAGGCTTTCTTATATTGCAAATCTTTGTGGAAGTGAAAAAAAAAATACTAAGATGGTCTTCCTTAGGAAGCTGATGGTTTTCAAATAACCTTCTTGTAGCTCATGTGTGTCCACCTGATTCATCTTGCTGGACTTCTAGGTATGGGATATGGCTGTTAATGAGATCATGCCTGAATCTCATCATAAGGTAAGACTAGCACCCTTACTAGCAGATGGGTATAATAAGGAAGTTGGCTCGCCAGATGGTGATGGAAAATGGGAACAATCAAACCCACAGCAATGGTCACACCCTTTTCTCTAGCAATGATAGTGGCAAATAGTTTTATTTTTCCACTACAACCCTATCTACTCAGAGCCAATCACCACAGTTGTTCCAAGGGAAGAGAAGCAAAGCTCCTCAGATGAGTTGTGGTTAGTCTGCAAGGAATTTTGTAAATATAACTGTTTATAATCATTCTGACCTGAATGCTACAGTTAGAGCATTTCCAGTAAATGTATTTTTGATATTAGCTTGGGATGAGACCCATTACATGTGTACAAAATCTTTGCCAATCTTGGATAATAGAAACAGCCAAAGATGGATTGTTGGAATAACTAATTTAAGTAATAAATGAGTCAGTACAGGAAGGAGTACTTTCTACATGTTTGAAGAGGATATGGCAAAGCCCTTGTTGAACAACAACAAAAAGTAAAAGGTGTACAAAATGTTCCAAACTCAAGACAGCTGTTCCAATTATGAAGAGCCTTGGTGGAGCAGTGGGCTAACGCCTCCTTAAGTAACACCAGCTGCCTGCAATTAGTGCAGGTTCGAGTCCCACCAGGCTCAAGGTTGACTCAGCCTTCCATCCTTCCGAGGTAGGTAAAATGAGGACCCAGATTGTTGGGGGCAAAAAGCTGACTTTGTAATAATGCCGCTGGGGTGTGTGTGAAAGCCCTAATAAGCAGGCATACACATAGAATGAAGGCTACTGCTAAGCTTGTAAGCCGCCCTGAGTCTTCAGAGAAGGGCGGGATATAAATGGAATTAAAATAATAATTAAAAAATTATGCAGGAAATATTATTCTGGAAATGTTGAGAGTTCAAGTGCTACCTGCATTTTCTAGTGTACTCATGGTCTCAGATGATCACAAACAAATGCTGGTACAAGTTTTTTCTAGAGTGGCAAATCTGCTTGCAAACTCCTGCAGTGAATTCTTTATGCTCTTGATATTACTGGAGCCCTGATCTGTTTGTATTTCTTTCTTTCATGTGTGGACATCTTCTGTTGACCTCTTCAAGATCTTCAGACTGGCCAATGATAATCTTAGAAGATGGAATTTCTTCCAAGACATTTATTCAGCAATGTATTACATTATATGCCAAACTTTAATCATAGTTTGGAATGTCAGTGTCAACTCCTACTAACAAGGTGCTTATTACGACCCTGATTCTGCAAATGATAATTAAATGGATGTCAGCAAATAGTTGGCTGATGAATCATGAAAATGTAGTATTATCCTTTGTCTTCAACAAAACTGTGCAATCTGCACTGAAAGAGCTAGCACTCTCCTTGAAATCACACATTCATAGAGTGAGGTCATTCTATATATGGCCACACATGATGACTGTTAATTAGGACTGATTTTACTGAGCTGAGACTAGAGCTACAGAATGTAGATATGGCTGGGATCATACAGGCCTTTGTTACGTTACATCAGAATAACTGTAATATATACTATATAGTTTATTTGATGAGTATTCAGTATAATTTGATCTAGAATGCTACTGTCTATTTGTTTAACAGAGCAGTATATATGTTTTATGTCGAACAAAACTATTGGTAGGACCAGTTTTTCCCCCCTTGTAAACTAATAATTAGGCCTTATTTGTACTTTAAAGGAAGAAAATATGTTTTTCAATGCACACATGATGTGATCATAATACTGTATGTTAACTACTACATTTTGTACCTTAAGGACAACACACTGCAATAGTTTAGTTACGATACAGCAAAGTCCTAGTAACTATCACGGTTCATTATTATGTCCAAATACAGACATTAAAGGGAAAAATAATAAAACAGCTTCATTATATTTCTTAGCTGGAAACCTTCAGTCTGGAAGCATGCCAACGGTCCACATACTAGAAGATTTTTATAATTAAGTACTGATCATATTTATATAAGTGATTCTAGCATTTTCTTCCCAAATATGATTACCCTAAGGCAGAGGTCCCCAACCCCTAGCCAATGGACCTCTAACTCTTTTTTTAAAAAATGGACCAGTACCGGGCCACAGCATGCCAGCAACCGGTCCACACAAACAAGCAAAGCCCCATTCACGAGATGCAGGCAGCACACAAAACCACGCCCTCTTTGGTCCATGGAAAAATCTCTCTCCATAGAACTGGTCCCTGGTACCCAAAAGGTTGGGGACCTCTGCCGTAAGGTGATACCTAAGACTACCTATCACTATGTAAGTTTGGATCACAAATCACATTGAACAACATTTTAGAAAAGCAGCTGTTGACTATACTGGAGTAGTTCATATATTTCCACAACACACAAGCCAACAAACTAAATAATGGCTTTTCCATCCATGCTTTATACAAATAAATCATATTCATATGAAAACTGACAACTGAGTTAAAATAATAATTCCAACTTCACTCTGCTTTAGTAGGCCAGGTCAATGGTCTGCACTGGTGTTACAGAAGCCAAAAAAATTGCAATGAATTTTTGCAAGGTTGCTATTAAAGCCTAATATAAACTAAAGTAGCCAATGCTTTTGCTTGGTTATAATGCATACCTCTGAATGAAAAATTCTAGTTTATTGTATAAATCAGCTTTACTTTGCTAAACACAATAATTAAATATTTCAGAAGGGAGGAACCTTGCAAAATTTTACAAGTTTAGTTGAAAGAGAAGCCTCAACTTGTGTAGCCAAGATGCAACAGATTAACCTTTTTGCCTCGAATCGTATACAGATGCTAATATTTTGTTTATACTCAACTCCATAGCAACAAAATTCAAGAATGTTAATGAAATGCTTTCAGATATGATTTAGTATAGCTGGTTAATAGATTGTACTGCTTCAAGTTACAAGTATTAGAATAATTATTTTCCATTAAGATGGTGTAGCTTTGAAAAACAGGACCCTGTTATCATCATCAATTTCAAGCATACTTTGTTCCCTTTTCAACATCCTCCTTGAAAAGAAAAAAAAAGAAAAGTTTGATCATAACAGTTTACACTGGAAATGTTAATACGGTTATTTCCATCTTGTAATTACAACAGCTGGCAATCTATTAAACCAAGAGCAGGTGGCTTGCTGGATTCCAGATTCAGGCATTCCAAGTCACTGAAAAGAACTGTATTAAGTCATAGTCATATTCTGAACTTGTATTTCAGAAGAGAGGGAGGGAGGATAGATGGCTTTACCTAAGTGGCATTTTCCAATCCAAATTTTAAAAAGGCCCACTTTTTAAAATATAAGATATTTGGTATGGGAACCAATACCTTCCTCAACCTTGCCTTGTTTATCTTTAGGAATGTATTCCTACTAGGACTTCCAGAGGGGGAAATGGTAGGCTGTAGATGGCTCCACAAAAATGGAGCTGACAGCCACAGAGAAGAATGAAGAGTTGATGAGTAAACCAGTTCTTTGAACCTGTCCAGAAAAAGAAAGAGCACGGGAGATTGCCCACAAGTGCTCCAGACAGCTACTCCTTGCCAGGAGACTGCGACACAGCATTCTCTGGTGAGATTGATTGATTGATTTAGATTTATATACTGCCTTTTTCCCCGAGGGACTCAGGGTGGTTTACAGGGCAAATTAAAACAATACAATATATATACAGGTTAAAATAAAATTAAATTAAATAGCCCCAAAATGATTAAAAATTAAAACCTTAACCCAAAAACCCTCAGTCCAGGCCGGCAAGCTCGAATAGCCAAGTTTTTAGGTCCCGGCGAAATGAGCGAAGGTCGTTTTCAGCTCTGGGAATTGAGAGTACAGCCATCGTGCTCAAACTGTAGTTGCTGGCTTTGAAAGGACACCACATTTGCATACTTCCTTTCCTAATCACATTTGAAAATTGTTTATTATCTAATGATGATGCTATCTGTTCAATCATTCTCAGCAATTCCATGGACCAGCTGTCTCCATATTTTCCAAACTTGTATGGCTTTTTTCAGTTGTTTTATGCTCTGGCTGGTGTCGGCTGCTGTGGTACCTAGCCACCATGTTTTTTGGCGGCCTTGTTTCCACTTATTTTACTGCTGACTATTCCAAGCATAATTGCTTTTTCCTGTGAGTTTGATATATGATACGGCTGAAATAAATAAAGCGGAATTCTGTGATTTTGCCTTTCCCGCAATTTGCCTGGTTTTATTATCTATCTATCTATCTATCTATCTATCTATCTATCTATCTATCTATCTATTATCTATCTATCTATCTATCTATCTATCTATCTATCTATCTACCTATCTATCTATCTATCTCTATCTCTATCTATCTTTGTCATCTTTGCTGTCCAAAGAATAAGCAGGAGCTTTCTCCAGCACCACAACTCAAATGAGTCAATTTTCCTCCTATCTAGTTTTTTTATAATCCAACTTTCACAATCGTAGGTAGTTATGGGAAACACATCTGCATTTAATTACAACACTTATGTCATTGCTTTTCTATACTTGACTAATGTTCATCAATGCTGTGCGACCCAGTGTGATTCAATACTTCCTTCATTGCTTTTATCAATCTGTGCTTGTAGGAAAGTGAAGTCGTTCATGCCTTTGATCTACTCACAATCACCTGTTATTATAACATTTCCATTCCTCACAATGGTCATGAGCTTGGGGTTTTTTTATGTCTAGAAGAGGCCAAATTTCTCACTTTCTTGTTTAATCTTTTGATGAGTTGTTTCAGGCATTCTTTGGTTTCTGAAAGAAGGGTTGTGTTGTTAACACAGCTGAAGATTGTTGATAATACTTCCTCCAATCTTTACTCCAATTTCTGATTCTTCAAATTCCATCTTGATCCTCACAATCATTTTGGCATATAGGTTTAATAAGAAAGTTGAAAGAATGCAACCTTGGTGCACTACGTTCTCTATTTTAAGCTAATCAGTGACTTCATATGGTATTGGCACACTCGTTTCTACTTTATTCCACAAATGACTTTCTAAATGGGATTTCCTCTGGAGACCTGCTATTCAGCATGGGGAATCAAATCATTCCTTCACGTGTTTGTGTGTGTGTGTGTGTGTGTGTGTGTGTGTGTGTGTGTGTACAAATCTTATTAAAATACAATTTATAATAAAATGCGATTGCCACCAGCATTTTTCAGAAATTAAGATATCTCTACAAATGCAACTTCTCAATGTTATTCAATAACCAGAAAAAGGGACATTTAAAGAGATCAGAAACCTCTTATGTCAAATCCTATTCCGAAAAGATTCAAATTTGTAGAAAAAGCCTGACCAGTTTATTTATTTATTTTATTTATTTATTTATTTATTTATTTATTTTTATAAACCGCCCTTCTCCCGAGGGACTCGGGGCGGTGTACAGAATAAGGTAGGCATACAGAATGAACAATAGTGAAAAAAACAATAGTAAAATACAAACTGGGACCCCAATTAGAGCTATCAGGCCAGGCCGGACTGCTGGAACAGGTAAGTTTTTAAGTCGCGCCGGAAGGTGCGGAGGTTGGGGGCCATCCGGATTTCGGTTGGTAAGCTGTTCCAGAGGGCTGGCGCACCCACTGAGAATGCCCTCCCCCTGGGGGCCACCAGCTGACATTCCTTGAGCGGTGGCACCCTGAGGAGGCCCTCTCTGTGGGAGCGCACAGGACGGTGGGGTGCTGACATTGGCAGAAGGTGCTCCCGTAGGTAGTCCGGACCCATGCCATGTAGGGCTTTGTATGTCATTGTTAGCACCTTGAACTTCACACGGAAGGCAACTGGAAGCCAGTGCAGCGCACAGAGGAGAGGTGTGATATGGGAGTATCGGGAGGCTCCCAAGAGTGTCCGTGCCGCTGCACTTTGCACCAGTTGAAGCTTCCGAGTGGATCTCAAGGGCAGCCCCATGTAGAGAGCGTTACAGTAGTCTAGGCGAGAGGTCACAAGAGCATGGGTGACTGTACGTAAGGCATCCAGGTCCAGATAAGGCCGTAATTGGCGAACTAGTCGAACCCGGGAGAAGGCCCCCTTGGTCACAGCTCCTATGTGATCTTCCAGGGAGAGCTGCGAGTCAAGGAGGACACCCAGGTTGCGGGCCCTATCAACAAGGGGTAGTAACTTGTCCCCGATGTTAAGGGATGGGATGTTCTGAGTATCCTGGCTTGCCGGTACGTACAGCCATTTAGTCTTGTCCGGGTTCAGTTGAAGCCTGTTCCTCCCCATCCATTCCCGGACCGCTTTCAGGCAGCGGGACATCACGTCGAGGGCATCACTGATGTTGTTTGGAGTGGAGATGAAAAGCTGGGTGTCATCAGCATACTGATGGTACCCTACTCCAAAGCTGCGAATGATCTCGCCCAGCGGTTTCATGTAGATGTTGAACAGGAGAGGCGAGAGGACCGACCCCTGAGGGACTCCGCAAGCGAGAGGCCTCGGGGTCGACCTCTGTCCCCCTGCCAACACCGACTGCGAGCGACCCTGGAGAAAGGAGGAGAACCAACGCAGAACCGTGCCTCCCACTCCCAGTCCCCTGAGGCGTTGCAGCAAGATACCATGGTCGATGGTATCGAAAGCCGCCGAGAGGTCTAATAAGACTAGGACAGAGGAATGGCCCCTGTCCCGGGCTCTCCAGAGATCATTTATCAGAGCGACCAATGCCGTCTCCGTGCTGTAGCCCGGCCTGAAGCCCGATTGGTACGGGTCTAGATAAACCGCTTCATCCAGGATCTGAGGGAGTTGGTGCGCCACCACGCTCTCAACAACCTTCGCAAGGAAGCGAAGATTGGAGACTGGACGAAAGTTATTCAATGAGGATGGGTCCAAGGTGGGCTTCTTGAGGAGAGGTCTCACCACCGCCTCCTTCTAGGCGGTGGGGAAGTGACCCTCACTCAGAGAAGCGGAGATGACCGCCAGGAACCAGCCTCGTGTCCCCTCTCGAGCTGCATATGCCAGCCAGGAAGGGCACGGGTCCAGTAAGCATGTGGAGGAGCTCAACCTCCTCATAATCCTGTCCACTTCCTTAGGAGTCACAGGATCAAATTCCTCCCAGATGACGTCGACAAGACTGTCCATGCCTTGTTCTTCCAGCTCAGCCCAGTTGGAGTCCAGGCCGGTTCGAATCCGAGCAATTTTATCCAGCAGATATTGACCGAATTCCTCGGCTCGACCCTGCAAGGGTTCCTCCCTCACCTCTTGGTTCAGTAGGGAGCGAGTCACCCTGAACAAGGCAGCCGGGCGATTATCTGCGGACGCGATGAGGGTGGAAAAGTAGTTGGATTTTGCCACCCTTATCGCAGCGAGATAAGACCTGGTGAGGATTCTTAATCGCAATCGGTCGGATTCGGATCGACTGGATCTCCAACGGCTCTCTAGGCCCCGTCTCCGACGCTTCATCTCCCGGAGCTCCGCGGTGAACCATGGGGCTCGCTGGGATCTGCGCCGGGTCAGAGGCCGCAAGGGTACAACTCGGTCCAGAGCCTCCGTGGCTGCCTTTTCCCAGGCTTCCACTAAGGCATCCGCCGAGCTGTGAGCAGGGAGTGCATGTGCGTCCCCAAGCGCTGCCTGGAACCTATCAGGGTCCATTAGGCGCCTAGGGCGGTACCATCTGGTTGGCACCGCGCACCCACGGCGGGGGGTGGCAAAGGGGAAGTCTAGCCGCACGAGGTGATGATCGGTCCATGACAGGGCCATAACAGTCGTGGCACCCCCACCGATATCATCGCGCCACCGTCCAGACAAGAACACCAAGTCTGGGGTGTGGCCTCTCTCATGAGTCGGTCCAGAAATTATTTGCGACAGGTCCATGGCCGCCATGGAAGCCATGAACTCCCGAGCCAGATCGGACGATCCTCCCAGGGACGGTAGGTTAAAGTCGCCCAAGACCATGAGTCTTGGGAATTCAACCACCAACCCTGAGAGGACATCGAGTAGCTCGAGCAGGGCTGCCGCTGCACGATTAGGTGGTAGGTATGCCAGCAGCAGGCCCAACTGCGCCCCCGGGCCGTATCTCAGTAGGAGAGACTCACACCCGACCATCTGAGGGACAGTGATCTCTCGCGGGCTAAGGGATTCCCTGATGATAACTGCCACTCCCCCGCCCCTCCCATGGGTCCGAGGCTGGTGCAGCACCTGGAAACCTGGCGGGCAGAGGTCAACCAGAGGGACACCACCCTCTTGGCCCAGCCAGGTTTCCGTGATGCAAGCCAGGTCCGCGTGCTCGCTCTCCACTAGGTCACGAACAAGGTGTGCCTTGTTAGCTACGGACCTGGCATTCAGGTAGACCAGCCTTAGCATAGGAGGCTGCACACCTTCGCTCCCGGGTCCTCCGGGGAAGTACAGAGGGTCGGAGCGTCTCACCGCTTGTACAGAGCGGAGATGACACTCCCGGTGACGATACGGCCCTCTGTTTGTGCACCTTCTGCCGTTCCCCACCATCCTGGGAATAGGATGTTCGTCAGTACGCCATTGGTTATTGTCGGCGACTGGTCCTCGTTTCTCACCATCGCGAATGGTCGTAGGCCTGGCCTGCATTATGGTACCCGGAAGGCCTGCCTTCCCCGAGCAGCCATACTCTTTTCCCGCCCCCCTCCCTAACCCGACAAAAAATTTAACAAGAAACTTAACCAGGGGCCTCTTGTTGATCTTGTGATGGAGGCCCCTGACCCTGCCTGGCCATCTCTCAGAGGCCCAATGGTCGGGCCCATCATCGAGGTTTGATGTATTGAAGGCAGGACGAACCCAGGAGAGGGGGGAACTCCTGAGGGCGAGTAGATCTATGCAAGAATATTGAAGACGCATAGGGAGCATTGGGGAGCATTGGGAAGGCGGTCCCCTGGGTGGAGCATTAGAAGGAGGGTCTAGTCGGGTAGGTGGGTATCTGGACCGTCACCCAGCCACTGCCACTTGGTTGGGTGAACCCCAGAAGCAGGCCACTCCCCATCCTCTCACGATGGGTTGTGATTCTGCTTCTGGGGGTGGTCCAGGACCCACTCTGGGTGAAGCATACCCCATAGAGCTCTCACCTCTATGGGGCTGCAGGTGTAGGACAGGCCACTCTGCCACCGTGGCTTGCACCCAGGCCCATCATGTCCTGTGGGGCGAGGGAGGGCAGGGGGTTCGGAGCTGGTGGAGGCCAGATGTTGATGGCCTCGGTGGTCTAGTCGCCGTCATCTGCATCCTGGCATCTTTAGGGGTGTTGATCGGCACGGAGATACCGTCGGCACCTAGGGTGCGGGCCGGGGACGCCACGCCGCATCTAGTGGTGCTGCCGTCGGGGGGTTTTCGGTGAGTTGGTTGACCGGGGCCTGGAGAAGTTTAGCGCCGCTGTCAAAGGCCCCTCGGTGGTGGTCGATCGGGTCCGCATAGCCGGTCTGCGGCATCTCCCGGCCCCACTCCGGATGGCTGCAGCAGTTGCAGCGGCTCGGGGGGCGGGTTAGAGGCGTCCCATCGCCACTGCCCCCGCCGGTGTTCGGGCCCGTGGGGAGATGACAGGCTAGGGCCCCGCGGGGTACTCGCCGTCGCCGCTGCCGACGATGCCGCTGCCTCCGCTACCCAGCTGGTCCGCAGCGCCTTGCTATTTGCTACTAACCTTGTTTTGTTTTTCTACCCAATAAACTAAGAATTGAACTAAATAAATAAATCAAGTAAATGTATTTATTTTTTCTAGCAATACATTTCAAATATAATTTATAGTTAATTAAAAAGATCCAAGACCCCAGGTGAAAAAAAACTAACAAGAGTGCTATTTTTAAAGGTAACAACATTGCTAGGAAAAAACCCTTACATTCCGAGAACAACAATGATATAGTAAGAACAGTTTTAAATTATTGTACTGTAGAAGCATAATATCCCCAAACCAAAAACTATATTTCAGTACTTTGACCCATGTAAATAAAATATGAACTATTTCTAGCAATATTTTATTGCTTATATAACATCAACGCTGGCCGCTTTCCCTATTCTGTCAGCAAGCTCTTTTCAAGCTAATGGAAACCAGAGGTAGTCAATTAAATGCGGAAATTTAACAATATAACTAAATACAACATCTTTTTAATCATCTGTCTAAATCTAAAGTTCACTGGATTTTAAAGGTTTACATAAATTAGAAAAATATTAATTGAAAAGAGTTCAGAGTCCAAAAGACAGAGGTCTATTAAATCAGAGATCTACATTTTGGGCAAAATATATATTTTTTCTAAATATGAGTATAAGCCACGGCTGTTACATTTTTATTTCAATTATGTATAAAATTTATATCCTGCCTTTATATCCCTACTCCTGCAAGCATTATGAGCTATGGTGGCACAGGGGTTAGAATGCAGTATTGCAGGCTAATTCTGCTGACTGCCAACTGTCAGCATTTCAGCAGTTCGAGTCTCACCAATTCAGGCTTGACTCAGCCTTTCATCCTTCTAAGGTTGGTAAAATGGGGATCCAGATTGTTGGGAGCAATATGCTTATCCTGTAAATTGCTTAGAGAGGGCTGTAAAGCATTGTGAAGCAGTATATAATTCTAAGTGCTACTATTGCTGCAGACTTAATAAAAGTACAAATTTTAAAACTTAAGAATGAAGGCTAAAATGTAAATACATTTCTTCCTGGAGATTAAGGTGGTAAGCAAGGCCTTTTATTATATTTAATAGCTTTCCCTCGTATATGTATCAACTTAATTATTTACTTAATTATTTTCTTTCACTAGGAAAAGCCCTTTGGCATGAACATAAAGTGCAAAGTGCTGTACGGTTGAATGCCTCCCTACGTTGCCATCTATAAATGGAGACCACGAAACACAATCTGAGCTTGGTGGACATTATGGATGGTAGCAATTACATGCCAACAAGTTCAGATCATATTAAAAAATGTCTAAAGTAATCAAATTTGATCTCAATCATTAAGAAATGTTAGCATCGGAACACCTGATTAGAACTCATAATAACCCTACCCCATCAAGATTTATTGCATAACTTTAATGAACATAGGGACGCGGTAGCTCAGTAGGTTAAAACGCTGAGCTTCTCGATCAGAAGGTCGGCAGTTTGGTGGGTCGAATCCCAAGTGCCGTGTAACAGAGTGAGCGCCTGTTACTCGTCCCAGCTTCTGCCAACCTAGCAGTTCGAAAGCACATAAAAATGCAAGTAAAAAAATAGGGACCACTACGGTGGGAAGGTAACAGCATTCTGTGCGCCTTTGGCGTCTAGTCATGCCAGCCACGTGACCATGGAGACGTCCTCGGACAAGCGCTGGCTCTTCGGCTTTGAAACAGAGATGAGCACCGGCCCCTAGAGTTGGAAACGACTAGCACGCATGTGCGGGAGAACCTTTACCTTTTTTTAATGAACATATTCTCAAATATAAGTACTGTGGAACTATGCTTCCTATTTCCTTTTAAATTAAGAATATATCACCTGCCTTGGAAAGTAGTAGTAATCAGTGGAAAATAAATTATACTGAAACTGCAGTTATTTTTCTGGTACTCTTTTAAAATATGTAGAACACTTATGAGATTATTCCTGTATCATTCCCACATACCACACTTTAAATTCACATGTCATCTGAGTTTTATAGACCTGATTAAAAGAAACATTGGATCACAGCTGATTGGAATGCTGTTCTCTTAACTGGATACACACCAAGCAAAAGCCATGGTAACCATTGTATTTAAAGATCCAATTTAAAAGACTCATTACTATTCTCCTCAGGATTTCAACTATATAAGGTCCAACTTGGCAACCATCCTGTTAAAGATGTTTTCAGCCAATTCTCTTTCCTGAGCAGATTTGGAAGGTTAAAAAGGCTTAACTGTTGTTCTCATATACCAGGGCATAAATATCAAGAAACTTGACAAAAGACAAGATAAATATTTATCAACGTTTACAAGTGGGGATAACTGAATGCTTTTGTAAGGAGGAGTAATTTGGATATTAAAGCAAAACAGTGTTGGACTTGGTTAGTAAATGGATGGAAGACTTGCCAGGGTTATGGCAATCTGAATGATAAAAGAAAATTTCCCCAAAATAATGAGAAACTAGTTCCATATAGTTGTCAAAAAATCTACATGAGTCTTTCCATGAAATAACCAGAAATGTAGCTTGATTTGGAGGTATTTTTATTTCTTAAACATTTGTTGTTCAGTCACTAAATTGTGTCTGACTCTTCACAATCCCATGAATCACCAGGACCCCCTATCCTCCACTGTCTTCTGGAGTTTGTCCAAATTCATGTCAGTTGAGCAATGACACTATCTAATAATAAATAAATAAATAAAATAACCATCTCATCCTCTGCCACCCCTTTTCTTTTGCCTTCAATCTTTCCCAAAATTAGGGTATTTTCCAATGATCTTAAACATTACCCAAAGGAAGATCTCTCAAGTCAGAAGTAGGTTCCAAGCTCAAAGAGCTAAAGCACGGGTTCCCAACTAGGGGTGCTCCTACCCCCTGGGGTTGCGAGATGATTTTCCAGGGGGTGCAAAAACTTGGGTTTTCAAAATTATAGTGTATATGCATAAATCGTTGCCATTGTTTCAAACTTTTGTAAGGGGTGCAAGAATATATCTGAAGCGTTCTAGGGGCGCAGGGTATAGAAAAGGTTGGGAACCGCTGTGCTAAAGGATGCCAATGAACAGATAGTAACTGATTCCAAGATAATAAAAGTTAGGAATATACATAAATACTGTGTACATTATAGATGTGAACATCCAAGAAAACGTAGACTACACTATATTCCTTAGTTTAAAGAACCTCTATTAAAAGAAGGTAATGTTAAATCAGTCTTGCCTTATTACAAAGTAGAAAGGTTACAGGAATTGACAGAATACCAGTAAAGGTTTTAATCAAGCTATTCCAGCAAATCTGGAGCACAACACAAAGACCAAAAGATGAGATGTCAATCTAGATTTCAATAATAAAAAAGGAGAGTTACCAAAGTGTGTAAACTATTGTATAGTCCTTGAGTTACAACCACAATGGAACCAAAAAGTTATGTTGCTAAGTGAAACATTTAAGTAACTTTTGCTTCATTTTTCAAATTTTTCTTGCCACAATTGTTAAGTGAATTGTTGCATTTGTTAAGTTAGTAACCTGGTTGTTAAGTGAATCTGACTTTGCTTCCCAGAAGGTCACAAAGTGCGATCGCATGATCCAGAACAGTGCTACTGTCATAAATATGAGTCAGTTGCCAAGCATCTGAATTTGATCATGTAACCACGGGGACTTTTTTCAGTGACATTTTAACTTTGCACAATCACTAAGTGAACTGTTGTAAGTTGAGGACTACCTACAAAAGATCCTTAATTTCACATGCTAGCAAAACAATACAGCAGATGAGAACCATGGGAAAAGAGATGACAGATGTTCAAGCTGGTTTTGTAAAACACTAGACGCGTGGTGGTGAATCTATGGCACTCGTGCCAGAGGTGGCACGCAGAGCCTTCTCTGTGGACACACGCACCATCGCCCCAGTCTTAGGCCTTCAGCTGGGCTTTATAAAACCTTTTTGCTTTAGGCCTCTGCTGCCACGCGCAAAAAAAAGGTTCAATCAATCAATCAATTTCAACTTCTCGTGGGAAAAAAAAGATCTCGCAAAGTTGGAATTGATTGATCGAACTTTTTAGTCCCACCCAGTCTACCGTTACCACCACCGCCATACCCCCCCCAATGGGCCACGCCCACCCAATGGACCACACACACTCAATGGGCCACACCCACCCGGCACCCGATGATACATAAGTGGGTTTTGGGTTGCAGTTTGGGCACTAGGTCTCTAAAAGATTCGCCATCACTGCACTAAACATTACTGCTAATGCAGCCTGGATAAATGAGAAAGCCAAAGAATATAAAAAAGAAGTTGCTATGTACTTTGTCAATTATAGAAAGGCCTTTGTGTCAGTCATGTGAAACTGTGAAAGGTGCTTAGGAAAATGGGAAACCCAGAACATCTCACTGTCCTGATGCAAAACCGATATACAGGTCAGGAAGCTGCAGAATATGATGGAACAGATGCCTTCGGGTTGATAAATGAGTGAGACAAGGCTGTATATTATCCCCTTATTTACTCAACCCATGTGGAATATATATCGAAGGAAGCTGGATTGGAAGATAAGCAGAAGTCAGAAACATCAACAACCTATCCTATACTGATAGCTGCATGTTCTAATCATAAAAATCAAGGAGCATCGCAAAAAAAAATTGGACTGAAATTAAATATAAAGCTCACACTAATGAAAACAGTCACGAGCAGTCCAGCTTAGAATCAATAAGGAAGCTACTGAAGTGGTAGACAGCTCCTGCCAATTATCAACAATAAAAGGATCACCAGCCAAGAAATGCATCACAGATCAGCATTTAGTATGACATTTAGTCTCGGAAAATAAGTGCAGATGCTGTGATGTCTCCATCTGTACCTGCAGAGATCAGAATAGTTCAAGGAAAGGTGTTCCTTTGTGATGCTCTATGAAAGCAAAAGCTGAACTCTGAATAAGCAGGATAGAAAAGGTATTGATGGTTTTGAACTTTGGGGTTGGAACAGAATACAACAGCCAGCCAAGAAAACAAACAAATCGATCATAAAAAAACACCCTTCCCATCAGTGACCAGGCTGAATGCCTCCTATTTTTGAACACATTATGCAAAGACCTAGGTCTCTGGTGAAGGATCTAATGGATGGTAGAAGGAAAGAAACAAAGAGGACAACTAACATCAAGTTGGACAGATTCAGCTACAGTGGCAATGGGTAGAACATTTGAAGTCCTGAGAGATCAAAGGACAAATTGTCATGGAGAAAATTTATTTATGTGGTCATTAGGAATTGACACCAACTGGATGGCACATAATAAATCAATCCCCAATTTTCCCCTTCAACCACTTACAACATGGGTGTCATGTTGCGACGTATCGCGACTTTTTGCCAGCAATGGGCGGGCGCGGCTTCGCTATGATGAAACCGGCCCATGGGCCGGTAGCTTGACACCCCTGACTTACAACATACATTTTTTTTAGAAAAAACAAAAGTTTGTTTTAGGTTAATCTAGAGAAATGGATACTTCCAGGAAAAGAAAGCAAGCTGAAGAATTGGTGACAATATCAGCTTCTGTGCTCAATCTTTATGCTGTGCTCCTGCCCAGGTAGTGATAAAGTGATTGAAACCACTTTGTATGCATTATTATACTGTAAATTCTGCAGGGATATTAGGTCTGCTTATATTCTGCTCCTACTAAGTAAATTTTCAGAAAGATCAGGACAATTTTTATATGAACTATCTTAGAATATGCAAAAACCCTTTATCACTTGTGCAGTGGCCAAATTCTGTGTTGCCATTATGAAAATAATATAAGATTTAAGGTGCTGGTACTTACCTTTAAAGCCCTACATGGCTTAGGCCCGGGATATTTGCAGGACCGTCTGCTACCGGGGACGACTTCCCATTGCCCAGTGCGCTCACACAGAGAGGGCCTCCTCAGGGTGCCGTCGGCCAGACAATGTCGGCTGGCGACCCCCAGGGGGAGGGCCTTCTCTGTGGGAGCACCAGCCCTTTGGAACCAACTCCCCCTTGAGCTTTGGATGGCCCCGGACCTCCGGTCCTTTTGCCGCGACCTCAAAACTTTTTTCTTCCATCAGGCTGACCTGGATTGATGTTGGTTTTTTAAATATTTTTTAATTTTTTAACTGTGTAGTTAATTTATTTTGGGGCTGTTATTTAATTCTTTTTAAATTTTTGTATTGTTGTTTTTTATTGTTGTTAGCCGCCCTGAGTCCTTCGGGAGATAGGGCGGCATATAAGTCCCAAAAATAAATAAATAATAAATAAATAAATAACTGGTCACTTCTGTTTTATTAATCACTTCAGGGGTTTTACGTGTTAGCTATCTTGTTTTAGGTGATATGTATATTTACCTCATATTGTAATATTTTAGATTTACACTTGTAAAGATAATTAATACACCATTGTAGTAGCGTATGTTATATTTTTTATTTTACTCCTTGTTACACATTGTTTGTTCTTACATAAGTGACCATCTGCTTCAGTCTGTACAGATATAATACAGAAGACAAGATAAATGAACAGGAGAGAAAACAGAATATATTTTTAAAAAGAAGATACCTGAAGTAAATGTGTGCTTTCATTTTCTTTTTACTTTATATTATGTGTTCTTAAAAGTTACTAAATTTAAAGTGTGCTTTACATTTTTTTTTGGGCACAGATTTTACCTTGCAACTGTAGCATTTGACAGCATGCGTCCTAAAATAAAATCATGCCCTACGTTTGAAGGTAAGGAAAAGAAACGAGAGGAGGGGAAGGGGAAAGAAATTAAAAACCAGGAAAGGGGGGGATACAAAGAATTTGGATAAATTTATCCCCTGCAGCTGTTCAGGAAGAATATGGGAAAAGAGGAAAATTGCTAAAATGATTTATTCAGATGCCTTGAAAACTTTGAAAAAATCAAGTCCTAAAACAAGAAGAAAAAATAGATTTACCAGAAGAAGAATGGCTTGTTAGCAAACATTACTGCATCCCCAAAATTAGCCAGCTGTGGAGGAAACAGCTTGGCAGCAAACCATACCAGGAAAACAGATCAGGATTTCCTGCTGTAATAGAAGCTGCTCAAACAAAACTAAAAATGGGTCAAAATGCAGAAAGATGCCCTTATGAAGACCATGCCATAAATCAATTTTGTGTCAGCTTAAAATTGGGCTTCCATTACATGTCATTTTATACTGTGCCAATATTGCACCTACAAAGCATAAACTATATAAGCCATCACATGTCCTGGAACTTTTACATTAAAAATGAAATGTATGTACAGGGTTTTAGCTTCTTGGAAGTGAGAAATCATAACGCCAACTCTGAGGATCTTGTGTGCAAGTTTATGATAAACTGCTGAAAACTAAATTGCTTTAAAAAATCTATATCTTAATACTTGCACATTTGGTTATGATTTAACCCGCTTAATAATTGAACTTTTACTCTATTCAATAACTTGCATTTTCCGGAATATGTCAAAGGCAATTTTTCAGAATAATCATTACTTATATAAGGTGATTAGCTAATGATGGAAGAATGCTTGTGACCTGAAAAAGTGACTTAATTAAATTTCAGCCTTCAAGTTTGATTTGTACTTCTAGAATAGACAATACGATTCTATATGGTCTGGATTTAATTTATTGTTTACACAATGAATCATAATGTTAAAATTGAACAAAGCCTTAATTTTTCTTTAAATATTTTTTTTAAAAAAAACAAAAGACAAAAAACCAGATATATTTTTAATTAGATATTACTTAGGTATAGGGTAGGTTGAAATTTTTTTGTTTTTAGTTTTGTCAAGTTTTTTTTTAAATTTTGTTTTTATTTTACTCGTCCCCTTTGTTTTTCTTTCCCTGCACTTTTCCTCTTTTTGTTTATTTATTTATTTACTTTGACTCCAGGCCAGTTCTGGGTGGCCCTAACAATATAAAATCAATACTTAATACAACAAAATAAATAGAACCACAATAAAAGAAATAAGCAAAAAAAAAGCCCAATCAAATCCAGATAACTACTATGCATTAAAGGATTTTTTTATAACAGATTAAATTTAATTCATAGCTTACTTTTTAACTTGGACAGAATGTTATACATTAATTGCTAAGGTGATTAAAGAAATACTTTTTTAAAAAGTAGTCATCATTATTACCTTTGATTTTATTTATGTATGAGCATGTGAAACAAGAAGCCAATATTTTTTTTAAAAAAAGGATTCCAGTGAAGAGACATCCCAGTACTCTAGCTAGATTAAGGATATTTTATGTAAGAAGGACTAGAATAAATCAAGTCTTGTTTTTATGCATTATCCCATTTACTATCCTTTGAAGACTCATGTAATAGGAGTCTCTCATGCCAGAGACCAAGTATATGGATTTCTCTAAAACATTTCCTACTTATGCTTCATGTGCATAAGTATTATATCTTCTGAGGAGATATAATAAACCAGTTAGGAATTATGGGTATTCTTATTGACCAAAAGGACTTGATGAGGGAAGGTAGGAGAAAAACAGTATGTCCTATCTAAAGGCATAAAGATAAGGTTTATCTTTTAACTAATTAAAGAAATCTATTCATTTTGCTTCTGTTTACTGAACAATTTTAACCTACATGACTGAATAAAAAGAGTATAAACTGGAACATTCTTTAAAATGGGACTTTTTGATCATGATGTTAGATGTAGCTTTAAGAAATGAAATGCACTTTCTTCAAAACTGATTACAAAATAAAACTGCCATAAATTATCTGCTGAAGCAATAGCCAGAGTCATATAACACCCTAAGTCACAAACAGGTTTGTTTCATTTCAGCTCAATTTAATGTTTAAAGCCATGTATTGTGATTTGTGGATCATTGTTCATGGCTTATTGTAATGAGTGAAAAGGTCACTATGATCTTTTGCTCAATAAACCACGGTAAAAATAAACCACTGCTGAAAATGGTATGTAAGCCTAGCCAATGAATAAAACTTCACAGTTGGTTCATATACGGAAGCTCATGATTTCATGTTGTAAGAACAAGACATCATAAGCCTTAAACTTATACACTATTCCATCTTCAGCTGTAAGGAAGACACTGGATGTGTTTGGAGATTCTCAATTATTTAAATCACGGTGATCTCAAAGGTGCTTTTTTGTTCTGAAGAAGCTTCATGGATAAGAAGGTAAACATTTTAAAAGCAAGAAAGTACAGTTGTCTTTTCAAAAAAGCACCTTTGGGAAGAGACTGGATATTTCTGTTTCCTGTAGTGATTAATCACAGTGTAATCTAAACCCTAAACTGTGATTAAATTTGTCTATGCTTAGTAGAAACAAGCAATTCCAGTTATGGTTTGAAGCTAATTTATTTTCACTAGTCATTGTGTATGTGGAAAACCTAGCACAATTTTTGACTGAATTTTAAAAAGTAAATTGTTAGAAAAGAAAAAAAACACAAATTCTGCAATACGTTTCTAGTTTAAATATTTAGCAGCAAATAATTGCTGAAAAAGTTAAATGGTTGGACATATTCTTCTATCCTTCAATTTTCCAAATAATTTTCCTACACAGAGGGAAAAAAGGCTCAGAAGCTAAATTTCTTCTAAGTGTTTCCCCAACTTAAAACATTTGAAAGTAAAAATTTTAAGAAATATATTACAAGGGCATTAAAAAAAAGATTTTCCAAATAGGTCCTAGAATTCTGGGATCTTTTTTTGCAGAATGCAAGACTTGGGAATGTTATGGAATCTGAGGACAAATTTATGCTGGCCATATTTTCACAATATAATGGCAGGTAAAGGTAAAGGGTAAAGGTTCCCCCGCACATGCGTGCTAGTTGTTTCCGACTCTAGGGGCCGGTGTTCATCTCCGTTTCAAAGCCGAAGAGCCAGCGCTTGTCTGAGGACGTCTCCATGGTCATGTGGCCGGCATGACTAGATGCCAAAGGTGCACGGAACGCTGTTACCTTCCCACCATAGTGGTCCCTATTTTTCTACTTGCATTTTTATGTGCTTTCAAACTGCTAGATTGGCAGAAGCTGGGACGAGTAACAGGCGCTCACTCTGTTACGCGGCACTCGGGATTCGACCCGCCAAACTGCCGACCTTCTGATCGACAAGCTCAGCATCCTAACCCACTGAGCCACTGTGTCCCTCTAAATATAATGGCAGCAGCACAGGAAATAGAAGGATGACTGACGTTATTGGGCAACAATTAAGTAAAGTCACTGAGCAATGCTTAGTCAGACTTCTACAGAAATGACACCATAATATGAGTAGCTACATTCTCATTCTTCTCTGAAATATTTTTAAGTACCTTGTCCCAAAATGCCTTGCCTAAAATCCTACTTATTTTTCAATAATTTTTCAAGGTACAACAGATGACATAATACAATTTGATAAACTATTCAAAGCAACAGCCAGCATAATTTTAAAACAAAGTTAGAAAAAGATGAATTGGTTACTTATGTTATTAATCTCTCTTCTTTCAGTCAGCTATACTTTATCATCTTTTTTAAAAAAATCATTGAAGAGAAAAAAAGGTATAACCATGTAACATTTTTAAGAAGACTAAGTGATTTTGAGGTTACTAATAATTTATACTTGAAACTCATCACTTTGCAGAAAGTGGTTGCAGACAGCATCTTTCTTCAGAAAAATCTATACTTATTCCTGGCAGAATAGCCAAGTTACAATGGCTCAAAACACTAGCAGAAGGTATGACAATGAAAGAATAAAATAACCACAAAGCAGACTATGAGTTAAGCAACATAATTGCATATTCCATCTAAATATTTTGAATTCTATTTTTTGTTATGAGTGCATATAACCTTCTTTTAGAACCACAAATTTCAGACTAACCTTGTAAAAAACAATTTTCTTTTTCCTAATTATTTTATGACATTTGGTTCCCAAAACTGATTTTGAAAAATAAATTAATAATTCTATAATGCTTCACTGTGTTCGACTCCTTTGAATTAGCTGTGACATCTTTCTTAGTATAAAATTAAGTCACATATAAATATGGTTCTGGTGCCAAAATGTATAAATATCCACCATTACAATCTCATATGTACTCCTCTCTCACATAGCTAAGATTAGAAGCTAGTACGCCCTTAGCCTGCTATTATTTGATTGAATTATCTTCTTCTTTCCTGAAAACATTGCATTTCTACATCTACTAAATTACCTTGATCAAAGAAATGCAACAAGGATTATGTGTTTCAACTACATTGACAAACAGGGATGTTATCTGTCCTTTAAAAAAGCTGGATAGGATTATTCAAGAGGAAAACAATACTGACCTTCATTCTTGGTTAAAGTTTCTTTATTCGCTGGTGTTTTATCTGGCATCTCAGCTGAGAAACTTCAGTAACACCTGAAGGACATTTTTAAAAAAGGAAAATTTTCATGTTGAAGCCAGTACAGCTAAACAAAAAAAAACTTTTTTTGGTTAAAATTTAGGTTATAACCTATAAGTGTAGTGCTCTGGGCCTCCAGTCAAACCTCCCCAATAGGGCACACCTATGATAGCGACAGTAGCCAGGCATTAAGGTCATTCAGCAACTGTAGGAAGATGGATGAGGAAAAGGATGGATCACCATACCTGGCCTTCTAAAATCAAGTGTTCGCTCAGATTTTTGCAGCTAAAAATGCCCATTCTCTTTTCCTTTGTTCCTTCAAAAGCAAGCAGAAGTAATGTCTTTTTCCTCAGTGGTTCACTCCTGCCTCCCTCAATTCTCTTCCAGAGGGGCCCCTATTGTGATCCTGCTTTTGGGTTATTATATTTAGATTACAGAAATATGGACAACCACCAAATCTTTTAGCAAACACGCAGGCACTATTAGTGGACAATAAATTTTGTTGAACTTGTGGGGCAAGAAGTAGGCAGCAAGGTTGAACCCAGAAATCCTGTGCCTATAAACATAATGCCTATTGAAAATCTTCCAGAGTCACCTTGGACAGTAAAGAGGGCAATATATAAATTTAACAAATAAACTTTAAAACACGGGTGTCAAACTCGATTGCATCTTGTGACGTAACCCAACGTTTTTTGCCTTTCGAAGCTGGGGTAGGTGTGGCCTGTGCGTGATGCATCCTGCCTGCGGGCCACCAGTTTGACACCCCTGCTATAAAATATCAGCCTCTGTGACTTCACTATATTTGTCCCACATTTGTAACTATTCCACTTGCTCCCTATTATTTTAACCTGAAACGGGTCAAACCATAACAACACAATAAATTTATAGTATTACTAAGAATTTTCTTCCAAGTGCCTATGTAGAATTCCTTTGTGCAGTTTAACAAATCCTGAAGGACTTCTGACAAGTCTATTTCTGTGACTAGGGACCATTACTTAGTTTCATCTAATGGCCCTAGCCCTCATAAGAGATAATTTTTGCACTTAGAGAGAAAGCTGAATTTGGGCCTTTTAAAAAGTTAAGTGGCCTTTAAGGGTTATCAATCCTTTGCACTTCATTTTCACTCCTGCCAATTTCCAATATTAAGTTTAAATAAATGTTAAAGCAATGTCAAGGAACAATCTGTCCAGTATTCAATTAATTTATTCTTCCTAAGTATACACTATTGAGTGATGAAAACATGTTACTACAGGCACCCACAACACAACTGAGACAGCTTACTGAAAAGCTGAAGTGCTAGGAGATTATCAGAATACAAATCAGCAATACTGTATTTGATTTAGAATTACACTGGAAAAACAATCACACCGCTGATGCATTAACCTGGATCACTCCCAGACATTACATGGTCCATACCTATTTAAAGGGAAAAGAAACTACTCAGAAACACTATCCTTACCTCTACTTGACATATATATTAATAATGTACTGTTATTGCACAAATAAATGTACAGTTGCAAGAAAAAGTATGTGAACCCTTTGGGATTACATGGAGTTTTGCATGAATTGGCCATAAAATGCGCTCTAAACGTCATGTAAGTCACAACAATAGAAAAACACAGTCTGCTTAAAATAATACTACACAAACATTAGCTGTTGTCATGTTTTAATTGAACATAAGATGGAAACATTCACAGTGCAGGGTGGAAAAAGTATGTGAACCTTTGGACTTAATATCCCCTGTTGATAGGGCCCGCAACCTGGGTGTCCTCCTTGACTCGCAGCTCTCCCTGGAAGATCACATAGGAGCTGTGACCAAGGGGGCCTTCTCCCGGGTTCGACTAGTTCGCCAATTACGGCCTTATCTGGACCTGGATGCCTTACGTACAGTCACCCATGCTCTTGTGACCTCTCGCCTAGACTACTGTAACGCTCTCTACTTGGGGCTGCCCTTGAGATCCACTCGGAAGCTTCAACTGGTGCAAAGTGCAGCGGCGCGGACACTCTTGGGAGCCTCCCGATACTCCCATATCACACCTCTCCTCCGTGCGCTGCACTGGCTTCCAGTTGCCTTCCGTGTGAAGTTCAAGGTGCTGACAATGACATACAAAGCCCTACATGGCATGGGTCCGGACTACCTGCGGGAGCACCTTCTGCCAATGTCAACGCCCCACCGTCCTGTGCGCTCCCACAGAGAGGGCCTCCTCAGGGTGCCACCGCTCAAGGAATGTCGGCTGGTGGCCCCCAGGGGGAGGGCATTCTCAGTGGGTGCGCCAGCCCTCTGGAACAGCTTGCCAACCGAAATCCGGATGGCCCCCGACCTCCGCACCTTCCGGCGCGAATTAAAAACTTACCTGTTCCAGCAGTCCGGCCTGGCCTGATAGCTCTTATTGGGGTCCCAATTTGTATTTTACTATTGTTTGTTTTTCACTACGGTTCATTCTGTATGCCTATCTTATTCTGTACACCGCCCTGAGTCCCTCGGGAGAAGGGCGGTTTATAAAAACAAATAAATAAATAAATAAATAAATAATAACTGGTTGACCCTCCTTTGGCAGCAATAACCTCAACCAAACGTTTCCTGTAGTTGCAGATCAGACCTGCACAACGATCTGGAGTAATTTTGGACCACTCCTCTGCACAAAACTGTTTCAGTGTAGCAATATTCTTGGGATGTCTGGTGTGAATCGCTCTCTTAAGGTCATGCCACAGCATTTCAATCGGGTTGAGGTCAGGACTCTGACTGGGCCACTCCAGAAGGCGTATTCTGTTCTGTTGAAGCCATTGTTTTGTTGAATTACTTGTATGCTTTGGGTCATTGTCCTGTTGCATCACCCATCCTCTGCGGAGCTTCAGTTGGCGGACAGATGGTCGTACGTTTTCCTGCAAAATGTCCTGATAAACTCTGGAATTCATTTTCCCATCAATGACAACAATCCGTCCAGGCCCTGAGGCAGCAAAGCAGCTCCAAGCCATGATGCTCCCTCCGCCATGTTTTACAGTGGGGATGAGGTTTTGATGTTGGTGTGCTGTGCCTTTTTTTCTCCACACATAGTGTTGTGTGTTTTTCCCAAACAACTCAATTTTGGTTTCATCTGTCCACAGTATATTTTGCCAGTAGTGCTGTGGAACATCCAGGTGCTCTTTTGCAAACTTCAAATGTGCTGCAATATTTTTTTTGGACAGCAATGGCTTCCTGCGTGGTGTCCTCCCATGTACTCCATTCTTGTTTAATGTTTTCCTTATTGTAGATGTGTCAACAAAAATGTTAGCATGTGCCAGAGATTTCTGTAGGTCTTTAGCTGACACTCTAGGATTCTTCTTTACCTCATTAAGCATTATGCGCTGTGCTCTTGCAGTCATTTTTACAGAACGACCACGCCTAGGGAGAGTAGCAACAGTGCTAAACTTTCTCCATTTGTAGACAGTCTGTCTTACCGTGGACACATGAACATCAAGGCTTTTGGAGATACTTTTGTAACCCTTTCCAGCTTCATGCAAGTCAACAATTCTTGATCGTAGGTCTTCTGAGAGCTCTTTTCTGCGAGGCATGGGTCACATCAGACAGTGCTTCTTGAGACCAGTAAACCCAAAACAGGTGTGTGTTTTTAAAGGGCTGGACAGCTGTCAGCAACACATCCAATATCATCACACTGGTTGGAGTCAAGGTTGGCTCACTCCTGGCTCCAATTAGCTCTTGGAGAAGTCATTAGGCTAGGGGTTCACATACTTTTTCCATCCTGCACTGTGAATGTTTCCATCTTATGTTCAATTAAAACATGACAACAGCCAATGTTTGTGTAGTATTATTTTAAGCAGACTGTGTTTTTCGATTGTTGTGACTTACATGACGTTTAGAGCACATTTTATGGCCAATTCATGCAAAACTCCACGTAATCCCAAAGGGTTCACATACTTTTTCTTGCAACTGTACAAGAAATAGATATAAATGAAAGGACAGTATCCAACTAACTCTTTCTATGGATGGAAATTTGCTTCTACAACCTCCTAAATTCTCAGAACATATTACAGGTAAAGGAGAGAACGTATAAGGGCTCAAAAAGAGAGAAAATACTTAAGAGAGGCAGAAATCTGCTTGGACAGGAATGGTTTTGCCAAAATGTAAAAGAAAATGGATCAGTTCCCTGTTATCTTAGGGTAGAACCACAGGCTGAAAATCCTGGAAACCAGAATCAATCCTATACTCATCCCTAGACTAGAAAGACCACTAATGGTCTAACCATCCACAATGCTGATCCCAGCAGTTCAGTAGGATGCATAACATAAAATGGATTTAAGAGGCATTAACAAATAGCCTCCATTTTGGCTGCAGTAACTAATTACACGACTGAAATAAGTAATGCCATAATTTTATCTAATGCACCTTCATGTAATGTAGTTTTAAATTTGTAACAGAAAAACTGTTACACAAAGTAGTTTTTTAAAATGATAAAATCATTTAGCTGGAGCCACCTAGTAAAAAGGGAATAAACGGTATCAACAGTGACAAAGACATACATTCTATAAATTCAGCAAAAAAAGGAATTAAGACTCAGTCATGTGACATTTTCAGGGGGAATTGACATTTTATATTGGAAGAATTCTACACAGTAGCTCATTACGTTTTGAACTTATGTGGTTTCTGCCCTGTCATATTTTTAGACATATATCTCTACTATCACTATACTGTTTCCAAATACAACCACTGAATACAATACTAATTGTGTGCAATGCTGGATAGATTGCTTTTGTTACATATTAACAGTTGATGGTTAATACACATTACAGAAAAGGGTTTAATTCGAAATAAAACTTGGGATTTAGCACATATTCTGATATTTATTGATAAACTGGATATCATGTCATAGGGCTTCGTGGCTAGAATGAATCCCGATCACACATCATTTTAGTACATACTGTATGTATTTCCTTTCAAGACAAACAACTTTATGCAGAGGAAAGAAGAGTAGACAGTCCTTGGTTAAAACAGTGGCATTGGGGCTGGAATTTCCATTGCTAAGCAACTTGGTCATGAAATGTGTTGTTACGTGACTGCTAAACAACAGCACTTCTGGCAGCCATTGTTGAGCAAATCTCACACTGTCATTAAATCTGAGGTAACATGGCCACCATCTGCAAACTTCTGCCAGTTTCCCCATTGACTCTGCCTATCAGAAATCAGCAGTGAAGGTTGCAAATGGCAATCATGTGACTGGCATTTTACAATGGTGTAACTGCAAGCCAGCTGAACTTCAAGGACCAGTTGTAAGTTCAAGACCATCACAAGCTCAAATGGTCAGTGAATGAGTGGTCATTAAACAAGGCCCTTTGGTAATAAATAGTAAGCCAAAGAATTTAAAAACTATCTTACATCAATACCACTACTATGCATATCTTAAAGATAGTGTGCAAGACTGAAAACTTAGTTTGCTACAATTGTACATTGCCATTTTTTAAATTTTAACCTTTTTTTCTGAATACCTCATCAGCTACATCCCTCTACTGTTCTTCAGCCTTTACCATTTTTCCTTCTTTCACTCAATGAATGAGAGAGTACTAAAGTTTAGCATTGTCATCCCCAACCAACACATCTGTCACATCCTCACAGGCACTCCTTGAGTCCTTACACATTAATCCATAACTAATCAGTGAAGAACTATTATGTAAACATTCCATGTTCTCATACATGCTTCATTTCTGTTATATATTATTCCTATTACATTAAGCAAGCAGAACCTCTATGCAAAACACTGCATAATATATCACTTCACTTTACACTTCTTTAAATCAATGAATAAATAAGGAAAAAGGAACTTTCATCCTTGTGTTAATACATTTCTCAGTTACCTGCTAAATAGAAAAAAAATCGCTCCCTAATTCTTCAATTTTGCTGTCTTATGAGAATACAGTTTTGATCAGAATTCTGCCAAACATTTTCCAATAGACACTTAACAATTTAATCCCCCTCTAACATTTGCAATCATTCTTGCTTTCCCTTTGCATGGAACAATAACAACATTCTTTCAATAATCGGGTACACATGTAGTGTTATGCAGAAGTTAAACAAGTCATAGAACTACCTCATCCACAGTGTTCTGGTTTAGCTTCACCTCACTTCTAAAAACAAAACGTTATTTTCATCAAAATCACTACATTTTTCTTATTCCTTATTCTCTGCAACTATCTGTACATATTATTTTTTGTAGCAAACATTCTTTTATATACATTTTTCTCATCCTCAGCCCTTCATTTAATTGTTTCATCTAGCAAGCTTTTCAGACTTTCCACTGGCATAACTCCATACTTTTCATATTTTTAATGACCTATTCTTTACATTAACAAAAAATGGCCCATTCCACATTCAGAGCCCTTCAGCACCCTTGCATCCTTCATTATTTTTTTTCAACTGTTTATCATAAACAATAACCTTCTTTTAGATGTATATTTATTCCCTTTCCATGTGTATAGAGACTGTATGTAATACTTGAGCTTAAACTACATATCAAAACCAAATGGAGTAATTGCTCCCCCAGACTGTATTAATTCAAAACAGAACCACTTTCATTAACATCTCTAATATACTCCTTGGCTTTTTTCCTTTTCAATGTATTCAAAAAGTTGCACTCTTTACTATTTACTCCTCTTAAATTCCATGTCATGATCTTTTATATGCTGCAGACATCAATCCATCACGGCCGTGTCAATCAAACCTTTCACATCAACCAAGAATCAACAGATAACCACTGGCTGCTTGCATCCTTCCATGTTACATAAAGAATCAATTAAAAGCACAAGTCAAGCCCATGGATATTGTTTAAAAGGAATAAATATTAACTAGGTCAGGGGTCAGCAACCTGAAACAGTGAAAGAGCCACTCGGAACCGGTTCCCTCACAAAAGGAAAAACTGGGAGCTGCAAAAAAATGTGTGCGCATGCGCGTACATGCGCACATGCGCAGAACAGGGTTTGACTGAAGAGTGGAGCCAAGGCGAGATATGCACCTACCCTGCATATTTGAATTGATTGAACTTTTTTAGTCCCACTTTATTTATTTTTTTGGACTGCACATGGCAGAGGACTGGGAGCCGCAGGAGATGGCTGAAAGAGCCGCATGCGGCTCCGGAGGCGCAGGTTGCAGACCTGTGAACTAGGTCAATGTGATACACAGCATGTATCCAAAAAGTATTATGTATCCCTACTGGCCTAAGGATATCCTGTCTCCACATTGGAAATGGTTACAAAAATGGACCTAACAGGACACATCTTTCTACATATTCCATGCAAGTCATTATCACCAATATTGCTATATATCCCTAACAATTTTTATGTCTTAGGTAAAGGTAAAGGTTCCCCCGCACATGCGTGCTAGTCGTTTCCAACTCTAGGGGCCGGTGCACATCTCCATTTCAAAGCCGAAGAGCCAGCGCTTGTCCGAGGACGTCTCCGTGGTCATGTGGCCGGCATGACTAGACGCCAAAGGTGCACGGAACGCTGTTACCTTCCCACCGTAGTGGTCCCTATTTTTCTACTTGCATTTTTACGTGGTTTAGAACTGCTAGATTGGTAGAAGCTGGGACGAGTAACAGGCGCTCACTCTGCTACGCGGCACTCGGGATTCGACCCGCCAAACAGCCGATCTTCTGATGTCTTTTGAAACAGTTCTGCCCTAAATGTATTGTTGTAATTGTTTCAAGCACTTGGAAATCTTTTGGGTTCCAGGGTGCTCAAAAAAAATGTATTTTGTATTTGAAGCAAGCTAATTCAAATAAGATAATATATAGCTGGAGGGTAATACGTGGCAGAGGGCCTGTTGGAAGTAACACAGCCTCAATCACAGTTAAGAAAGACAGCTTCATAATCTGAGGTTTGTTTTTAATTAGGGTTACTTTATAGCCCCTGTAGGCGCTGAACATGGCACATTGTTTGGGAAGACTTCTGAAGGTTTGCATATCTGAAGAGGTCAAATGATGAAGCAATGCTTCAGTAGTTAAATTGAATATGCCACAACTCACAGCAGTCTAAATTACCACAAAACGGCAAATTTTACATGATCTGTACTACTGCGAATTGACCCAGCACTTTTTCATCGCATGATGATCTGATTTCTTCTTAGTGCTCTATTAACAGCGAATCAACATTTTCCAGAAAGTTCATGAATGCATTATTTTTGTTCAAAGCCTGTATTAGTACACAACCCATGTACTGCCAAGACACTTCAGGGTAGATGCTCTTAAACATAATGAATCATCCACACTATAATGCAGTTAAAATTTGGTTATCAAGAACAAGAGCCTCAGTCAAGGCCTCGACTGGAGAAAAAGGAATAGTGCAGACAGTAGCACATTGCCAGACACATATATAGAGAAAGCCTCATTTTCTTCCAAAATTGCTCACATAAATGACTAAGCAACAAAATGCTCCTGATATTTATAGAAACATGCACAACAAGTCACAATATTAACTAATACTAGTTTAATAAATGTATAAATCTTTATTCCATGTTCAGTATAAAATACAAATCCACATACAAATATTATTTTAGCAGTAAGTGTATGCTGTAATTTTCCACTTTAGACCACTGCATCTCTACCACTATAAAGATTTAAAAAAAACATTTTTACACATGCATATATTTACGCTTCCAAAGGCAATAATAAACATAATTGTTTCTGTGCTAGAAGTCAGCAGGACCAATATGTCTATCTATATCAGCATGATTCAAAAGGACGACAGATGCTTATACATACTGAAAACCAACTGAGTTCAGTCTCCAAAGCAATTATGGCTTGTGGACACTTTCTGCTGAATCTGCAACTTATTAAGAACCACAGTAATGGACTACTGTATAGAAGGCTATCATTCAGCCTAGAACTGTCATTTTCCCAGTCTTACCCTATGTAGAAGCCTCTAATCATCTGCTACGATGAAAACAACCTCCATTTCTCAGACACAGTGGACTAAGATATATGGAAACCTCCCCTGCAAATCAATAAAATGCCACAGTGACGAAAACTTACCCTTTTTTTTCTTCACGAAAAAACCTAAGTCCAAATGGTTTGGCTCTTGCTAGCTTATTCAGTATCTCCATATCATGAACATTCAGAAAAATTACATATTTAATATCATTTAACCAATACACAGTTCAAATGCCCGAGAACCTATCTGCAAAGACACAAGTCCATAGTTTCATTTTTTGCACCCATTCCTAAATGATAGAGCCCAACTACACAGTCATATCCCCATTATGAGAACTACAAAAGAATGATCACTGAGCTATGGCGCCCATATAGCCAATAGAGTCCCAGCTTGAGGTTCCTTAGACTTCAATTTTTGAAGGAAACTATGGCTTTCTAGTTTTGTAGTTCTTATACTGCCTACTTGACATAACATATCACTTGGCATATCAAGACTCTTTCCCAGAGCAGGCTAGAGAATCTGGTGCTGTTGAATTACTGTACTCTCATCAGGCTGGCTGGGAGATGGAATCCAACAATACATGGAAGTTCAAAGGTTCCTCACCTCAATCTTTTCAAGTTACATTTTAATATACTGTAACAATATTATTGGAATAATTGCCAAGCTTTGCTACAGTCAATTTTCTTCTCTTCTTTCTTCCACAGTTGTTCCATGTTTCATCCAAGTTTGGAAATCCAATTGTTACTGAAAAAAATAAATTATTTTATCCTAGGAAAATTTTATTACTTGTGGACTTCAACTCCCAGAATCCCTCAGCCAGGCATGCTGGCTGAGGAATTTTGGGAGTTGAAGTCCACAAGTCATAAAAGGGCCAAGTATGAAGACCCCTGCCTAAGAACCTGCATTTACCAAAATAATGCCTCGATCCACCCTCTGTATAAAAATCAACTCAATCTTTCTTTATACACTTCTGCTTTACAAAAGAAATCTACTCAGAATCACACAATTATCTTCAAGCCCTGATGACAACATGCAGGTTATGCATTATGAAAGTTAAAATCTACAGTGCTGGATTCAGAAACACAAATCATTCAGCTTAGTGGTGATCCTAGGATTTCAGAGAGAATTCTTGCCTGTCTATATCTGTGACTGAGATTTTTCATATGCAAAGCATGTGCTCAGTTATAACACTAAGCTAAGGTAATTAAAAATGAAACCAAACCCTTCTGATATTTTCTATTCAATTGTACAATAGGAGAAAGAAGTGGAAAGTTTTGAAATTCAATTCTCATTCATTTAATGTCAAACCACAGCTTAATTTAAAAGTTAATAACTTTTTATAGTGCTGGACATGTGAAGTGGCCCTGAGCTCATCTAAATAGCATATGCTGCCTAATATTAGATCTAAGGTCAACAGCTTTTCTAAGTATACAAAACTGCTTCACAAAACCACTATTAAAACATATACTATTATGCAACTATAATTATTTCAAGAGATTTTTAGAATGCTATTTTGTAATTAACCTGGGATCACAAAAAAAACCCAACCAAACATCTCTCATATGTAATTGTATAAGCAATGTTTCAGAGTCAATCACTGATGACAATCATGGATGTATCAATCACTGATATATTCAAGTACTGTAGTTGTCTTAGCAAGATAGTGAAAGCAGTTTGCCACTGCCTTTTTCTCAGAAGTTCTTCGACTGACGCCCTCAAATTCCCCAATACTGTGGTCTCCCACCCCAGGATTAAGATTCTTGGCCAGAGCAGACTTAACATTCAAGCCCTGCCCACACAAGGTCAGCTGTGTAAAGAACACAAACAGATGCCTGGGTTTCATGACCACTGAAAAGGTATCTTGAAGACAGTTTCACCAGAGAACAGGATGCTTAAGACAAAGCAACAGATGTGCAATAATCACAAATGCCCATTCATTTCCTTTATGTCAGCAAATATAAGCAGTCGCTAATTAAGAATCTCTATCTCTTGGATACAAAAGGAAGTGTACACATTTCCCACATCATTTGACTGTAACAATAGAAAATGTCACAGGAAAAGAGCCATCTGCTTCCCTGCAACTAACAAGAAGGTTGACATGTCTTAAATATTACCCTTGTCTTAAAATGTTTAATAACAGTGTGTGCCTTTTTAGAGATGTGTTGTTATCGTGAATAGCTGGGATTCCAAGTCACATTTTCTTTTTCCCTCCTTTTTTATTTTTCCTTTAGTAAAAGGCAGAAGATTTATATGATTTGAAAAGAAGCCAGAGTATATCTTTTCCTTTATTTTAGCTACATGACACTTTAATGAGGAACAATGTTATTTATTTAACAATACTTTTTTTAAAAAAAACATCCAAACAAAAAAGACTGGTCAGTAGCTACATTAAAAAAGAGCAATATCACATAATAATACAAGCAGATTCATTAGCTGCTCTACACTCAAATGGTGTTCCATATTTTCCCAATGAACCAAAGGCTTCCTGAAATAAAGAGTTTTAAAGCTTTACCAGAAAGGGACCTGAAGGTACATGTCATTGGGGGGGGAGCTTATTCCACAGACTGGATACCACTACCCAAAAGCCCTCACCTGGTGGTCTTTCTACAACTGGAAGTGGAACTACCTCTTAAGAGATTCTCTCTCAGTGTTCAAACCAGACATCCAGAGTTATGCCTGGTAAGGCAATTTCTGATGTAGCCTGGTACTCCTTTAACAAGAACGTCACGTCTAAGATGATCCTCAAATCATGGACCAGGCCGTCTCTTTATTTCGGAACTCAACTAGGTACAAGACAGAATCAGATTATCACAAAAATCCTGAAGGTTCCTCTAGAAATCTTCTGGATACATCAGGTCCCTAAGGCAGACTGTCCTAATAGGCCCTATCCTCTTCAGTGGTTCAAAGTGCCAATGATATGCAGTGTTTTAAAAAAATCAGTCTACCGGTAGCAAAGAACATAAATTAATACCCCCGCCCCGCCATATTCAGATCACATTTTTTCTGCTCCAAAGTACAACAGATTAAGTATGGGCCTACCTACATAGCTGCTATGTGCACATATCTGAAGAGATGGGATTAAGTGTATGAAACTCAACCATTACATAATTCCCAACATGACTGATTATATGTCATCAAATTGATGTTGATTGTAGTGAGTGTTATCAAAGCTGACAATACAATCAAAAACAAAATTCCTGATCCATGACTATCATTTCAGCAACTGGAATATGAGAAGAAAAACATTTTAAACCAGCCTTCGCCAACCTGATGCTTTTTAATATACTGAACTTCAACTTCCTGAATTCCCAGTTTTTCCCAAAGAGATGCAAAGTAAACATTTCACTGAAGAATCTATGAATTTAAATCATTTTATCAGCCCTGGTGGGAATATCTATCTTAATGTACACATTTTTTAAAAATGAAAAACACTTGAAAAGGGGAGTAAACTGAGTTCTATAGTGGCACACTGCCATATAACAAGCAAAGACTAATAATAGGAAAAGTATTTTTACTTCTACTTTACAAAGGCATATTTTTAACAATAAAATCAAAGAACTATTAAGGTGATCAAGAAACGAGGTCCTTCCACATCTCTGCTATGATAATAGTTAATCTTATGCCAAAGATTATTTTTCATTCCAAAAAGCTAACACAGCTAACTTTTTGGAAATAAGTTCAGCTCCTTTAGAAACTATTATTTTTAGCATAAATCTACTGCTTGACATGTAAACTACCAATTCAAGTATACAGGTTCTCCATTGGCATACAAAAAGTAGTTTATAAAACAGACTTTTAGAGATTCCACTTAAAATAAGCAAAGTTCCAAAATAATTACATAACAATTCTTGGCATTTTATGAGTATGTTCGGACAGTACAGCTTATTTGTGAACATATCCAACAGTTTTTCCTCTCCAGCACCAGAATCTAGTTAAGATACTTCTTTCCCACTGAAATAAATCAGAAATCCACCATCAGGAATATAGAAAGCCATGGCTTCCTTCTTTACATTCCTCTCACTGACTAACAGAATAACAGAGTTCAAGCAGGAAACTCTATTTCAGACAAATGGTTGTCCAATTTCTTCTTTAAAATCTCCAGTGTTGGATCACCCACAACTTCTGGAGGCAAGTCGTTCCACTGTTCCACTGGAGGCAAGCCCATTCCATTGTTCTATCAGGAAAATTTTCTTATTTCTAGGTTGGTTCTCTCCTTGATTAATTTCCATCCGTTGCTTTTTGTTCTGCTTTCAGGTGCTTTGCATAATAGAAGTATTTATCAAGTTTGGTTAATATAAAACGACTGACAGAACTACAACCTACAGTTTGTGCAGATTATAGTCTGCTCAAATGTCAAAATAACCAGACACTGGCAAGGCCTTCTTCTCTTTACTTATTACCCTGTTTCCCCCAAAATAAGACAGTGTCTTATATTAATTTTTGCTCCAAAAGACGCATTAGGGCTTATTTTCCAGTTAGGTCGTATTTTGGGGAAAATATGGTACTAAATGTGTCCGTCTGGCTGACAATCTTAACGGGCTTATTTGGGGTGGGGCTTATATTATGAGTGTCCTTAAAAATCAGGCTATGGCTTATTTTCTAGCTGGGTCCTATTTTCGAGGAAACGCGGTATAAAGACTTCTCTCTTGTGTACTCATTGCATAATGGAGACAAGAGTGACCTCCAATACCTGAGCAAACAGAAAACAAGAATAGGTACTTGATAGTTTGCTCACTGGATATCTGAAAGCTCAAACTACAGTTCTTATGAATGCACGTTAATGATTAAATTATTTTGTAGCTTAACGATCAAATCCAAGAGTAAAGCAACTTACGTTTTGGCAGTTTTCTAGATGACGGAATTCCAGAATTGGGGGAGGAAGAAGCACAAGAAATGCCATAGAGCACTTTCACTAACCCTTCCCAATATACAAATAGGAGATCATTAAAACATTCAGTAAGTATCTAAGCCTGAGAGACACAAAGAGAAACATCTGGTCTCAAAGGCAGGGATTTGAAACTACAGCCTCCCTTTTAAGCTGTTTATTGATTCCTACACTGCTGCACCAAACAGGCCAGACCACCACACTGTTACAACCTACAATAAGCTAAACCAAAATCCTTTTAGATTCTATCTTCATGTAGGAACTCAGTTACCTTAAACTGAGTAATTCTTTCACAGTTGAGAGCAAAATAATAAAACAAGCCCAAATCTTGGCCCTTTGATCAAGTATAACTTTTATATTTGTGGTGCTACTTATGGGAAAAGGACAAAAGATTGTTTCTACTGATTTCCTCTTCCTACTTCAATCTCCTGGAATAACTACCAAGTTTAATCCCAGAGGTCCTCATTCAACACACCACAAAAGAGCTTACTGCATATATGGAGGGGGGGATGGAGAATCAGCAAAAATCACTCTTCTCCTCCTTCCGTCTCTTTGAGCAAAATTGTATGTGTGTGTGTTCCAATCAAGGTTGTTTAGAATACTCAAAAGCCTTGGATCAGGTACAATTAAGGCTGGTAACCTAACTTCCTGAAGAAATTTAGGAAGCCTCCATTGACCAGATCATGATGTGTGCTGCAGTCAATAAAAACCAGTTTATATGGGGATGTCCATGGCATATGGAAGCCTGCAATGTGGAATGTAAGAAAAGTAAATTGCAGAATGCAAGTTAACAAAACAAAATCATCTTTCATGTATTGTCTTTAAAATTAAGAGAGAAGGGAAGGATATAACAGATTTGAATAAGTCAGTCTGATGGGTGGGGTAGAGTGGATGTATAGATGGAGGACAGCAATAACACAAGCCTAACTAAAGGTGTATGAAGTATGACAAGAATTATTAATTATAGTTTTGAGTACATATGAAAGTAGGAATCAATAGATTGGTAACTGCATATTGTTGCAAGAATGGTGATAGAATCAGATATGACTTCTGGAGAGAAAAAAATACAATATGCCATCATAAAACAAGAATGCCATCATAAGACAAGAAAAATTAAGTGACATGAAGAGAGGGATGGGTAGATGACACAATGCAGAAAAAGCAATTGAATCATTACATTACTTAATCTAAGAAATATATGGTAATACTTAGTGGATCTGGTCAGCTTAAAAGCATAATTGATCTGTTTATAATGAAAGATTGAGAGGAATAAAAGATATAAAACTGAGATATTTTGAATGTCAGATAGATTATTACAGTATTTGCTGATATCAAGATTTAATCTTGGGAAAAATAGAAAACAGTGAAAGCACAATTGTAGGAAGAAAAAGTACAAGTCCTGTAATTAGAAGATAGACTGAATGAACAAATGTAAAGAAAGAGAAAGTAAAAGGAGACCTAAAACAGGAGACGCTAGAAAAAAATGTAATTTAAAATAAAAGTTATAAATGATTTGGAATAAAACTGAAAGGAAGCAATGTTTACCTAGCTGTTCATTTAGAAATCTGTTAGAAGACAAGAATGCTATGTCAAAAGAGTCACTGGGAATCAGATGGCACATAAATAATAATTATTATTGTAGAATAGAACTGAAACAAATGCTTTAAATATTAACATCCCCCAGCCCAGCATGAAAATCATGAATGACACAATGATGTTGAAAAACAGCAAGGCTGCTGATTCAAATGGTATAACTGAAGAAATAGTAAAGTATGAATGTGGTTTGGCTAAAAAGAGACCGCTATGACTTGTTTAACATACCGTATATGTGAAGGACGCATCTGTGCCTGATTATTGAAAGAATGCTGTTATCATTCTCCTATACAAAAAAAGGCAGAATGAGTGAGTGCAAAAACTACAGAGGGATTAAACTGTTAAATGTGCCTCAAAAACGTATTTGGCAGAACTCTACCTAACAAGAGTAAGAGAAGTGTCAATAAACCAGTTTTTAAGTGCAGCTCTATGCCAATACAAGAGGTGTGTAGATCAGATTTTTGGTGTTCAGTACTGATTCTCAGTCATTCAGAAATGTAGGATTGTAAGAAAGTAAGTTGATTGTAAGCCTGCTGGGTTAGAGAAAGCATACAACAGGGGTGTCAAACTCAATTTCATTGAGGGCCGCATCAGCTTTGCAGTTGCCCTCAGGGGGCCGGGTGGGTATGACCTGGATGGGCGTGGCCTACTGGGTGGGCGTGGCTAGAGTGCATATGGCCTACTTGGTGGGCGTGGCCAGCTCTACATCGTTCGCATCAAGGGTGCCTATGGGGGCCTGGGCAGGAGTGGGACAGATCTGAGGGTCTCTGGCAGAAGGAGGGTCTCTGGGCCAGGGCCAAGGCAGTGGGGGCCGTTCCCTCACTGTTTCCAGGATGGCTTCGCGGGCCGCATGAAACCACCACCACAAATTGAGAGTTGGCTGTCAAATGCAATAAAAGTGATATGTGACAGAAGTAAAGCATGAATTAAATAAATTGAATCCTTAGTAGGGAATGACTCAATGCTAAGCGGACAGTATGATAAGGATGTGTGCTTTATGCATTTGTTTAATATATACTTAACATATAATTTATTTAATAATACAAGAAATCCTGTAATATATTTTTAAATAAGGAATGCTTGTGGTGATGTTAGAAGTGTTTTGATTGGGGATATGAAAATGAATGTACGGTACTTTTCAATGCAGATAATGCCAAGAACCTAAATGATTTGCAGCAAAATTACATTATTTATCAAATTTATATGACCACCTATCTCATAAGAAGTTACTCTGGGGGGGCATACAAATTCATTGTATGCTACAATGAGTATGGATCTAAAAATTAGTATCAAAGTAATTATGCTTAATAGGAAAAATAGAGTAGATAACTGCAAGTTATACAATGTGTACATTTGCTTTGTAGTTGGATTGCCATCTTATGATTATTTTGTAATTATTTTATTACTTGTTTTGGTTAATTTTTTGTATTGATTGTTTTTGATGCTTCTGAGTTGCCCAGGGTTTGATTGAGACAGGAAGCATCCAAATGGAATAAAATGAATATTCCAAATAGAATCCAAATATTCCAGATGGAATCCAAATATCTCAAATGGGAAGCATCCAAATGAAATAAACATTTCAAAAAAACCTAAAGCAAGTACTTGATTTTGCATGCCTTGTTATTAGGCTTAATAAAGACAATAAAATGGATCAAGAAATTTTAGATATTCAAATGCTGGTAAAAAAGGAACAAGTATGTGGTTTAAGAAAAAAGTATTGAAAAAATTGAAAAAAGCTGTCTATAAGGGTGGGTTTTGTCAACCTTTGTAAATGGAAATCAGAATTTGATATATATCCATAGAAACATAAAAGTGCAATAATAACATGATACTTAAGAATGTCTATTTGCAAAGGGGAAAAAAGCAAAAGTGAATAGATGCTAGATAAACAGAAACTATGTAACTAGTATGAAAGAAGTACATTAAAATGATTTGGGCTAGAGTTAAATTTCTTGGTATTCTGCTTATCCTGAAAGCAAATAGTATGAATGTTTATGTGTCTGAAAGAGAAAACAGTCATCAATTAATTCCAAATAAATTATCAGGAAATTAATTTATATCCTAGTACTGTAGTGAAAAATGTCACATTTTATTTCTACAAAGCTGTTTGCTACAACAAGCTTATATACCGTAATATACCCTTTTACCAATAAACATCAAGGCCTAACAAACTCTTATCAGGTGTATGTATATGTGTGTGTGTGTGTGTGTGTATGCACACACACATTGTATATATACAGGTTGTATATATACACATTGTATGTATATATACACATACATATACATATATACACACACACATTGTGTGTGTATGTGTGTGTGTATATACACACGCACACACACACACATTGTGTATAGTGTGTGTGTGTGTGTGTGTGTGTGTGTGTGTGTGTGTTCAGGGTAGAGTCAGGACAATTGGATGGAACTGAGCATTTACTGGCCAGATGCCCTTCTGATGCCTATGTGGAGTTTGTAGTAGATATTTTTTCTATGCATCCTGAGAGAGAAATATCTGCTGCTACCTAGGATTGAACTCTCAAACTTCCAAGTGAGAAATGAGTGTTTTCACCACTAGGCCTTCATGCCACTCTTAAACATAATGAAGATAATTTCATGAAAATAAGATACAAGTACAGGAAAAATGTGTCTGCAAATCAGGAAATGTTCTACAGCAAAATGAAGCCAACATTATACAGCCACCATCACTACCATACACAAGCCCAGGTTATAATTATCATTAAAACATCTTTTAAAAATACGTATCAAAAAAGCTGTCCCAAAGGTGCTTTTTTCACAAGGCAACTGAACTTTCTTGTTTTTCTCTGAAGACTTTCGCTTCTCATCCAAGAAGCTTCTTCAGCTATGACTGGATGGTAGGGAATGGAAAGATATATACTCCTGCAGATACTTGGTCATTTGCATTCTTTTAGAGAGTTGTTGACCAGGCCACTTGAAGGTTTATCTGTATCGTTGGGGTCACCTGAGCAGTGCAAAAGGGTGTTGAGCCTTCTAGAAACTGTTGAAAGGACTGTGTTGTAGCCTGGAGATAGATGATGTCTTATCCCTCCCCCTCTGTTGAGAGAGGGCTATTCAATTTTGACATAGGTGGCCTCTTTGGCCCCTCTTTCAAACCAGTGGTCATCTCTGTCCAAAATGTGGACTTTGCTGTCTTCAAAAGAGTGGCCTTTGTCTTTTAAATGCAGATGGACTGCTGAATCTTGTCCTATGTTGTGCCAGGAGAATGATCAAAAAGAAGTTCTGCCATTCAAGCAGAGTCTGGAGGATATGCCAAGGATCATAATCATGAAATAAAACTTTGTGTTTAGTGGACAACCAGAAATCAAAGATCAACCTCATTTTTTTAAACTTTAGCTATGATTAATGGACAACCAGAAATCAAAGAAACAAATCCAAGAAAAAAAGTACTCACAGTACTAATGATCAGCTTTTATTATTATACTGTGGACATTTCAAGATGAGGCCAAGCTCCTTTAATTATAAAAAAGAAAAAAGAAAAAAAGAGGACAGCCAATGGCAAGGTAGATGGATTCAATTATGACAGTACTGAATACACCATAAGATATCTAAAAGATCATTCTAGAAAATATTTATGTGGTCCTTAAGAGTCATCAGCAACTTGACATCACTCAAGGACTCATGGAAATATGTTTACCCTAACTATATATTTACTGGAGTTGTACTGTGGTTAATCAAAAAAAAAAAAACACGACAGTTTTCAAAGCTGAGATTAAGTTCATCCTTGACACCATTGTTCAGCCTTATGTCTGAACTAACTCAAACATGAATGTATGTATCAAAAGCTGGAATGATGATTTAAAATAGGGCCAAAAATATAGAGAAACAGTGTTCATGTGGCATACTGAATCACAAACCAACCACATTTTAACCTAGTAAATTGTTAGACTCATGAGGTTCTATTAAAACTTAGTGCAGGGGTAGGCAACCTTGGCTTTTTTTATGACTTGTGGACTTGTGGTCCAAGAGTCATAAAAGAGCCAAGGTTGCCTACCCCTGACCTAGTGTGTACTGTGCATTCCATGTATAGCCAAGAAACTGGATTCCCTAAACTTTGGTTAAACTAAAAGTGCCATGCAAAGACAGCATTAAAATTCTTCCACAGACACAGAGGATTATCATTCTATTTGTAATACAGACATTTTCTCTTCTAGGTCCCTACGTGGATTCTGAGCTGCATATATTACATCAGGGGTCCCCAACCCCCAATCTGTGGACCAGTACCGGTCTGTGGCATGCCAGCAACCAGTCCGCACAAACAAGCAAAGCCCCATCCGTGGGATGTAGGCAGCACACACAAAACCACACACTCTCCAATCTGTGAAAAAAACCTTTCTCCACACAACCAGTCCCTGATGCCCAAAAGGTTGGGGACCTCTGTATTACATAAGCTTCAAAGTAAAGTAAATTCTATTTCAAGGAGTATTAAAAACAATACAAAGCAAAAGCCTAATGTTCTTTTTCTCAGTCTTCCAAGTCATTACTCAAGGTAAGAACCTGGATAAGGAAGAATCATTTTAGACTTCTAATATTTTATTTGGGATTGAAACCGTTTCATCCATCTGCAGTTGATTTCCTGTGTGGCAAAAGGCTGCAGGCCTTCTACTAGATGCAAACATTACAGACGCCTCCTACACACTAACTAGATTTTTTAGACTGAGAAGGTGCTCCCAGCGGCCATGCCGTTCTTGGAACAGAGACTCCACTGATCTTCTAATATCTTTGGCGCAGACTTCCCAAAGCCATAAAAAGTCCCTCTCCAAAAGTTTAAAAACACCATTACCCGCTTTATGATTAAAACAGTAAGTTATAGTAAAGGATTTTTCTCCCCCCTCTTCCCTCTTGCTGGAAAGTTATACAACACAAACAGCAACCAGCAATATTTTCTTTCATACTTGTAGAAACAAACATTGCTATAACAAAGTAAGCCATGGATGAAATAAAATAAAAAAAGAAGCTTTCAAAACTTTCCGAGGTATTCTTATACTCTGCACGATAGGAGAGAAGCTATTGTGTCTATTTATTTGTGTGGTAGTTTGAGAAAAAAAAACATATTTCAAGATTCTTGGCTCCGATGTTGAGATAGTCTAGTAAACTTTCTGCAGGCAAGAATATAAAAGAACAAAACAACAGTTCTTTAAGATTAGATTGAAGTTCTACTTGGCCTTGCATCCTGTTTTGAACAATTGTCAATTAAAGGCCCCTAAGATGTACACAGTCATTCTCTTTTTCTTGTGATAAACAAGAAATCATTATGGATATACTAGCACTTCCTCCTCAGCCTCTTTCTCTATACAGGTAGTCCTTGACTTACGACAGTTCATTTAGTGACCATTACAACAGCACTGAAAAAAGTGACTTATGGCCATTTTTCACACCTATGACCACTACAGTATCCCCAATCAAAATTCAGACACTTGGTATGACAATTACAGTGTCCCAGGATCACGTGATCCCATTTTGCGACCTTCTGACAAGCAAAGTCAATGGGGAAGCCAGGGTTCACTTAACAACGATGTTACTAACTTAACAACTGCAGTGATTCACTTAACAGCTGTGGCAAGAGAAGTCGTAAAATGGTGTAAAACTCACTTAACAACTGTCTCACTTATCAACAGAACTTTGGGCTCAATTGTGGTCGTAAGTCAAGGACTACTTGAATTGATAAAGGTTGATAAAAAAAATTACAAGAATTAATAAAAATAACGAATGCAGAAGGAAAAAAAAGCCCTACCTCGCTCATTACTAGGACTCATCATTGCCCAGCTAGTTTGGGTTTATTGGGGTTCATGAAGGGAAGCAGGTTGCCATTTCTGTTTCCATAGCTCCAAACCATGGTTTTGCATGGTTTCATTTGCCCCAATTCTCTACCTCCCAAATAGGCTTGTGAATTTCATTCTTCAAATTGTTTCTCAACCTTTTTTTCTACCAATAGTTTTTTGACCCCAGTTCTTGTTCCTCTTTAACTGTATCATGAGCTATTTCCATGCCTTTGTGCACAGAAGCTTTTCATGGCTTGATGGTTTTCTCTCCACTTTTTCCTAACCCAGCATTCATCTCTGTAACTGATGACATCTTGCCTATTCACTCTGTTCTCTTTTTAACTAAAAAACTATTTAGAAAAGCAGCAGGAAGTATCTGACTGGAACAAAAGTGTGTCAGACTGCCCAGTAGACACAATTCTACGGCTGCATTATATTTTATGCCCAGTAGGCAAGAGGCTTTAATATAAAAAATGTCAATGCCCACAAAAAAAACAACCCTATACAATCTTACAGAGAACTTCAAATAAGCAGGTATATACATAGAATGAAGGCTACTGCTAAGCTTGTAAGCCACCCTGAGTCTTCGGAGAAGGGTGGGATATAAATGGAATTTTTTTAAAAAAAGCAACTTGTCCAATGAAATTATTTAAATGTTCATTGCAACTGGGAATTTATTGGGAAATACACTGAACAATTCAGTTAAAAAGCAAAGCCCGATACTAATACCGTAACAGAATGGATTTGTACATAAACATTTTGGCAGCCCAATTCCAGTGAAAAAAATAAAGCTGGTGATACCAGGATTAGGATGGGGATCATTACTAACAGCATATCCCAATTGAAATAAGCACTATGTTTCATACTCATGAGCTCTACTCAGCCTATTATGGCAATGCACTGTATACCTGAAGTAGTGCACCCACGTTTTAAAAAATCATCAACAAATCCAGTCACAACAATTTTCAAGCAAAGCATAACTAAGCCATGCACTTCCTAAACCTTTCTCATATTTTATGAACTATAATAATTTCACAATAACTTTACAGACCCCAAAGCATTCACAATAGATATGATTTTATTGTATCAAACTCACATTTGCATTGATATTTCCGTCTAGTTTTCTGATATTCTATACCAACATACAGTATGTATATGTATATGTATATGTATATGTATATGTATATGTATATGTATATGTATGTGTGTGTGTGTGTGTGTGTGTGTGTGTGTGTGTGTATTTAGGTTCTGCACCATTCAGGCTGGTGCAGCAAGCCTTTTATGAGTTCTGAAATGTAATACGCTACAAATTGTTCTCACCTATCGAAATAATATTGCTCTCACCGAAGCTTCTGCTCTGAATTCCCAACCATATTTCTGAAGTGGTTCCATTTTAAATGAGGTACCCATGAAAAATGACATGTTATGCTTCCATTTAATTCACATTGCTTTTGTGCGAAACCTGACTGAAGATGGATCTCCTAAAGAGGACATCAAATCTTATTGTTAAAGCAATATGTGTAGTTTGATACAGCTCCCCTTTCAAAGAGCCAGGAAAAGACACACCATGGAATGAAAATAAACGTGAATTATATAAATTGTCAGTTTTCAAAATATAGTCATAATATAATTTATAAAGACATATTACTCTATATCTTGCCTGATATTATCAAAAGTTCTATGCAAAATATTTAAAATAACTTTTACTAGCAAAGATAGCCAAATGTACCGTTTAATATGAATTCAGGACTCCTGAATAACAAAAAATTAAGTCAGAAGGCAGCTATAACCTTCCCCTTTCCAACCACAATTACTTACGTATCCCATAGCTGCCATTTCCAGATTTAACTTTACTACAAGCAAATAGGAATCCATTATAAATTTAGCCAGAGGATAGCACCACAAGCAGTTGTGGAAATCTGAACCACAAAGTTTAATAACTAAAGGCTGTGCACTCTGTATATAAAATGAGAAAATGTCTTATAATGTTTGTAGTATTTTATTATAAAAGACTGCATTCTAGTTAAACGTTTGGCTCATCATGTGTGTACAAATATTTATTTGCTATGAATTAACATAAAGCATTGTAGGAAGGAACTGAAAAAGATCTCAAGGCCTTTCTGTGGATTTATCCTTGAAAAAAAATCACTAATTTCAGTGTATGGTAAATACTGTAAGTGATGGTTGGATTGCAACTTTCACACACTCACTTTCCCTCTGCAATATCCTATATTCACATATCCTACAAGTCTCTTCATGGGAGAAGGTCTTTTTTTAGTCCAAGACCTACAATTGGCTTTTAATTAGTATATCAAAAGGCAGACGAACAGGTCCAAAAAGTGACCAGGTTCAGCTCAAAAGCATTTAGAACAGGGGTGTCCAACCTTAGGCAGTTTAATACTTGCGAACTTCAGCTCCCAAAATTCCCCAGCCAGCATGGGAGTTGAAGTCCACAGGTCTTAAAAGTTGCCAAGGTTAGACACACTTGATTTAGAATGTAAAACAAACACAGATTATAAATATGTACTCAGAAGTCAAACACGCAATACATTTTAATGAGATTTCATTTTTTTCCTAAATAAAAATGTCAAAGCTTAAGCATTTCATAGAGAAAACTCTTGGTATCACAACTTCAGAAGCAAGACCATTAATAGCTACCTTATACCGCCTACCTATTGTAATGTTTCTCTTTATATTCTTCTCACTTATGCGTCTGAGTTTTCATAATCAGCTACGTCAAGTTTGAGCCTACATGTGCAAGAAACTGTACTCAAGTAAGAACATATGAACTGGCTTGATCTTGAAGAGAAGGCCTTGCTAAGCATATGGGAAAAATGGTTCTCCACATTCTCCTGGGCAGATGACCAATCCCTTTCCCATTGCTGATACCTGAAGACAAAGACAGATGAAACAGATGAAAAGTTAGCCTCTTCCCTATACAGATAGGTCAAAGCTACAGGGAGCAGAACATCATGTTCTTCTAAAAATATGTTCAAGCTTGTTGCAGTCACAAGAAGGAGCCCCTTATATAATAGGAATTTGCTACTTATTTTTTATTTGCCATCTAACTCTCAGTGACTTTAGGAGGTTAAATCTGACACCGTCTGGAATGGAACATTCCAGAGAGCTCCAGAACCCATTCAGAACATGATTTTCCAAGGTTGGTGTTCTTCTACTATTTCCAAATCAGATAACTGACTTCCATAAATGATTGAGCTGCTTCTGGAATAACATGGTCTAGAAGAGATATGGCATGCCCGGTGAAGAAACAGAACATTCCAGAGTTCTCCTAAAAAGTCAATCGGAATAGAAAGCTGGGAGGGACCTTGGAGGTCAACTAGTCCAACCTCTTGCTCAAGCAGGCGACCATATACCCTTTCAAACGGGGGTAGTCCCAATCTCTTCTTGAAAGCCTCCAATGATGGAGCACCCACAACTTCTGGAAGGCCTCCGAGATGCGCTTCTTGCCACTTCCCCACGATCAGATTCCCACGACCGGGTCACCCGCTTCCTATGCCACCCAGGGCCATAAACCCAATTGCAACCCAGGCAAGCATTACCTCTCCTTTGGCTCCTGGGTCCTCTAAGTCAATCCCATGGCTGGCCGGCGGGGGAGGCGATTCAGACACTCCCCCTGGATCGTGGCACCCGGCGCAGCGACCCACAGCAGGGAATCTCCACTGGAGGAGACGGAGCGGAGCTGAATCGGCTTCTCTCTGCCTGCGCTGGTCTTTTCCCTCCACTCTCACCACCTCCCTCCCAGCCTTCCCAGGAAAGAAAGCCTTTCAGACACACAGGTTCACGCTTTCCCACAATCCCCAATCTGGGTAACTCGATCCCAGCTGTTCAATTAGCCTCGCCCTTGCCGCCTCCGAAAGGGGGGGGCTCCGAATGCGAGATGAGAGAGAGCACTTCTTCCTAGAGAGGCAACACTGTAGTAGCCCCCCACCCCTCATGCACCCCTTTAAAAGGTGGCTACAGCCCCCCCCAAGACACTAGTGTACCATTGTTGAAAAAGTGAACTCTACATATCCCACTTCGTACAGTTGTAGTAGCCTTTGTTGCACCTATTCTGGTGTCATCTATTTATACTTAGCACATGGAGTACAGAATTTGTATGTGGCAGTTGCCTGATCATTTGTGAAGAGAAATGAAAGGGCAGGAAAAGTTGGAAGGCACAACCAAATTGAAAACCTCATTCAGATTTATCTCAGAAGATTAATTTCAGTCACTCAGCTAAGCTGAACATGAGCCATCAAACAAAGCATTGGCAAGAGAAGAAATTTTCAAATCCAAGGTTTAGTTTTGTGGTTTCGCCAGTTTATTTGATAACCAGAAATGTTCCACTGCCACACAGGTACATATCATATCCAAAGTACAAAGGAAAAATGAACAAGGGATTAATGGGAAGCATTTGGTCCCTAGCTACCTTATTACACAATTACTTTAGAATTCGTGCTTACTAGTCTCATTTACAGTGCAATCCTAGACCTCTGCTCACAAGCAAATAACATTGCTTATACTCGGATAAATGGGTACAGAGCTGTAGCTTTAGAGTTCAAACCAAACTGGAAGCTATTTACATCAGTCCAGCATCACCACATGTAAAAAGTCATTGTCTGCAGATTTATTTCCAAATTTTCTGCAAATATATAAGGACTCTGCTTGACATATCATTAATATTTCTATCATTCTTTTAAGTGCCCACATGCGGTCAATAACTCTCAATCACTGATGATTTCTTTTACAGTTTTGTCCACTAGATGGCCAGTGGAAAACTGTCAACTTCACCACAAATTCATTGGAAAGTAGCATAATCAGTCATTAAAACTACGGCTTTGAACATACAGTACAGTGAATGAAGGTAATCATAACTACAAATGAGTCATGCTTCTGGCATAACATCCAAGCGGAAATATCTTTTCTTCCATGTTACCTGTTTGTTTTTTTAAAAAAATGGACTCATAAGATCATATCAATGAGTAATCAGAAAAATACTAAGAAGTCTTCTTAAAAACTATTTAGCAGGAAAAAATAAATAAAACTATAGGTATTTGTCTGGTTCAGGCATCACAGAAAATAAGAAATTGGCCATAACAGGTTCCATATTTGTATTCCATCTCTGAAAGTTATTCCTGTATACTCCAATTCTCTTTTGGGAGGTGTAAAATTCATCAGTTTGGAACAGAAAATTCTAGACAGCTCCACAAAATTCTGCCTTCCTGTGCTGCTCTGGGAATAGTAAGGCATTTTAATATTTCTGCAAAAGAAAGATGCATGTATGGATGAAGACATGGCGTTTTCTTCAAAACAAGAAGAATTTAAAATACATTAGCAGAGGGCCTGGCCTGCTTATAGTCTGAAAGCAGCTGTATCACTCTACTATCCCTTCATATTCAGTGTATAAGAGAGATAACCTGAATCCCTTTTTAGTTTGAGCCTCGGAAAAAATAGATGGCCATTTTTAACAACTAAACTTTTAAAATGTTAGTATAGTAATAATCATAGCTCCAAAACTGTGGGTGCAGCTAAAAGAAACAGCAATTAGCTTGAGATTGTTCAATGAATTCCTTGGTGAATTTATTCTTCTCAAATGGCATGTTGCATTTGGTAAGCACAGTAACTGTTCTGCACACAGACCTATTCAACATTTACTAGTAAGCGGTGCATGCCACATCCCCACAACTATTTAAGTATTAATACCACTTTACAATGCCTTGGTAAGGCCACACTGGGAATACTTCATCCAGTTTTGGTCACCACGATGTAAAAAGGATGTTGAGACTCTAGAAAGAGTACAGAGAAGACCAATAAAGATGATTAGGGGACTGGAGGCTAAAACATATAAGGAACGGTTGCTGGAATTGGGTATGTCTAGTTTAATGAAGAGAAGGATGAGGGGTGACATGATATCAGTGTTCTAATATCTCAGGGGCTGCCACAGAGAAGAGGGAATCAGGCTATTCTACAAAGCCTGAAGGCTGGACAAGAAGCAATGGATGGAAGCAATGTAGAACTAAGGAGAAACTTCCTGACAATTAGAACAATTCACCAGTGGAACAACCTGCCTCCAGAAGCAGTGAATGCTCCAACACTGTAAGTTTTTAAGAAAAGACTGGACAGCCATTTGTCTGAAATGGTATAGGGTTTCCTGCCTGAGCAGGGGGTTGGACTAGATGACCTCCAAGGTCCCTACCAACTTATACATCATTATTATTATTATTATTATTATTATTATTATTATTATTATTATTATTACTATTATCACTATTACTATTATTTCCTATAGGAGTGCATCCATCTTTTATTTTTCATGTGTCAGGTAATACATAGGGTTCTTGGCCATATACATAGTGAAATAGAAGGATTAACTTTTTGTGTCGGTAAAATAGTGCTTTGAATCCATGCTATATTCCAGGAAACACAGCCTTAAGCTATCCATACTGACACTGATGATAAGTGCTGTGACCCCAAAAACCAAACCACATTGCTTTAACAAAGTCAAAATCAGAATCAGAATAACAGAGTTGGAAGGGACCGTGTAGGTCATCTAGTCCAACCCCCCACTCAAGCAGGAGTCCCTACACCATTTCTGGACTGCCATTCTGGACTTGGCATCCAAGTTTATGGAATCCATGGGTTGCAACCCTAATCTGGCTTGCAAGGTTTCTTCCAGTCCTGTTCTCATTATTGCTGTGCTTTACCTGCTTGTTTTCCCCTGTAAGAATGGCGGGTCATGGATAAAAACATCAAGAACTAGTGCGCATATAAATCCAAAAGTAGAATCCATTTCACTCACACCTTCCAACAGTCCTTTCACTTTAACAGCCTTAAGAATTATCATTTTTTAAAGATTCTTCCTGTCCAAGTGCCATGGAGATTTTTTTTAAAAAATAAAATCTTTGCAGCTTGATACTTTCCTTTCTTCTGATAGAATTACACATCATTTACTGTCTATACATAATATCTGAAACAGCAAGATTTCTTAGAAAGTTTAGGACTGTCATGATCTAGCTTTAGCTCACTGCTTCCAAAAAAAAATTCAATGGATGTTGGATCCTTTTTCTGAAGATCAGTCAGCAAACATTAAAGTTATTTCTCATCTTTACCTGTTTTTTTTACATAATACACAACAAAAGGAGAGAGCTTCTTTCATTAAACAGAAAACTAAACATTAAACAGTGGTAAAAAGATGAGAAGCTGAAAAGTTTGAGATATACTGCACTATCGACTTCTGAAATGAATGAGGCAACCATGTATTGGCTAGAATTTTAGTTTAAGTTTAAAAAGACAGACTGACTTCAAGAAGTGGTAGGGCTGAATATTTATAAAATATTACTGAATGGAATCTGAAAATGACTTTTGTTATCAAAGGAAAAAAGAACATGAGAAAGAGCCAGCTGTCTGGCCAATTATTTTAACCATGGAATGAATAGATATAAGATTTGTTTGCAACACAAAAACATTACAAAAATGTAGTCTAGACAAATCAACAGGTGGTGATTCTCCAATGCTTGGAGAACCAAGGAGAGTTTATTCAAACCACCTTTTAAAATAATTCCCTCTCTTAAAAGCTGCAAGTTTTTCTTGAAACAAGTTCAAGGGAAGCATGCTGAACACAAATCAAAGAAGCTGCTTAAATACAACCTGGAAGAGTAGTTACTTTTTTTAAAAAAAACACACACCAGCTGGTAGTATTTAAACAGTGCCTGTCTCCTTCTCCAGATTTCAGCACTCTTATAGCCTAACACAAGGCAACAATTTCCCCACAGCTTTCATGCACACAAAAAAGAAAATCAAAGGAACACAGATGCTCATTCCAAGAGGAAATATTTTACCTGGTTTTCAAGAGGGCTGTATAAATCTTCGGTGCACCCCTGCTCTTGGAACTACTGTACTTCACTCGCACATCCACACCGGTGTATGAATAAGATATGCACACCCCTACTAGCAGTCACATATTGCCAATACACACCTGTCACATGCAACCACTCAAGCCACCTGCTGGCAGCCCTTTGGCTTCTCCCAGGATATTCCTGGGAGAAGCCGAGCCAGCAAAATCTTTACCCAGCAGCGTTCCTGCGTGTGTGCACAAGCCAACCGAAGGGGCCGGAGAGGCGGAGAGAAAGACAAGTGTAAACAAAATCTATTTCATCCTTACTTCCAGCATAGCACCGCAACAGAAAAATCCCACGCTGAGAGCCAGCTGCTTTCTTAAGCCTTTAAAAAAAAAAAAAAACGCCCGGCGTTAAAAGGGCTTTGAAAGCGCTGCACGGCGGCTCGAAGCCGGTTGCCGAGCCGCTCCAGGTAACCAGAGACACGAGGCAACTCCCGGCGCTCAGTTTTCCGAACTCGGCGAGCTTTCCCGCCCGCCTGCAGCCTTAGAAGCGTTTGACCCGGGTGCGTGCAGTTTTCAACCCCTTACCGTCTCAGCCCTTCGTGTGAACGAGCCTTAGAAGGGGGCTTAAGGGAATCAGCGATGTTCTAGTCCAGACATGTCAAACACAAGGCCCGGGGGCCGGATGCGGCCCGTGAAGTGGTTTCATGTGGCCCACGAAGCCATCCTGGAAACAGTGAGGAAACGGCCCCCACTACCTTGGCCCTGGCCCAGAGACCCTCCTTCTGCCAGAGACCCTCAGATCTGCCCCATTCCTGCCCAGGCCCCCATAGGCACCCTTGATGCCAACGATGTAGAGCTGGCCACGCCCACCCAGTAGTCCATACACACTCTAGCCATGCCCACCCAGTAGGCCACGCCCACCCTGGCCACACCCACCCGGCCCCCTGAGGGCAACCGCAATGCTGATGCGGCCCTCAATGAAATTGAGTTTGACACTCCTGTTCTAGTCCAACCCCTTGAGAACACAGGCCATCCTCGACTTACGACCGTTCGTGTAGCGACCATGGGGAGGTCCAACGGTGCGGAAAACGGTGGAGTGCCTCGTGATTTTTTTCATGAAACAAGTGTGCCTTTGCCCAAAAAAGGTTGAAAAACACTGCTGTAGATAAGAACAATAAACCGAGAGGCTTGGGGGAGCTGGGAAATAGTTCTCTTTCCCCGCCCCAGAAGACAGAAACACACACACAGGTGTCGTCCACCGCCGCCTCTTCTGGCTACATTTCTGCCGGTCCCGCTGGCTTTCTCTGGCCTCTCTCCCCGGTCCCAGCTCGTTTTAAAGTCTAGGCCAGGGGTCGGCAACCTCGGCTCTTTTATGACTCGTGGACTTCAACTCCCAGAATTCCTGAGCCAGCATAGCTGGCTCAGGAATTCTGGGAGTTGAAGTCCACGAGTCATAAAAGAGCCGAGGATGCCGACCCCTGGTCTAGGCAGTCAACGCTCGGTCCGCTATAGCTCGGAAGCGACCCTCCCCGGGCAAAGCAGCTGCAGGAACAATGCCAAACATCCCCCCTCCCTACACACACACACACACACACACACACACACACACACACACACACAGAGGCACGCTCCCTCTCAAGAAACAATGGGGCGACCGCCGCCGCCGCCGCCGCTGCTCAGGAGGCGCCAACTCTCGAGTAGCGAGCGCATCTCTCAAGAAGAGTCAGGTGGAGCAGGATCAGCACCCTCCTCCTCCCTCCCTCCCTCCCCCCCCCGGGAAAAGGAAGAGGACCGAGAAAGAAAGGAGCGAGCAGATTTCGCCCCGTTTCTCCACCACCACCTCCAACAACCACGCACCGCGGTTACTTACCGACGGTGCCGAGCCGAGCTTGCTTTCGCCACTAAATCCCCAAGGCACGCGAAAGGTCCCGCTGCTTCAAAGCCATTGAGAAGAGCCGAGCGGGGGTGGGGTGGGGTGGGGGGGTCGGGAGCGCCAAACGGCCACCCCCCCACAGCGAGACGCCCCTCGGTTTCGCCCCGGGGCTTTGCAGGGCGCCCCCTCCGCCGCCTTTCCTTCTCCCAGCGCCGTCCTCCTCCCTCTCCTTCCTCTGATGCTAGCTCGGCCGCTTGGAAGATTCCCCGTCTCCGACTCCACCGGCGGCCGCTCTCCTGCCTTTGCCGGGCTGGCCCCTCCTCGGGGAGGGCTTGCTTCGCCTCCGGCTTGCAGCTGCAGCTGCAACTCGGCGGGCGGAGAGGCAGAGTAAAGCAGCCGGACTCGCCTGGGGGAAGCCCAGCCGGAGGGAGGGAGGAGGGAGGGAAGGGTGGTCGCCGCCTGGAGGGAAACGGTTTGAGGCAAGCGCAGCCACAGCTCGGCTGCCGCTTCTCCGCGCTGCGCTCGGGTCCCGACTTCGTTGGGTTGGCCGAACTCCCTCCTTTTCCCCCCTCCTTCCTCTTCTGGGAAGCTCCTCCCAGGCTCATTTGCGGCGGTTCCGAAGTTTCGGTGAAAACGCGCCCTCTGTACTAACCCCGCGCGCCGGGCGGCTGCTGCTCCTCCTCCTCCTCCTTCTTCTTCTTCTTCTTCTTCTTCTTCTTCTTCTTCTTCTTCTTCTTCTTCTTCTTCTTCTTCTTCTTCTTCTTCTTCTTCTTCTTCTTCTTCTTCTTCTTCTTCTTCTTCTTCTTCTTCTTCTTCTTCTTCTTCTTCTTCTTCTTCTTCTTCTTCTTCTTCTTAACTTCCTCCTCTCTTTCAGACTCGGTGAGGTGGAAATTATTCAACAGGTTCAGCCGGGGAATCTCTGCTGCGTGAGCAGCTGGGGACACGATTTATAGGTCTCCTATCCACGCGGGCGGCCCTCTCTCGTTTCCAGAGAGAGGTGGGTTTTTTTTTTTTTTGCTGGCCTTTGAGCAGCCTTTGGCCCACGGAAGAAAGCGGACGTGGGGGGAAGAGAGAGAGATGAAAATGCAGTTGTTAAGAGAAACGGTGGCTACCTTAATGCAGCGTTTTCCAACCTTAGGAACTTGAAGATGCGTGGACTTCAACTCCCAGAATTCCCCAGCCAGGAGTTGAAGTCCACGCATCTTCAAGTTCCTAAGGTTGGAAAACGCTGCCTTAATGAATGCAGAAATCGTGACTGTTCTTTCGTGCATTTCTTATTTTCCTTCTCCAGTTGTATTAAGCATTACAGTTAAACGGAAGCTTTTGCGGAGCCACAGTTTTGAACAGCTTTTTTTTTTAACCAAAAGCCCTCCTACCTTTACGCAGGTAGAAAAGTGGGGAAGGGGGAGTCACCTTATGCTTTCTTACTGTACGAAAAGTGCTGCGTTAACCTTGGCACTGCAATTCTCCCCATTGCTTGTGGCCCTTTAATTTGCAGGATTTTAGAAAGTTCTGCAAAGTGTGCAAACTCAAAAGCACAGGTAGTCGACTTACAACAGTTCATTTAGTGACCAAAGTTACAATGGCACAGAAAAAAATTAACAGAAGCAATTAAAAAACAAAAGATTGGCAAAACACCAGGACCAGATGGGCTACCAGCAGAACTATATAGAACATTGCAGGAACTGTTAAGCAATGTAATGCTGAAACTCTATAATGAACTCCTCTCTGAAGCTAAGATACCAGATTCATGGTTGGAAGGACATATTACCCTGATACCAAAGGAAGAAACGGAAATACAGAAAATAAAGAACTATAGACCGTTTTCCTTGCTGAATGTGGACTATAAAATATTCGCATCAATCATGGCCGAAAGACTTAAAAAGTTCCTAAACGAATTTATACATTTGGATCAAAATGGGTTCCTGCCCAAAAGACAGAGACAATATGCAAATTATATTAAACACATTAGAATACTATGAAACACATCCCGAAAAACAGATGGCATTGATGTTTTTGGATGCACAGAAAGCATTCGATAATGTAAATTGGCAATTCATGATAAGACTACAGATTATGGATTTTGGGGAGAAATTTATAAATGTAATTAAAGCAATCTACAATAAGCAAATAGCCAAAATAATGATTAATGGAGATATGACTGAAAAGATATTAATCTTTTATGAAGGGAACAAGGCAGGGATGCCCTTTATCCCCATTATTGTTTGTATTGACACTAGAGTTACTAAATAGAACTATAAGACAGAATAAGGATATAAAAGGTATGAAAGTTAAGAGAGAAGAATATAAGCTACAAGCTTTTGCAGATGATCTAGTATTTATCTTGGAGGAGCCACTAGAGACAGGACCTGTATTATTAGAACAAATAGAAAAATATGGTGAGGTAGCAGGTTTGAAGATTAATAAAGATAAAACAAAAATGCTAGTGAAAAATATTACTGAAAAACAAAAAAAAAGAATTGATGGGAAAGCTAGAGATACAGATTGTAAAGAAGGTAAAATATCTGGGGATTCACCTGACAGCAAGATGTATAACAATTAAAGAAGATAACTATTATAAATTGAAAAGACAAATTGAAGTAGATTTGGATAAATGGAAAAAGGTACAAAAATAATGGGTAGGATTGCAATAATCAAAATGAATATATTACCACGATTGTTGTTTTTGTTTTCAACAATACCAATAAGATTGGAAAACAAATATTTTGAGGGGCTAAATAAAATAATTTTGAAATATATTTGGCAGGAGAAAAAGGCAAGGATTAATTTAAAAATGTTACAGGATGCAAGACTCAGAGGTGGGTTTAATTGGGTATTATATTACCAGGCTGCAGCAATGTCATGATTGAGAGGATGGATTTTACTGAGGAATACTAGATTATTGACATTAGAGGGACATGATTTACAGTTGGGATGGCATGTGTTCATATGGTATGGGAAAAATAGAATACACAGCTATTTCCAGAGACATCATATCAGGAATTCTGTATTGATGGCTTGGGAGAAAATAAAGAGGAAGCATTACTTGAGGATTCCAGATTGGCTCTCAACTATGGAAGTGTTAATACACCCCAATATGTTTAACATGGGAAACATTATAAGATATAAAGACCTACTAACAGATACGGGGAAGCTGAAAACCAAACAATTAGAGGAACAAGGAATAAAGATGGATTGGTACATGAGAATGCAGATACAATCTAGATATGAAAAAGATGCTAAAATAGATGGTTTTAATTTGGGCAGAACAGAGTTAGATGAAATACAGGAACTGAAGAACAAAGGATTAAAAATGTATAGCTACTTATTATATAGGGAATTAGAGGAGGAGCAAGTTAAGGAGTCAATGATAAAATGGTCAAGAAATGTTGGATATACGATTGAATTAGATAGATGGCAGCAATTGTGGGAAAGAAACTATAAACTGACAATGGCGACAGCGTATAAAGAAAATATGTATAAGATGTTCTACAGATGGCATATGTCTCCAGAAAGACTAGCTAAAATGTTTAAGGACAGATCTATGAAATGTTGGAAATGCCATCAAATACCAGGCTCTTTCTATCATATGTGGTGGACGTGAGCAGAAGCATACGTATCATGGATAGAAAAGATGATACAACAACGTATAGAACTAAGACCAGAAATATTCCTGTTGGGTATTTTACTAGAGAAATATAGTAAAGAGAACACATATTTGATTATTCATATAACCACTGCAGCTAGGATTGTGTTTGCACAAAACTGGAAGGCACTGAAAGCTCCTCCAGAAGAAGAGGTGATCAGGAAAATAATGGAATGTGCGGAAATGAATAGATTAACAATGATAATTAAAGATAAGACAGAGTCAGAGTATTATGAAATTTGGGGAAAATTTTACAAGTGGGTGAAAAAGAATATGCTTAAAAGACAGCTAACACTAATTTAGATGGAAGAAAAATGAGGAGATAAGGAGGGAGACCCAGGCGACACAGTATTGCATAACTGGAGGTAGTATAAAAATTTATAGAAGTATATACCGAGAAGGTCAGATTTATAGAAATATTGATGTAATAGAAAATTAATGTTATCATACCTAATATAGACATTGAAAATCCAAGGAGAGGAGTTGCTCGGACATCTCCCCTGAATTGTATCGGAAGAGGAATGGGAGGGAAGAAAGGAGAGGAGAGAGGGAAGAGAGTAGAAGAGGGGGAAGGAAGTAGGAAGGTTGGAGGGAAAGAGGAGGAGAAGTGGGGAGAAACGGGAGGGGAGTGGTGAGGGAAAGAGGAGAGGAGAGGAAGAAGAGGGAAGTAGGAAAGAAAGGAGAAAGGGAGAAAGAAAGTTGAGAAGAGGAAAGAGAGGAGGGTGGATACAGTGAAAGGGGAAATGGACGAGCAGCACCCAAACTTGAGCTTGGTTCTTAATGTTATCCACAACCTCACATTAATCTAACATTTGCCTGTAGACACCAAGTTAGGAGAATAGAATGGTTCCAATGTTAGTTTTTTCTCCCCCCCCCCCCATTTCATTACTGCAGGGAAATGAAGACAGAAATAGGGTAGGGGGGATTAACAATGACTCATAGAATTAACGTCAATCAGTTCACCAATGAATAATTAAAAACCTGTGAACTATTAGCCTGTGCAAACCTGGCAGCTCTTTGGGATTTGACAGCCTTCAAAGCTTGGTTGTAAATACATGTGGTAGTAAGGTAGTCATGTGTAAAAACAATTTTCCTTGGTCTGCAGACATAACTCTCGTGTCCTTGCCTCTCTTTATGCCTCTGAGTCAATTTTTGAATCCTGGCAACAGCCCGGACTAGTCCCTGAAGTTTTCTACACAAGTGATTAGTAAAGGAAGTGTGGAAAAGTAGACTGGCACTTTGTAACTCCTCTCTGGACAAGGAGGGGCCTTGAGATTGCTCACAAGTGCTCCAGAAAGTTGCTCCTTGAAGGGAGACCAAAAGGCAACAATTTCCAGTATTTGGGGAGCTCTGGGAAATGAGGGAAACCTCTTTTCCATCAAACCACAGTCAGCATCTTTTTTCAAGGACACTGACTGGTTCTTCATTCTGATACAATCATCAGCTCCGCTTTTAGCGGAGCAATCTTCAGTTCACCATTTCTTCCTCCAAAGTTGAATTATCTCTTTTATCAGGTGGATTGGCATGTTTCAGTACACTTGTTTTCTCCATTAGACTGCTTGTTATGAAAGTTTTAAGAGCCACACCTCTGCTTCATCATACTCTAATGAAATGAGATCTATTAACAGATAGAAACAATACCACTTTGAGAGCAAACAGTTCCACCAGTTTTTAACAATCTTGAAAGAGTAAAGTCCATCACAACTAGAATTAAGTTAGGGAGTTATGAGACACCGATGTAAGATGATAAATAGTTTGATCAGCAGTACCTCTTTGTAATGCTGAGGATCCATTCACTTTCATTTAAACCATGTGCCTTACTACACCGAACAGGAACGGTGTAAAATAGCAGAGTATAAAGCAGCCTGTTGACAAATTCAGAAAGGAGAAACTGCTGAAGAACTGCTTCCAGTCGCTCTTGACATTGGCCACACTGGCTCGGCCAAGTCAGAACTGGAACTAGAGACAGTAAATTCTTCAATAATTGCTATAGTATATACTGTATTCAATGAGAGCCGATTGGTGTGATGATTTGAGACATCAGACTAGAAACCCAGAAGCTGTAATTCTAGTCCCTACCTTAGCTCAAAGCTTGCTGTGTGACTTTGGGCTGGTCACACTATCTCAGCCCTAGGAAAGGAGGCAATGGCAAAGCCACTTCTGAAAAAACCTTGGCAAGAAAATTTCAGGGACTTCTCCAGGCAGTCTCTGAGAATCAGACACAGTTGAACGGAAGAGGAGGAAAAATATGTTAAATACCATTTAAAGTGCCCTATAACACAAGTTTCATGGTGAAATACAGGAACTGTCTTGCCCTACAGTAGTGACTAGGCTGGCTGGAGACAATGGGAATTGTAGTCCAGATATTTAGGGATCCTACTGTAAGCTGGGAATGCTTAGTATCCTCAAGATACTAACTCTTAGGGTCTAGAGATGACTAACCAAGTAGACAATACTGCAATAATAATAATAATAATAATAATAATAATAATAATAATAATAATAATAATAATAATAATAATGATGATGATGATGATGATGGCGGCTGCTCAAGAACAAGCACTACAAACTAATGCCATGAAAGCGAAGATACAAAAATCTATTGACAATCCAAATTGCTGACTTTGCAAGGACAAAGTTGAAACTGTTTCACATTTGAAACAGCTTATTTGAAAGATCATTCGCAACAATGTTATATTATGGAGTGGAAAAAGTGGATTGATTATATCCAGAACAAATATGGGACTAAAAAGTTTCACTTAGCATTTGAATAAGTTTTTTTTTCTTTTTTCTTTTTTTTGTGTACGGTAATATTAGTATTGCTTGTAGTCATTTCATATGAGCTAGAGTGCGATAGACTTAATAGTTTATTGTTGTTAGCATATGGTTGTTTATGATTGTTTTTTTTGCTTTTATACCTTGTATTTAGCTCTGGGAAGTCAGGGAGGGGGGAGGGGGGAAGGGGGGGAGGGTTAGGGAGGGCTAGGAAGGGGTGGGCGGAGGGAGGGGGGAGGAATTGTTAAAGATAAAATGTATTGTAAAACTTTTCAATAAAAAAAAAGAAACTTTCACATTTAATATGTGAGTGCAGCAAAATCATGCAAACTGATTACAAAGCTAGACATGACTGAGTTACTAAACTAATCCACTGGGTATTGTGTAAAAAATTTGACTTGCCTGTGTCCGAAAAGTTGTGGGAACATAGGGTGGAAAAAGTTGTCGAGAATGAGAGGGTGAAGATCTTGTGGGACTTCCGACTACAGACAGATCACCATTTGGAACACAACACGCCAAATATCACAGTCATAGAGAACTGAAGCATACAGTTGATTGATATCGGTGTACCAGGAGATGATGATGATGATGATGATGATGATAATAATAATGATAATAATAATAATAATAATAATAATAATAATAATAATTATTATTATTATTATTATTATTATTATTATTATTATTATTATTATAAAGTTGGAAGGGACCTTGGAGGTCATCTAGTCCAACCCCCTGCTCAGGCAGGAAACCCTATACCATTTTGGATGCCAGAGTCGAAGAAAAAGAACTGGAAAAAATTACGAAATACCACAACCTGGCCATCAAAACTGCACGATTATGGATGAAACGTGTAACAGTGATACCCATTGTCATCGGGGCACTGGGAACTATGTCCAAAAACTTTGCAAAATACATCAAGAAATTGCAGCTTCCTTCAATAACTCCAGCAAAGCTACAAAAAACTGTGCTACTCGGAACATCTTACATTTTAAGGAGATACCTGGTTGATACTTAGGATGCTGGCAGCAACCTGTGTCAACCATTAGTGCCAGTCAATTTGAGTGTTCAGTTGACTGAGTTTCATGTTTAATGAATAAAAGTTTTATAATCATAAAGTGGGAAGGGACCATGGAGGTCACCTAGTCCAACCTCCTGCTCAGGAAGGGAACCCTATTAGCTGGAAAGAAACACAGAAACATTCTGAATAGTAGTCTGAGAATTTTTTAAAAAAATACTTTGCATTGTACTGGGAAAAGTCACATTTGGCACTGTTGGGCTTAGGAATAGGAAACAGCTGGAAGCTTTAATAGCTGGGATTTTTTTAAAAAAAAAACCTGATAATTAAACATCTTCAGAAGTTTTATAAGGAAATCCTTCTGCTTCTAAACTGGAGAAACCAATTTGCTATCTGAGCTGCACTGATACTTCAGAAGGGTTATACTACTAAAATCAACAAGAAAAGTCTTTGGAGCTGTAAGAAAATCATTCACAGGTTACCTAATCCCTTTTCTTACATATCGATTGAGAGAAGTGTTGCATAATTACTTTCAAAAGCAGACCCTCAATTTTTTAAAAACAAAAATACTCTGAGTAATGTGCTAGCCATGAATAAGCTGACCTACGCAAATATGACAAAAAGGAATATATTCATGGATAAGCCCATTTATGAATATGCAGAACCCAGTTTTGGGGAAGAATTCTCAGCTTGTTTGTGAGTATATACAATATATTAAGGGATGCGGTGGCTCAGTGGGTTAGGACGCTGAGCTTGTCGATCAGAAGGTCGGCAGTTTGGCGGGTCAAATCCTGAGTGCCGCGTAACAGAGTGAGCACCTGTTACTCGTCCCAGCTTCTGCCAACCTAGCAGTTCGAAAGCACGTAAAAATTGCAAGTAGAAAAATAGGGACCACTACAGTGGGAAGGTAACAGCGTTCCATGTGCCTTTGGCATCTAGTCATGCCGGCCACATGACCACGGAGACGTCCTCTGACAAGCGCTGGCTCTTCGGCTTTGAAATGGAGGTGAGCACCAGCCCCTAGAGTCGGAAACGACTAGCACGCATGTGCGGGGGAAACTTTACCTTTACCTTTACAACTTTTACAATATATTAAAAAATAAATATGAGCCAGAAAAAAATAGTTATCTAGTCCTTTAGTTGTTAAGACCACTGTTCTTGCACAAAAAGCAGAGGGAGTTACATACTCTACCTGTAAGGATTTTTTAAAAAAATATGGAGACTCTTGTAAGTACTCATAAAAGACTTTCTCCATAGGCAACTGGTTGCTCTCATAATAGTTTTAAGCAATTACCCCTAATAGCAGTTTCAGTGGTCATTCATCCAGAACACCTTAATATGTAATCATAGTCTTCACTAGCTTAACTCTTAAAGGAAAACCATCTAAATTTGTACTTTTATAATAAAAATGTGCCTCTCAGCTATGCAGCACTGCAGTAAAATTAGCTTAATTGTTTTAAACTATGGTGTAATAGCCAGTAAAAAGTAATAAGCCAAAACAATACATTGCCCAAATTTATTGTCTTCAGAGAAGCCCCAAGCAATTGTGACTCTTGAACCCCCATCTTCCTGTAAATAATGAGGATCTACTGCAATAGAAAATGTACCATAAAGTCAATTTTCCCAATCTAATAGCCTCCATATGTGGACTGATGGCCAAAGTGGCTGATAATTCTCAGAATTTTCTTTCCATAAAGGTAAAGGTAAAGGTTCCCCCGCACGTGCGTGCTAGTCATTTCCGACTCTAGGGGCCGGTGCTCATCTCCGTTTCAAAGCCGAAGAGCCAGCGCTTGTCCGAGGACGTCTCCGTGGTCATGTGGCCGGCATGACTAGACGCAAAAGGCGCATGGAATGCTGTTACCTTCCCACCGTAGTGGTCCCTATTTTTCTACTTGCATTTTTACATGCTTTAGAACTGCTAGGTTGGCAGAAGCTGGGACGAGTAACAGGCGCTCACTCTGTTACGCGGCACTCGGGATTCGACCCGCCAAACTGCCGACCTTCTGATCGACAAGCTCAGCGTCCTAACCCACTGAGCCACCGCGTCCCTTTTCTTTCCATATGTTCAGTTAAATATGTTCTTCTGTCTGCTCTATCCCTACTCAGATTGCTGGTTACTTTCTGGTTTTGTTCTCATTGGATTGTCAACAGGAAAAGCAAATGCTGAAAGTAGCATTGCCTTGATGTGATATGAGTTCTGCCTCTTTTCTATATGCATTGTGATGTTATACGACATATGAAACCGGCACAGCTTGCATTGCAATGGTGATATTTTCATCCATTTGCATTGTTGATCCTTTGTTTGTGACCTCTGGTATAAGCCAGCTCTTGAAAAAGAGGTATCTACAGAGCTGAAATTAATTGCCCTACCTGGCAAGAAGCTACTGCTTTTAATTTCTTTTGATTAAAACATTCAGTGGAAGCATGCCAAAAGGGTAAAATTGCTATAGATCAGCTCTTTCTCTTTGCAACACATAGAAAGATTGTGATATTCTTCTGGGGTAATTCATATAAAGATTTTTGCCCTAAAAATGATTGAATGGGTTTATTTATTTGGTTACGTTGCTGAAGATTGAGACTGCTCTGCTATGTCTCATTTGCAAAGGTATAGTAACTGAAAACAGGAACGGGAAAGATTGAATTGCAATACCTAAAAAAGACAATATTCTGCTTTATCTCCTGAAAGAAAGAAACACCACTTATTTATGCTCCATTAACTTTTACCTTGACTACTGCAATCTTTTTCTTCCAGATTTATTGGATTTGCTTCTTGACCTTTTCACCTCTATCCGGCACTGGTCTGTCAAAGTCATTCTCCTCTCTGCACACCCTGAATTCAGGGTGTTGTAGGGATTATAAAATCCCTACAACAATTTCTTTGCACTTATCTTCCAACCCCCTTGCCTATTTCATCGCCCCACTTTTTTCAAACCTCTTTTTTTTTTTACTCTACCTCCATTTCTTCAGCACCTCTTTAAAAAAATGCTTCCTTTTCTGAGAAATGTGGATAAGAAGAATTTGAGGAGGCATCTTTATTTTTATTCATGATTAATGTTATGACGTATAGAGGACAACTTTATATTTTCCCCAGCTGCCATCCATCAGCAGCCATATCAAATTATGACATGAATCAAATGATGTAACATGACACAATTTTTTCTGCAGAATTTATTAAGAAGATGTTGACTTGGTCTTGATGATGATACGTAGAGCATACTTGGAAACTGGAAATGGTTAGGGAGGCAAGCCATGCCTTCAGGGAATATAATGACTCACCTGGGTTTTTTCAACTGGTTCTTCTTCACTTTCTGGTCCTAATATCCTTTTTTCGCATAATTCTATGAACATCATCTGCACTCATTCTGAGATGATGGAAACATAAATGCAACTTGTCCTGCAAGACCCATCAGCACGACTTGGCTGTAATTCAGAACCATTCCAGCTATGAAACCATGCTGCACCATAGTTTGTTTTTTTAACATATAGGTAGTTCTCAACTTACAGCCATTCAGTTAGTGACTGTCTGAAGTTACAATGGCACTGAAAAAAGTTATTTATGACCATTTTTCACACAAGTGTTGCAGCATCTCCATGGTCAAATGATCAAAATTCAGATACTTGGCAACTGGCTCATATTTATGATGGTTACAGTGTCTCCAGGTCATGTGATCATCTTTTGTGACCTCCTTACAAGCCCACAAAGTCACTGGGGAAGCCAGATTCACTTTACAATTGTGTTACTAACTTAACAAGTACAATGCTTCTCTTAAGAATTAGGGCAAGAAAGGTTGTAAAATGGGGTGAAATTCACTTAACAACCGTCTCATTTAGCAACAGAAATTTTGGGCGCAGCTGTGGTTGTAAGTCAAGGACTACCTGTATTGAGAATAAATGTCTTGATTTTTCAAAACAAAGTTTGTTGCTTATTTTTATATTAGATCCAATCAGTTTGTGTCTTGTGCCATGTTTCTGACAATCCTTGGTTGAAATTAAGGACAAATGTAGAGTCGTGTTTCCTTAGAATCTTCTATCAGAATATATGTGGGGAAATGGATGCTAGGATTGGGAGACTGCCTTTGGGAAAGCTATCTGTTGCTCTGGTGTCATAGAAAGGTTTCTGGTCTAAATGTCCATATATTCTCCACCATTCAGTGGAACTCTGGGGTCAATTTCAGGTGCTAATAAGTCTGCACCAAAAGATAAAATTACTACTGCAGTGAATCAACATCTTGATTCACTGGAATATGTCAAATCCACATAGCTCATGACACAACCTAAAGAATACAAAACAGTCTTGTCATATCCTGGGATCAGATGTCCTTCCTTAGTGATTTCAACTAGCTCTCTCTTTGGATTGGCAAATTATATCACTATATCAGCATATGCACAGGAAAAAGAGGAAATGTTTTCTTTACTTGCTAAACAATAAATATTTCTGCTGCAGTGTTTTCCCATTGGGAGCGATCATATTTGTGACAGCATTGGGTAAAGTTTACAAAGTTTATGAAGGCATGCAAGTTATATAACTTCCTCTTGAAATGTGGAATTCTATTATGTTAAAAAATCATTAAGGCATTAATTATAGAACGAATGCATTTTTTTGGTGATGCTACATTTAAAGGACGTGATATGTCATTTATATCCTATTCACACAAAGTAAAAATAAATAAATCCTTGCATAACTTTGGAACAGTCACTCTTTGTCAGTCCAACCTACCTTACAGGGTTGTTATTGTGGGGAAATAGGATGAAGGAGTATTAGGTATGTTTGCTGTCTTGAGTTACTTATAAAACTAATAAAGGGGGGATATAAATAAATGCATAATAATCAAGCCAGGAAAGGAACTCCAGAAAAGAAAAGTTTGATACAACCATTTATGTCAAAGTGAAAAATCCTTCCCTCAGTAGGAGTGGAGGCCTCAGACACAACCTGTCTCCTATTTTTTATGTTACTCTTGCATCAGTTCCCAGGAAGATTAAGACCATGAGTTCACCAGGAAGGCCACACTTAATGTCCCACTTAGGAGAAAAGATTTAGGAGCAATTACTGTTAATGACTCACCTATTCAGGTTAGGTGGGAAATGAAACCACCCTGGAGGTCATATATAGGGTCCCCCTAGCCAACTACCTTAGACTGCAGAAGCTACTTGGATAAGCAGTGACACGTTTCAAACCAAAAAGAAAAATCCAGTTGCCATGACTTAACTTCCAGACATGTCTACCTGGATGACTGAAAATTTTTATTAACAAACTGTTGAGCTTATAGTTCCCTGGAGAAATACAGTGTTGTGGGCCAACCAAGATCATCTGCAAGTGAATTCCATGTCCTGTATATATGTTTGGTTAAAATAAAGACATGCATTTGTTTCTTTGGTAGGATCATATCCCATCCTTTGATTCAGGAATTCAAGGCAGTGTACCTAATTCTCCCTTTTCCTGTTTTTCCCCATTGCAACAATCCTAAGAGCTCAACTGAAAAAGAGAGGGAGAGGGACTAAATAGCCTGAAGCTGCAGAGAGATTTTGTTTGTTGAGACGAGATCTTCTTCCCAGCGCACTTGAACATCTTACCATGCTGGCAGTTCAGGTTAGATTGGCACAATGTTGAATAGCTACATAGAAGGGATCATGATAGAGGGGCCCATGGCATGTGTTCAGCTGTAGAAAAGCTGCCAATATGTTCTAGATCAGAGGTTCCCAACCTTTTGGGCACCAGGACCGGTTCCATGGAGAAAGGTTTTTCCATGGACTGGAGGATGTGTGGTTTTGTGTGCTGCTTGCATTCCGCGGATGAGGCTTTGCTTGTTTGTGCAGACTGGTTGCTGGCATGCCGTGGCATGGGGGTTCTAGACTATAAGTATAGATGCAAGATTGGCTGCATTTATGTATGTGCACATGCTCATGGCAACTGCAGTTGGAAAAAAAGGCAATTACAAAATGTATATTGAAATTATTGAAATTGATCAGCAGAAATATTTCTTAGAAATGATTTCAGGTAGTCCACAACTTACAACCACAATTGAGTCCAAAATTTCTGTTGTTTAATTAGACATTTGTTAAGTGAATTTTGCTTCATTTTACGACCTTTCTTGCCACATTTGTTAAGTGAATCACTACAGTTCTTAGGTTAGTAACATGGTTGTTAAGTCAATCTGGCTTCCGCTTTGGTTTTGCTTGTCAGAAGGTTGCAAAAAAGGTGATCACATGACCCCCAAGACAATGCAACCGCTATAAATATGAATTGGTTGCCAAGCATCTGGATTTTGATCATGTGACCATGGGTATGATTAGATCTAAATATATTGATTACCTACCTACATATACTGATATAAATACCATGTCTGACAGCAGGTCAGTTTGTTGAAATTAAGCACATGAAGAGCCTGTTAAATGGACAGGAGTGGGACCATTTTAACCTTCAGCAGCTATACTGGATATTTTAGCTGTCATGTCAGGACTGATTTTTATTTATTGTTACAAGCATCAGTAGGGACAACCCTTAAATTCTTAAGCATGACTAGTTTAATGAAAGGAATGATTAAGGGTGACATGATGTTCCAATGTCTAATGGGCTGCCACAAAGAAGAGGGGGGTTAAACTATTCTCCAAAGCACCTGAAGGCAAGACAAGAAGCAATGGATGGAAACTGATCAAGGAGAGAAGCAACCTAGAACTAAGGAAAAATTTCCTGACAATGAGAATAATTAATCTCTCTATATTCAAATATGTGAACAACTGGTTCTCTTTGTGGATGCCACTTCTGGAAGTCCATTCTGGGCCTGGGCAACAAAAAATTAGCTACCAGTTCTGCCAAAGTGGTGCGAACTGGCTGAATCCCACCATTGTATGCACCGTATAATGTTCCTCTTGTCCTTATTTTTGTAGAAATCATTTCATTATGTCCATTTTTTCCTTATCCACATTTTCTTTCACTTCATCATTTTATCAATCATCCTGTTTGTCCTCATTAGCATAAATTAATACATTTCTGTCTCATGCTAACATAATTTTAATTCTTTTGGGAGAGTAATCTATCTCCACTGTCATACAAGACTTATACTTTTTTCTATGTTTATTTTTTAGGCCAAGTTCCACTCCTAATCCAATAAGAAAATCTGTTCCACATTCAGGATTTCTCCTTTATAAATTCTCTCATAAATTATCAAATCTGTCATGTTTTTAGATTTATTTATTTATTCAAATTTGTTACTGTGGTTCAATTTCCATGGACTCAAACATACATTCATTTTTCCATATTTATGTGTGGACAGACTTCTGCTTAAACTATCCATTTGAAATTAACTTATGTTCTTCTAACCAGATACTCGCTATACAATCATTGTTCTGATTTTTTTTATAATCACCAAATAGCCCAATTGATCTCTTATTTGTTCTCATCCATCATTCGTCATCTAGCAAAATATTTTTCCCTCCTAGATCACATTTATTCAACATCTTGCACATTCTCTCCTGATCTCTAGTTTTATTACTATTCATTGTGAATACTATATTTACCAGTTATGGATTCATACTTTCATAAGCATTCACAAAGATCCAGATGGCACCAATTCATTGTTTCGTACATATATCTTAACCCTTTGATTCTCAGTTATACCCATGTCTTCACTTTTCTGCAAGTACTATGGAATACAGAATAATAGAGTTGGAAGGACCTTGGAGATCTTCTAGTCCAACCCCCTCTCCAGTCAGGAGAGGGGGCAAATGTCTGGGCAAATGTCTGTCCAATCTCTTCTTAAAAAACGTCTAGTGTTGGAGCACCACAACTTCAAAAAGCAAGCCGTTCCACTGATTAATTGTTCTCATTGTCAGAAAATCTTTCCTTAGTTTGAGGTTGGTTCTCCCTTATCTTTTAGGTTGACTCCCTCTTTTTTGTGACCGCCTGTCAAATATTGGAAAACTGTCACCCCTAACCCTTCTCTTCGTTAGACAAGACCAGGGGTAGGGAACCTTGGCTCTTTTATGACTTGTGGACTTCAATACCCAGAATTCCTGAACCAGCCATGCTAACTCAGGAATTCTGGGAGTTGAAGTCCACAAGTCATAAAAGAGCCAAGGTTCCCTACCCCTGGACTAGACATATCCAGTTCCTGCAACCGTTCATCATATTTTTAGCCCCTAGACCCCTAATAATCTTTGTTACTCTTCTCTGCACTCTTTCTAGAGTCTGAACATCTTTTTTTGGATCATGGTGACCACAAGTGTGGTATTTCCAAGGCAATATATTGTGGTACCAATACTTCACATGATCTTAATACTATTCTTCTGTTGATGCAGCCTAGGCTGTGTTGGCTTTTTTGGCAGCTGCAGCACATTGTTGGCTCATAGTTAAATGGTTGTCCATTAGGACTCCTAGGTCCCTCTCACAGTTACTGCTATTGAGCCAGGTACCACCTGTTCTATACCTTTGCTTTTGGTTTTTCTATGGTTATTCATCAACTGCACTCCACGAGATCAGTCCTTTTTCATTCACATCTATTACATCTATAATATTCTTCTTTCTTTTTGTTTCATAGGCATGTAGTATTTTCATTTCCTTAATTACTGCTTTTTGCCATTTATTTATTTAATATCCTCTTACATTTCATATCACAATCAACAAAGAGCCATGATGGTGCAGTGGTTAGAATGCAGTGTTGCAGGCTAATTCTGCTGACTGCCAGGGGGTTGATCCTCACCGGCTCAAGGTTGACTCAGCTTTCCATCCTTCCGAAGTTGGTAAAATGAAGACCCAGATTGTTGGCAGCAATATGCTGACTCTGTAAACTGCTTAGAGAGGGCTGTAAAGTCTAAGTGCTATTGCTATCTTCCATATGCTATACTGACTCCAGATGGGTCCATAGATATTGCCCTTTACTGCCTATTATGACTTTGGTCAGTCAAGGCTTCCACATACCACTTTTTAGTAAGATTGTGAAGCTGTAGTCTATGTTAGCAGCCTTCTCTGCTACCAGCATCCGCTGAAAATTATAAGGATAGTATCAGTCAGTTTGAGCCCATTTTGGGGCTGTCAGCCACAACTGCAACTAAAGGCTAATTTTACTCAAGAATGCATATACTATTTTAAGCAACATAGATCTCTAATCTAGAGATAGTGTTGTAAATCAAAATACTGTGTGCATCCCACCAACTACTAGGAGGTACATGCAATGAACTAAGATACAGAATGTGCTAAATTACTGGATACGGAATAATGGATTTGACTCCATGGGCTGTAATCCATACTGTGCAAATGTTTCTGTGTGCAAATTATTCTTTTTAAATTATGGTTATTTGTCCCCAGTACCCCAACTTCAAAGTGTTCCACTCCTGGAAGTTTCAGATGTTTTTGAATTGCACAGAGATACATAGCACTGGCAAAGTTTGAGTTGTAGCATTCTGAATATGGTTCAGCCCACATATTTCAGTCCAGCAGTGCTGAACACACAAAGCCAATGGAATTTCTGGAAGAGCTCTCAAATTTCACTGATACACAGTACTATGTCTTCAGCGCCAGTGGGGGGGTGGGGTGGGCTAAGCTTTAATCTTCTTTTCAGCCAGTAAACAGAATGGTTTCAGGCATGAAAACTGAACTGATTTTAATTCTATTATTATGGAAAATTTCAGTTTCTGGCGAGCACAGCGATCAAGAATCTGTGCAATTTGTCTAGCACTAATGCATTGGTGACTCCACATTGCTTCACCCTAGATTTTAAGTTTTCTATTAAATGAGCTGCTGTAACACTAATGGGTGTCTGCTTGCATATATTCGATATATAGACATTGTTATGAGCACAAGTATATGCAAGATGGTTATAAAGATTTATCTCAGTCTCCACATGGTTTCTCAGTTGCTCATCAGCTTCTTGGCTCTGGAGTCTGCTAACAAAACAAAGCTTTTCTTGTGCTCTCAGCTAGACTGCTTTTTATAGCAGGACAAATACTCTTCCACCATTTTGTGGGAGGAAAGAACTTGCCCCTTCTACTCTCCTATAGAATGGAGATAAGCATACAATATCTTCATCACAATCACTGTGTTTTAGGTGGAAATCCTTTTTTTAATGGATACTTTCTGATACAAAATAAGAACTTAGAGCAAATTTTTGCTTATTAGCAATTTCCTTCTCCTTCTAGACGTTATTTGAGGGTTGTAAATAACTGTGTGAGGATTTGAAAAGACCTTGGAGGTCATCTAGTCCAACAAATACAGGAATCCACTACTATACTACTGTTACCCTGACAGATGAATAACCAGCCTTAAATTTATACACTTCCACACAAGGAAAGTCCACTACCTCCCAAGGCAATTTGTTCCATTGCGGGACAGCTTGTGAGGAATGTTTTTCCTGATGTCAAAATGAAAACTATTTTCTTTTAGTTTAAATCATTTTTTCTTATTCAGTTCAATTTTAATTTATTAAAATTTGTTATAGTCACCTACTCCATTAGACTCTGGGCAGCATACAGAAACATCCCCCCCCCAAAAAAATAAAACAATAAACAGTTAAAAGACATGTAAGGAATCATCCCACTACGTTTATATTATTTCCTCTTAAATTATACTAGGATTTTCTGATCTAAGAATTTAAATGTATTTCTCATAATCAGATTATAGTACAGTATACAATACTTCTAATTACAGCAATATTCTGATGTTTTTTTCACCAGAACACAAATCTATTGGATATTCTTTATGGTTTCCATTTTCAGCCTAATAAGATTCAGTCTTATATAGTCAATCTTCCCAGGTTTTGTTCAACCTGTTTACTAGTTTTATGAGGAACAATCCTTCTCACGCAGTAGCCCATAATCAGATCATGATTACTATGGACTCCTTTAGGAATGGCTATAGGGTTTTCATGCCAGTGGAATGTGTAGTGGAATTGATGCCAATCATACCCCAAAACTGTCTAGTGTTCATCTTTCCCATTCAAAAAATCAGCTGGAGATGCACTTTTTAAATAGTTAAGATTTTAAATAAAGAAATCTGGGAATCACTTCTACTTTAATTTTAAATGTTTAAAAGGTTGGCATATTTATAGCAGCAACAGACTCTTTGTAGAAAGACTTTTTCCTGCATTCAGGACTTCCAGGAATGATCAAGAGATGAAGCAATTTTATATAGTTATTCCAGGAAGCACCAGAAAAAGAAAGATTCTAATGCTCCTGTGAATGTGTCAGTCTTTTTTTAAGGTAGAAAATTCAGTCATTTAGCTTAGATATTATATAAGAGATAACTTATTGTTTTGAAAGAAATCCAGAGGAAACAATGCCCCCAAAATTGCCAAAATAGACATATTCCTCATTGGCCTCTGCCTCTGTAATGGGAATAAATTTACCCTATTTCAGACAGACAGATTTTGTGAAATGGGAACCTTTACAAATGTTGGAGGGAGTTTCGTTCTGCCTCTTTCCACATGGGCAGAAAGAACAGTGGCATGTAATATGTGCAGAAGGAAGAGATTTATGAGGTGTTCTCTCAGCACAAATAATAGATGGCATGCATTACAGATGTTGGTATAATTGGTGGCACATCATAAGTACTGTCACTATTCTCATTTTTCCTGCAGTTCTAGGGAGGATGCCAGGACCTATGACTGGATAAATATTCTTCTGTGATTAGAAGGTGGATCCATCAATCATTCAGTTCCATTCTACTCTATCTATTTTCTGGCCATCCTGCTTTTTATAGAGAAACTAAAACAACATAGCTACAGTATTTTATGGGCACCGCGTCCTTCTTTCTTTCTATAGGGCTATAAAGCTCTAAATCACATAGGAGTAAATTTCCCAGTTGAGACTTGAATGACTTCATAGGGTTCCACTTTATTCATTTGGCCTTGGGTTTAGTGCAAAACTATCATTTGATGGGGAAATCCAACTTTTTTACAGACTTAAGAATAGCAAACCTACTAACTAAAGTTAATTCTTAGTAATAAAGAAGAAGTGATAGAAGGGTTGAAATTGCTAAAACCTTGGGTGAAAGGGACCATGTCATACTGGAATTTAATATAATGCTAACACTAGCAATAGAAAACAATCCAACCAGTGTCTTAAACATCAAAAGAGCTGACTTTAACAAACTCAGAGCAAATCTAGTAAAGATCCCATGGATGAAAATCCTAAAGGGGAAAACAACCCAAGAAGTGTGGGAAACTCTGAAAAATGTGATCACAAAAGCCCAGACCAACACAATACCATTGAGAAAGAAAAACAAGAAATCCAAGAAGAAACCAGCATGGCTGCACAAAGATCTCTCTAACAAACTAAAAGACAAAAAGGACAAATACAAAAAAAATGGAAAGAGGGGCACATAACTAAGGCCCATTATCAGCAGAAAGCCAGAACATGCAAAGATGAAGTAAGGCTCAGAACAAACAAAAACTTGTAACAGAAACCAAGGATAATAAAAAAAAAGTTTCTTCCAACATATTAACAAGAAGAAAAATGTCAAGGAAACTGTAGGTCCACTAAAGAGAGAAGATGGCAAGGAAATAACAGGCAACAGGGAGAAAACAGAGCTGCTTAACTCAAACTTTGCATCAGTCTTCACACAAAAAGAAACTATAGCCCAACATACTAAAAAAAACCACTGCAGAAGACAAACTAGAAACAAAAATTAAAATAAGCAAGAAAATGGTAAGAGAACACCTATCTGACTTTGACAAATATAAATCACTGGGACCCAACAGATTACATACCAGAGTTCTGAAGGAGCTGGCAGATGTTATGTACTCTTGAACATCTTCATCAATGACTTAGTTGAGGGAATTGAAGGGAGTAGCCAACACCCCAGAAGACAAACTCACGATCCAAAAAGATCTTGACAAACTTGAACAATGAACCCTATCCAACAAAATGAGTTTCAATGTGGAGAAAAGCAAAGTCTTACATTTAGGCAGGAAAAGGTTGACTCAGCCTTCCATCCTTCCAAGGTAGGTAAAATGAGGACCCAGATTGTTGGGGGCAATTAAGCTGACTTTGTAATAATGCCGCTTGGAGGGGTGTGTGAAAGCCCTAATAAGCAGGCATATACATAGAATGAAGGCTACTGCTAAGCTTGTAAGCCGCCCTAAGTCTTCGGAGAAGGGCGGGATATAAATGGAATTTTAAAAAAAACACAAAGGTACAAATACAGATTGGGTGACACCTGTCTTAAAAACAGTAACTGTTGAGAGGGACCTTGGAGTCCTAGTGGACGATCACTTGACTACGAGCCAGCAGTGTGCAGCAACAGCCAAAAAAGCTAATACAATCCTGGGTTGTATAAACAGAGGCATAGAATCAAGATCATGCAAAGTATTAGTACCACTTTATAAAACCCTAGTACGACCACACCTGGAATACTGCAGCCAATTTTGGTCATCATATCACAAAAAAGATATTGAGAGTTTGGAAAAAAAATTCAGAGAAGAGCAACTAAGATGATTAAAGGCCTGGAGACTAGAACCAGCTAGCCACAGGTTTCAGCCTCATCAGCAGTTACTTCAGCAAGAAGGTTTGATTATTTTTTGAAAAGAATTTTGGGAGTAAGAGAAAGGCAGAGGAAAGAAATGGCAGATGGTTGAAAAGCTGGATCTTTTCTCTCTTCTCCATCAACATGAAATAGGCTAGGAAAAAAGTCCTTCAAATGATGGAGAATGGGAGATAAAGAGCTTTCCTCACTTAGAAACTGTCTCCTATTTATAGACAGCGCTGTCTAACCTTACTGACAGCGCTTTTCCAAATTTCATTCAGAGATATTTCATGACTCCTGTAACCTGAACTTTCTAATTGGAGATGCCAAAAACTGAACTTGGACATTCTCTGTGTGAAATCTGTACTTACCAGCTGAACTAGGTTCCCTGCCATCCCTCAATCAATGCCTAAACTTCATATCTGAATGAAACAGTCTTGTGAACCAACCCACATGACCGGCTCCTGCTGCCTCTATACTGACCAAGAAAAACAAGATTTTTGAAGTCTTGCTGCTTGAAATATTTTATTTATCTCTTTAAAGCAGAAATATCATAGATTTAGAACTTTGTATGTAACATGCAGGTTAAACTCCTGGGCTTGGTTTAGCAGGAGTGAATTACCATACATACACACTGAACAGGCTTATCACAAGCTAATCTAAGTTTGTCAATTAACCTCGCTGCTATTAGTTTAACTGTAGAGCTCAAGAGTCAGATTTCCTCGGAGGTATCTTATAACCCAACTCACAACTGCATTGACAGGCAGTATGGTCAGTGAATAGTGACAGAGAATTGAAACTGAGCCAAGCAAACCAAGTTCCATATTCCAGGTCAGCTCTCAACTTTCTGGGTGGCCTTAGACAAGCTGCTTTATTCACCCCATTTTAAAGTAGGCATAATTACTGCCTGCCTCATAAGATAAAGATCATAAAACACTTTCTGCCTGAGGCCAAGGTAACCCCTAAATTATAAATAGCTCTTTGTCAGTAAATTCTCCCCAGGCCTTCTAAGTAAATTCTCCCCAGGCCTTCTAGGTTTCATCCAAAGCAAATGGTGATTTGATGCATAGCCAAATGGAGTTGTAGGTAGATGAGGTCATAACTGTTCCAAAAGCTACAGTGGGTTTCCTTTTGGTTCATATTCCAACCAAGCTATCAAGTGGGAAGGCAGACAGGCTGGCCAACTGTATCTGCTCTCATGATTTAAAAAATAAAATGTTACACATACCAATAGGGAAATAAATAAGAAAATGGATAAGGAAAAAGAATCTCCACAAAACTGATGTATCTAATATATATAGAACTGGTCTTCCATCTGTTACCTGTCACACTACAAGCCATTTCATAGGTCATTAGATTAGATTAGATTAGATTAGATTAGATTAGATTAGATTAGATTAGATTTATTAAATTTATATGCCGCCCTTCTCCCCAAGGATTCACGGCGGCTCACAACAATAAAAATTAAAAAACATAATTATAGTACAAAATTTAAAAAAGAATTAAACAATAGATGTAATAAATAAATGACAATTTAACCCAATAAAAGCCAAATTTAAAACCATAGTCAGTCCAGGCCCGCTTGTTGGAACATCCATGTCTTCAGGTCCCAGCGGAAGGACCGAAGGTCAGGGGCCGTCCGCAGCTCCGGAGGCAGTTCATTCCAGAGGGTCGGTGTGCCCACAGAGAAGGCTCTCCCCCTGGGGGTCGCCAGCCGACATTGCCTAGTCGACAGAACCCTGAGGAGGCCGACTCTGTGAGAGCGAACTGGGCGATGGGAGTTTGACAATGGCAGCAGGTGGTCTCGCAAGTACCCCGGACCTCAGTCTGCTTACCGAACACTTGGGGAAAACATACATTCAAATAGAATATTTGTAATTCAGGGTTGAACTGTGGAGTTCTTTATGTTCTCAGAGTGTGGTTGCTTGCTTGCATATATTTCATTACCCAACTAGATAGCATCATCGACATGTTTCCTTGAACTGATGTTACCTAATTGGGTAATGAAGTGTCTGCAAGCAAATAGCCAGATTCAGAGAGCAACAGGTACTCCACATATAAATTGCTATAGTTAGTCAAAGTGTTTAAATCAAGGGTGTCCAACCTTGGCAACTTTAAGACTTGTGGACTTCAACTCCAGGAATTCCTTAACTAGCATGGCTCAGTGAGGAATTCTGGGAGTTGATGTCCACAAATCTTAAAGTTGCTGATGTTGGATAGCCCTGATTTAAATAGTCCTCTCTTTGCATTTCTTAAAAATTCATTCATATATGGAAAGCGAGGCTGATACTTTGAGCTGTTGTAGAAGTGTTGGTGACCTTGTAATATCTGACATAAAAGCACACAGTTGTCCTGACTGTTATTGTCCTCTAAGCAGCCAAATGAATGGCATATAATCATTCACCTTCAGATAGAGAACCCCCCCAGTTCCTTGTTTCATGATTCCTTATATATGTTGAATATTTAATTTAGTATTTATATTTATATGTGGTTATTATAGGCTCATTAGCTACCTGGTAATAAAGTAATATTGAATATTGAAAGGTATTTTAGCTGAGCTTTTGTCATTGCACATTTTTTGGCAGATGATTAAAATAGTAATTCCTTTTAATTGATCTAAAGTATACATTCCATACCCCAATAATAGTTTTGATATTATCCAGTTTAGATTCCCCACAATATTAATTCAGTATGATTCCAGATCAGAGTGGAGCATATGAGTGGGAAACTATACTTTCCAAGGTAGTCAGATGCTTTCCCAACTTACAAGAGATATCTCATTTTTGTCAGTTGCAAATAAGTTCACGAGGTTATTTGTTTTAGAATGAAAGCTACTTGTTGGTTATAGAAGGACATATTCATTGACCAGATTTAAGTTCTTATTACAATACTTAAATTCTTTCTCAATTTAGCTAGTTAACATTAGTTCTATTCGCAGGAGCATTCTCTTAACTGGCCATTGAAGTTTCTAGAACAAAAAAGTGAATTAAAAAACAAAGAAGGGGATTTAGAAAATAAAGGAGATTTTCCTAAAATAAATTTCTTAAAACATACATTACTTTTTTGAAAGCATATTTTGAGAATAGATTGTTGTATGTCATATTATATAAGTCACCTATGGCAAAATAATTCATTTTAAAGTAATAGTTTTATTCCAAATATTCAGTTTAAGTAAAAAATATCTGTCCATGTTTATTGCCAATAACGGTATTCTTAAATATTTAATTCTAATACTTAAAAATAAAATCAGATTAGTCAAAAATACATCTTTAGGTACTATACTCTCAGCCTAGTGTGAATTACAGCCTCCAGAGAAAACTGATTTTGTAGCCTCCAAAAGTATTATCTGGGATTAAACTAATTAATTATACATTGAAAAGAGCTTCTAAATCATCAATTACTTTAAATTTTTTGGCACAGGAGACTCAGAAGTATCAATAAATGCAAATGTATGATCAACACTATTTTATTGTCCTTAAAAAGGTAAAGGTAAAGCACATGCATGCTAGTTGTTTCCAACTCTAGGGGCCGGTGCTCATCTCCGTTTCAAAGCCTTACTTACTTACTTGCATATAATAAACTGTGAATCTCACTATATATTGGCAGGAGCACTAAGAAGAGTGTTCCTGCCAATAATAACTTGTTAACTAGCTAAGTTGAGAAAGAATAAAGGTAAAGGTAAAGGTTCCCCCACACATGCGTGCTAGTCGTTTCCAACTCTAGGGGCCGGTGCTCATCTCTGCTTCAAAGCCAAAGAGCCAGCGCCTCCGTGGTCATGTGGCCGGCATGACTAGACGCAAAAGGCGCACGGAACGCTGTTACCTTCCCACCGCAGTGGTCCCTATTTTTCTACTTGCATTTTTACATGCTTTCGAACTGCTAAGTTGGCAGAAGTTGGGATGAGTAACAGGTGCTCACTCTGTTACGCGGCACTTGGAATTCGACCCGCCAAACTGCCGACCTTCTGATCGACAAGCTCAGTGTCCTAACCCACTGAGCCACCATGTCCCTTAGAGAAAGAATATAAGTCTTGTAATAAGAACTTAAATTTGGTCAATGAATACATCTTTCTATAACGGACATGATAAAGATTACAAACAAACAGTAAAGGAAAAAGAGGATATTCTGGTATGCATCCTTCTCCGTAGAAAGAGCTTTGTAAAATTTCATTAGTGCTCATTTCTGATTTCAGAAAGAAAGAATTATCCATTCTTAAAATTTCTAGAAAAATCAAGTTTTGAAAAAAATATTAAAATGCAGTTTTGCTCTAAATTCTTTCTGCAGGGTGAAATTTATTCTAGTTCGTCACTCATCTTGACTTTGTATTATCTACTACTCAGAACTGCCCTTCTGTCAAAGCCAAACAATGGGAGAAATGTTCCTTCCTGTCATGCTGCATTGTTAATGGGACTCACCCTATGCAGTTGGTCTTTCCTTTTACCTGTATTTAGGTATTTACCTGTATGTCTTTAACAATATATTTGCTCCTTGCTTTAATAGCAGAATCATCTCAAGCACATGAGTTAAATAGGGAGGAGACTAATGAGCAGCAAAGATGCATGCATGAGTAGTAAGTAGTTAAGCTAGACTGGCTGGTTTCTAACTCCATATAACTGCTGATATTCCTTGAGTTTCCACATTTCTTTCCTGACTCACAGTTTGTCACCTGGTAGGTCCTTCATTTCCATCCTGACAGTAATTTGAGACTGGGTGTTCAAGAAGCTAATCTTTCTGGAGAAATGACATGGATCACTGAAGAGGTTGTTTGGGAAATCTTGTAAGGAGGGGTGAGTGATGGGAGCACATCAAAACCATGACCATAAGACTCAGCTAGCTAGCATGCTTCTCAGATATCTCAGAGTTGCCTTGTGGCAAGATGGACAGGAAACAAATTTAATAAATAAATAAAAATGATTCTCAGATATGCATTGGCTTAACATATCTGCCACATATCTGCCCACTCTGCTGTCCACCAATCTGGCCACATCTTATTTCTCACTCCACCCATTTCAAACATGTTATAACTCAATTTTCTTCAACCACCTGCCTAAAATCATCAAACTAGAGCCAGACACCTGTAATTTTCTCTAACCAATCACTCACACACCCTCTCTTTGTAATCACAGTAGAATTTGGGATGAAAATTATTTCATGGCATTGCCTCAAGGAGTCAAAGTGAAGCAATGTAGATGAGACAGAAAATCCCAACAGAACAATGAGGGATAAGCAATCTTATAAGCATGCTTATGCTGTATATCTAGAACTGGACTTTTCTTTCTCTCTCTTTTAATCCTTGAAACTATATATACCTGTAGCCTGGTGCCCAATTCTTCACTGTGAATTGACCTGGGAAGTACTACTAAGTTATAATTCCTTTAAATCTTGCAGGCCCTACAAAAAGAGTTTTGCTAAAGCCTTAAACTGAAAGTTTAATTAGTAGACAGAAACAGCTCAAAATAATAACACAGTAAAAATAAAGTTTTAAAGATAGCTATAAGGCAATAGACACTCTCGCTTAATAACAGACTTCATCTGACAGTAATAATTGACAGCGGTGTGGGTAAGCGTGGGGCAGAGGAGGAAAAGAAAGAGCTACAAAGGGATGCACAAGCATTCCTCAATCTTTGTGTCTCTTATGTCTGTCTAATTGAACAGAATTCACGGTGCTCTTGAGTCCCTTGTCTATCTTAAATAGGGAGGAAATTATTTTCAGTGAAGATATGGGAGGAACTATTCCATTTATATATTTCAATTGCATTTACGTACAGTTACAGTACTCTCAAACACAAGTTTAAAACTAAGAGTGTCTCTACTTGGAAACTCCATTTGAAATGAAATGAAATAACAGGCAACAATATTCAGTACTGAGTTGTTAATGGTATTTCTTACATGTCCTGCAAAGCACTTAACTTTTTTGACATATCGCTGGCAAAATTATCTGATCATTTTTCAAAACGCTGCTGCTTGTTTAACTGATTTAGTCTACTCTAGCATATATCTAAAAAGCACAGTGATTGCTCTCTTTAAGATAATAACACAATGTAGCTACAAAAGGTATTTGGGATTTAGTTCCTTCAGTTTTAATAATTTTTGGCATTAGTATTTAAGGAAGGATGGAGTGAGCCTTATAAATTTCAATAAAATAATCAGGCAGGGATAATCTTTCTCCCCTGAACTAACGCTGCAATGAAAGTGTCATGCTGGGAGATGTTCAAACCAAAGGATTGATTTCATCAATAACATAATCTGGCCTTTGTAAAGAATATGGAATAGTTTATCAGCACAATATGCAGAATTTATGTCAGCCTTTTGGTATGGCTGAAAGCAGGATAAATTCTCTTGGATGGCTTACTTTCAGTTGCTTCATGAACTGTATAATATATGGTTTGAATTAAACTTTGAATTAAAATACACTTTTGAACTTCAAAGTTCTGGACAAATCGTTTAATCTTTCATCATGTCCCCTTTTGTTTTCTAATTCATTTATTTAGTAAATGGAATCAGCACAACATGCTGATGGCTATTCCAATCTTTAAGAAAAATGTCCCCATTTAGGATAAAAGGAATTTCAAGAAAAAAAGGAGAAATTTCCAGGACTTGGTCCCGCTTTCCTGTATTGTGAATTAGAGAGCATTCTGTAGGATGGACTTTCTTTATAAATTAGGTTAGAAAGAGCTGTTCTCATAAAGGGTACATTGCTGACCAGCCTCTGATGACATTATCAGAAACTGACAGCCCAGACCCTTACCAGGCTATGTGAAAGAAATCACCATTTGTGAAAGAAATCACCTGATTCTTAACAATTCTTCAGGGTACATTCAACTTTGCACATCTTTATACACTGCTCCTAAACAGCATGGCTTTAAAATAGCCAGGTTAATAAGATTTAATCCAGTCAACAAACAAAAATTCTTTACTGAAGTTTGTAACAACCAAAAGAATTATACTAATCAAAGCATAATAAATAAATAATCAAAGCATAGTAATATAAATAAAAAAAACCCTGAAATAAATAAATAAATCTTTCTTCACACTTACAATCACCGCAGCATCCCCAATATCATGTAATCAGAATTTGGGGGCTTTGGCAATCGGCATGTATATACGACAGTGGTAGCATCCTGGGTCATGTGATTCCCATTTGCAACCTTCCCAGTCATCTTCCAACAAGCAAAGTCAAGCCAGGTTCACTTAATCACCTCCTGATTCCCTTAACTGCAGTGATTCACTTAACAACCATGGCAAAAAGGTCATAAAAGTGGTCATGACTCACTTACCAATTGCCTTGCTTAGCAACTGAAATTCTGGCCTCAGTGGTCATAAGTCAAGGACTGCCTGTATTCCCATAACATTTTTTGGTCTTTGTTGTATGAACCTGTTGACTTCCTTATCAAAACAATGATGCAGACATTTTTATAGTTCATCTTCTTAGCGGAAGATGGCTTAGGCATCGCAGATTTCTCTCCCAACAGGTTGGGAAACTGTTTATTGTCAGAATAACAGTTAAGAATAAAAGAAGTAATAAGCGTGTACAATTTTTAAAGATTACAATACTGTAAAGCTACTTCATATCATCAACAGACAGGAAAGCAAATGTTAACTGTCAAAGCTAAAAAAGTAAGGTCAAGTAAAATCTTCTGTCTCCCATTAATGTAAGATTAACCTGAAGCACTGGTTAATTTCAATACAGCTATATAAAAGAAAAGGAGAAACAAAAGTTGCTAATCTAAATGTCCTCAAAATGTTGAAAACATTTATTTATCCATTCATCCATCATATTCATCTAGCCATCCATCTCACAACATGACTCAGGGTGTCGTACAGTAAAAAGCAAGCCATAATATGAGCAATATTAAAAACATGCTATAATTGAAAACAATTCAATATTATTATGAGACTAGGAGATAGTGTCTTCTCACCATTTCTACCGCCCAAATTGTTCCCAGCATTGCCTTTTTAAAATTAAGCATGAGTTCGTTATCTATATCATTCCATAACAAGAGTAGAAAATTCAGAGATAAGTTTACATACCTTGTTTTAATTGCCTGTTTTAATTGGAGTGATTTTGCCAGGTGTTCAATTATCTTCCAAGGAAATAGCTGATCTCCATGAATTCATCTAGTTGTGAAGAGATAATCTGTCCTGCTAGCCTCATGTCCAAGATTTATGGCCGAGAAACGCCCTCATGAAATATCCTTGCATTTCACCCTTCAGCATATATTTCTCTTTAGTTCTGCATCTTTAAGCTGGGTAAACAGAAATGTATTATGATTCCTTAAAGCCCAAAGCGTGATTCACTCAGTATACTTTGCTGATTCTCTTATTCCAGGTCCCAGCAACCATGCTGGAAAACATTCACAGAAATTTTTTATTAAACCATGGATAAAGAGAAAGCCTCTGTCAAGTCAGCTGTGATTTGGATAGCTACATGCATATATTACCTGTTGGACTGACCAGGTCCAATCCTGCTTAGATTTTTCAAGATCAGTAAGGGATTTCCAATAGACGTGACTGCTAAATATGCTAAATATTCAAATTATAAAGTTATTTTTATGTCATAATGTATTTTATGTTGATGATAAATACTAATAAAAAAAAACAACCTCCCAAAACTTTCAGTGTAACCTCTGGAGACATCACAGCAGTGATCACGGTATTTAAGCTCCATTTATTTTTGTTATTCTTATTGCTGACAAAAAGTAACAGAAAATGTCAAAAATAGGATTATTCTATTTATAACTAATTTTCTTATGGATACTTAATCCATAAGAAAAAGCATTCTTGAATGCAAACTTTCTGAGTAAACTACTAAGCCATAATTTTTCCTGAAATGAAAGTCAAATAAGTTTCCCATGTATTTGCTATCTTGTAAAATAGCCAGCTATCCTGTCCCCTTTTTCAAAAGTGTTGCATATTTTTTTAATACACTTTACATTAAAGATGAACATACCATGATTGAGAATCGATCAGGTTACACTGAGGGAACTAGCCCCTGTATCAGTTATGAGGATAATTGGTGGAAATCTTTAAGCACAGAGAATATGTTTAAACAGAAAGTTTAAATATATTGCTTTGTTAGTGCTTAGCATTTTCTGTATGGTTTCCCCACTTTATTGCCTGCACCACTTATCTCTCAGTGACTTATTCCTAGGTTCTGGATGCAACTATTCAGAGGTGTCCAGAGGATTCAAAGCTTTAAACAACATGATGGAGTAGTGCTGAGCCATTATTATCTACCCCTTTCATATGTGTGAATGACATCATAAGAGTGCTAGGCTACTCTGGGACCCCTCCCCCAGGGTTCACCTTTGCCACAATTGTTCAAAATATGTCCACTTCCAGGAGATATCGTCATGCTTCTGATTGAACATGTGATCCACTTTAACATGTTTTCCTCCACATAAAAGAAAGGCCAACTGGATTGTATCTTTTGGCACTAAGTCAGCTAAGAAAATATACTGAACTGCCAGACAGTATTTTGAATGAATTCCATATGAATGGAAATGTGTAACCTTAATGTGAAATCCACATGAATGACTTAAGTTGCTTTGTTGAGACTTTAGTATGATCTGAAGCCAAAACCCCAATAACATGCTGACAAAGAAAGCATAACAGTGCAAAAATGGCACCTGCGTGATAAATTCACATACAGTGCTTTTTGGATAGACACAAACTGCTGGATTGTTGGGTTGATGGCTTGAATGTTATTGAAGATATTTGCAGATGTAAGTTTAACCCATTGTTAGCATTTTCAAAATCATAGCTTTTTCCAAAAAATGTGATCCACTAATAAATATGGGGCAAAGATATCTCCAGATGAAACAGTCCCCCTTGGTGACCCACACCAAACATCTGAAGTTTGTTAATTTTTCTCTCTCTTCTGGTCTTTATAAATAGAAATGCTCTTTTCTTCTTGGTCAAACCTGTGATTTGAAACAAGAATTCGGAGTAGAGCCTTTAGGAAAAAGGGTAACAAATCTTTACCAACCCATCCTCAGGTTTGCTGCTCAAAATAGCTGTTGCCTGCTGTTATTGGGAGGCAGGCAATATTGAGCAGAATTGCTGGAAGGAAGAGAAGGACTATGCTTAAAATGTCTAATTTCTCACTGTAGTAGGGAGATTGTTCCCAACGCATGTTCTGTATTTAATTCCCAGCACAGTGCAAATATGGGAATTCCTGCATGTTAGAGTCTGCTAAATCATAACATCAGAATAGGAAAATGTATTAGACAATTGGCAGATGCTAACACCAGGATGGAAGGCCATCAGAGAATTCCAGGGCTGTAGGCTACAATGAAAAGTTGAAAACACCCAGGAAAATGCACTGATAGACCACTTCCATATATATAGGCAATATACAGAATAACAGAATTGGAAGGGGCCCTTGGAGGTTTTCTAATCTAACCCCTTCCTCAAGCAGGAGAGCCTATACCATTCCAGACAAATGGTTGTTCAATTTCTTGTTAAAAATCTCCAGTGTTGAAGCACCCATAATTCCTGGAGGAAAGTTATTCCACTGATTAATTGTTCTAACTGTCAGGAAATTTCTCCTTAGTTTTAGCTTGGTTATCTCCTTAATTACTTTCAGTCCATTGCTTCTTGTCCTGTCTTCAGATGCTTTGGAAAATAAATTGACCCCCTCTTCTTTGTGGCAACCTCTTAGATATTGAATGTTGCTATCATATCACCCCTAATCCTTCTTTTCTTTAAACTAGACACACCCAAATTCCTACAACTGTTGTTTGTATGTTTTAGCCTCCAGTCCCCTAATCATCTTTGTTGCTCTTCTCTACACTCTTTCTAGAGTCTCGACATCTTTTTTATATCGTGGTGACCAAAACTGGATGCAGTACAAGAAGTGGGGCCTTATGAAGGCATTATAAAGTGGTACTAATACTTCACATGATCTTGATTCTATCCTTGTGTTAGTGCAGCCTAGGACTGTGGTGGCTTTTTTGGTAGTTGCAACACACTGTTGGCTCATATTTAAGTGATTGTCCACTAGGACTCCAAGATCCCTCTCACAGTTACTACTATTGAGCCAGGTACCACCTATTCTATACCTGTACATTTGGTTTTTCTTGCCTAAATGTAGAACCTTACTTTTCCCACTTACATATTATTTATATATATATATATATATATATATATATATATATATATATATATATATATATATATATATATATATATATATATATATATATATATATATATATATATATATAATGTTATATATGTTTCTAATTATTGAAAATAGGGAATATTCCTCAATGAGCAAAACAATTTCAGGGATTGCTTTTCATTTATCTCTCCCACAGAAGAGCAGGTAGATTCATAGGACATCCCAAAGAACCAATGAACAAAAGAGATTCAACTTTACAAATCACCAATTCCATTCTTGGATAACAGCTGATATTTTGGTTCAGTATAAGATGCATAACATGCTACCAGAGCCAAGTTTGAGTAATTATCTGTGTTGGATCTAGATTCCAATAATTCATAGGCTGTAAAGTTGTTTAGCCCAAATCAAGAATGTATAAATCTCAGATTACTGTTTTTAATTAAATCCAGTAAACTGAATCATTTGCAGAAAAAGGTTATGCAATCTGAACTTTTTTTTTTCCAGAAGAAAAGGATGCTAATTTGGAATGCATGTGACACATTTTCACTAGCCAAAAGAAGGGAAAAGCAGAAACATCTGTTGGATTTTAGTATGGTTGACTGGGCTGGGTTGGATTTAGTCAGCATGGATGTCTGGAAGAGATGTACATTTCCATCCCCATTAGGTGCCTGGGCAGTTATAAGAGATAATTGCAGCAAAGGAAGCCAGAGCACACCCAGAAGGAATGAAAAGAATTTGAAAACATTTATGATCATCAAAACAATTTCTCACCTGAAAAGCCAGTGTCACAGGATTCCTTCCTTACCCAGAGGAATAAAACAACAAGCATTGCTGCTCTTGAGTCCAAACTAAGCAGTGATTCTGTAATCACATACAAAATTAAATCCTTTCCATCCTTAAGTCCCATCGCAATTTCTAGAACACATTCGCACTAAAGCTACTACATATATAGGATTTTAACCATTGTGATTTCAGCAACAAATATGGGGACCTACTGATTGTGCCTGTTACTCGTCCCAGCTTCTGCCAACCTAGCAGTTTGAAAGCACGTAAAAATGCAAGTAGAAAAATAGGGACCACTACGGTGGGAAGGTAACAGCGTTCCGTGCACCTTTGGCATCTAGTCATGCCAGCCACATGACCACGGAGACATCCTCGGACAAGCGCTGGCTCTTCGGCTTTGAAACGGAGATGAGCACCGGCCCCTAGAGTCGGAAACGACTAGCACACATGTGCGGGGGAACCTTTACCTTTACTTACTGATTGTTAATGAGCTCCATTGTCATCCCAGACAGCTGCGTTAGCCATCAATAGTCACCCCAAACAACAAGATGGGCAGTATACAAATTTAATAAAGAAAGAAAGAACTTTCTCTACAACAGTGTTTCTCAGTCTCACCAAGTTTAAGATGTATGGTCTTCAACTTCCAAAACTCTGGGAGCTGAAGTCTACAGTAGACAACTTAAACTTGCTGAGATTGAGAAATGCTGTTCTAACTAGAACATCAGAATAAGTCCATTTGTGGGCCTCACTGGAGTTGGAAATGGCTGAAGTTGCCCTGCTTAGCTTGGAAACCTACCTAAAATTTGCAAGCCTAATCTTCCACAAGTCACCACCCTTACAGTCTCATGATTGCATTTCAGGTGCTCACAACCAGCCCACATTTATGGCTATTTGCTGCATCCTGAGGTTATGTGGCCAATATTTAGGACACTTTTGCCTGAAAACTGGTATTTGCTTCTGTTTTTCGGCAAAATCACAGAGAGCAATGAGTACATTTAATCACCATGGCGATGGCTTAATGACTGCTGCAAAAAATAATAATCATAAATTCAGAGTCAGTTGTGTGATGATCCACTTTACAACCATCATGACTTATGACCGTATTTGGCAGGCTCCATTACGATGGTAAGCCAAGGACTACCTGTAATGACTTTTTAAACCCAACTGGGCCAGTTTGGATTATTAATGCCTATTCAACTTAAGAGAAGAAGCTTGACATTAACCTCTATTAAGCTGCTATCGCTTATTTAGACTTTGATGAAGCCAAGTACATATTTCATTGATCTTACTGAGGGAGAAAGTGAAGTATCCTGATGCCAAACTGCATGATTTCCTGGCGTCATAATGCAGAACTGTGAACCAAAACCTGCTGGGAAGTCTCTCTTTCCAACAGCAACAGTTCCTCTGCTCCTTCACCTGAAGTCAAGCAGAAAGACGGCATGAGCTCTCTTTGCAATCATCTGGAGCTGACATGAAAGCGTTCAAGCCGAGGGTGTTTTGCATTAGCTTGCTTGCAAAGGCAGGCCAATCTCCAGCTCATTTCTCCAAAATGCACAGGGTCTCAAGGGTCATCTGGCAACAGGATCTGAAACCTCTCTTTAGAGGTTGCATGACACCACATCTGTTAAACAATGGCATTGGAATAGCCATAGTTTCTAAGTCAGATAATTCTAAAACAGATTTGTTGCTCACATACATGGGGGTACAGATTTCACTGTTAGAGTGTGCTGCAGAGATGGAATCCGTATTTACAGAACCTCAAGAGAGTTGTGAACAGCTCTTTACATCTATGGGACATAACAAAATTGTAAATCCATATTTTAAATTCCATTTTCCTATAATTAAACAGAGTAGGATGAAGTCCCAAAGATCACCCACAGCTACTACAAATACATTGCGGCATTTAGAACAGCAATAGATAAAACAGGATTTTGATAGCAGAAATCAAGGGCTTTAGCTCTGATCTACTGTGGTGGCTTAGTAATGAAGAATATTGTAGGCCTTTTCACTGTGACACATGGATAATACCGCAACAGTACAAGTAATGCAAAACATCCAGAGTCTTCCATCTGATCTTATAAAGCCATCTCTGCCCTGGCTCCAGATTCATTTTGACCCATCAATCCAACACAAATTGACAATGCATTTCCACTTTCAAGCCATTTATAGGACATACTTAGCATTATTTGGCAACTCAATTAATCACATTTTCTGGGCTTATATGACATACTAAATCAAAAATGAATCACAAAATTGGATCTGAAAAACAAAGTCTCATGGAAATAGAGAGTTGGAAAGGACCACCTAGGCCACCAAGTTCTATGCTCCTAAATAATGAAAGAATCTAGATTAAATGCCTCAGAAAATTGGCTGACTAGCCTCTACTTGATCTAAAGAGCCTTGGTGGAGCAGTGGGTGAATGCTTCCTTAAGTAACACCAGCTGCCTGCAATTAGTGCAGGTTCGCATCCCACCAGGCTCAAGGTTAACTCAGCCTTCCATCCTTCCGAGGTAGGTAAAATGAGGACCCAGATTGTTGGGGGCAATTAAGCTGACTTTGTAATAATGCCGCTTGGGGTGTGTGTGAAAGCCCTAATAAGCAGGCATATACATAGAATGAAGGCTACTGCTAAGCTTGTAAGCCGCCCTGAGTCTTCGGAGAAGGGCGGGATATAAATGGAATTAAAATAAAAATAAATAAAAAATAAAAATCACATTCAGTAAAAAATGCCTTTCTGGGTAATTGTTTCCTTTTTTTTTTACTAATTTTTATTGGCGGAATCTGCCTTCTTAAAGTTGACGTGATACGTTATCCCAAGTGCTGCACTTCAGAATAAGAATAAGCAGCTCTTGACCTTCTTTTAGGTCAATATCCTCAACTAAAATGTAATTGTCATTCAGTGTCTCATACATATGCAACCTTAGACTAATCAGTGATTTTAAAAAATGAATCCAGGAAATTATAGACTAATTAGCTTGACATCAATATCTTTGAAAATCCTGGAAAAGATAATCAAGCAGTGGGTTTCTGAGCACCTAGAAACAAGCAAGGTGATTACTAGAATGGGTTTCTTAAAAAAGCATCATGCCAGACAAATCTTACTGCTTTTGTTAATAAAGTGACTAAATTAGTACATCAGGGCACAGTAACCTTGGACTTCAATAAAGCATTTAAACAGTGCTTTTTTTGTATATATATATATATATATATATATATATATATATATATATATATATATATATATATATATATATATATATATATATATATATAAAATTCTTTGTTAGCAATTTAAAATTTACACAAATATGAGCTGTCACTGGTGTGACTACTGCCTGTCGATGGCCTTCGGGTTAGGCTGACACAGGAAATAAAGATTTGTCCCATGTTTGGGGCCTAGCAAGGTAATCTAAAAATAGTTAACAAGCATTTGACACACACACACACACACACACACACACACACACACCCCTATATATATATAGGTGCTGGAACTCATGCATAGCTCCGGCTCCAGTGGAAAGCCCTTTACAGAGTCGGGGGTGGGGGGGGAGAAGAAACTGCTTTAGGGAGCTTCTGAGGCACAGATCACTCACCTGGAAAAGGTCTGTCTCCTCTCTGCCACAGTTCCTGCTGCCTCTCTGATCTGAGTCCAGGGGATGGGTCCACAGCCCCCCACAGCCCGATCCGGGCTCTGGAGGCCCGGAGAAGACCTCTGCTGCCCAGATCTATTGCTGCGGAGCAATTTTGCGAGCCCCCCACAGCCCAATCCAGGCTCCAGAGACCTGGAGAAGACCTCTGGAGCCCAGATCTATGGCCGCAGAGTGAGTTTGCACCTCCTTCCCAGCAGCCAGATCTGGGCTCTGGAGGCCTGGAAAACTTTGGATGATGGACTCAAGATTCAGACAAATCTTGACAGACTTGAGCATTGGACCTTATCAAACAAGATGCAGTTCAGTGGTAACAAAAATAAAGTACTCGACATAGGTAGGAAAAGCAAAATGCACAGATATAGAATAGGCAGTACCTGACTCAACAGTAGTAACTGTAAGAAGGGTCTAGAAGTCCTAGTGGACCACCACTTAAATGTGAGCCACCAAGGTGGTGCAGCTGCCACAAAAACTAATGCAGTCCTAGATTGCATCAACAGAGGGATAGCAACAAGATCACAAGAAGTTATAATATAGCTTTATACTGCACTAGTGAGGCCTCACTTGGAATACTTTGTCAGTTCTGGTCACCATGATACAAAAAAGATGCCGAGACCCTAGAAAGTGTGCAGAGAAGAGCAACAAATATGATAAGGAGTCTGGAGGCTAAATCATAGGATGAATAGTTGAGAGAGCTAGGTATATCTAGCCTATCAAAGAAAAAGATAAGGGGTGACATGACAGCTAAAGTTGAGGGCCTGTCACGGAGAAGAGGGATTGACTTCTTCTTCAAAGCACTGGCAGATAGGACAAGAAATAATGGGAGGAAGCTTGTTAAAAAGAGATCTGACTAGAACTAAGGAGAACATTCCTGACAATGAGAACAATCAATCAATGGAAAAACCTGCCTCCAGGAGTTGTGGATGCTCCATCAATGGAAGTTTTTAAGAATAGACTGGACAACCATTTGACCACGATGGTATAAAGTTTCCTGTCTTGAGCAGGGGGTATGCGTTTCTATGCCACACTATCATCCTCTGAACATTTCATATATACTTGCTATGTTTTGGGAAAAATAAAATTGGCAATAGGTTCCTGAGACATGTGCATACAGTATGAATAGTGAGAGCTATTTTGACAGACAATAATATAGGCTTAATTCTTTGGATTTATGCATAGGCTGATTCTATATACAAATCTATACTACTACATTGGAAACAGCCATGTATTGTACCATACGCATTACATCTATCTCAGAGAGCTTCAGCCAGCGATTGCTCCTCCTTAGATACAGTGAGTGAAATGAGGCGGGTATAGCCGCTTTGAATATTTATCTCAGTGGCTATCAAACAATTTTGGATGTCAAATTACATCCAGTATATTTCAGTTTAAAATAGCAGCAGGTGAAAAAAGAGTTGCTGAGCCTGATTGGAGCTTCAGTGAATACTATCCTAGGAACGAAATGTAAAGCAGCAGCTGTTTGAATTTTTGCCAGGAGACCAAGGACTGAAAAGGAGGACAGAAAAGGCTGACAAGGAAAGACGGGATAGGAATATATTAGTGGTTATATATGGATATGTTATATTTAAGGTGACATGTTTAGATGCAGGCATTTTGCTCCGTTAAATTGCTCATATTGAAGTGTCACTGGCCTTAAAGAGAAGCGTACTAATGGAAAATTATGCAACAGAAATCTTCAGATATCCTTTGGCCAGCACACTACTGAATTTTGACAAGGAGAACAACATAGCTTAAGTCCAAAATAAGCAGAAAGGTGTGGCTTAATTCACATGGACACAGGAAGGAGAGGAGGCACAGCCTACACACTTGCAAGGTTCTGTTATTATAGCCACTCTCAATAAATGTAATCTTAACCTTCCTTGGAATTGATCCTTGGTCTGCTGTACTTAATGGATCTGGCACTGTGGAAGTGCTTAGAAAAATGGGAATCTCAGAACGTATTCCGTCTGTATTACGGTTTTCTGGTCTGTGTAATATGTTTTGCGTGACAACAATATTCATGCAAAACATATTATACAGGCCAGAAAACCATAATACAGACAGACCATGGTGAATGATTAGAAAGGAGTGAGAGAAGCTGCATACTTTTCTTTTATGACTTGAACATTTATAAAGAATGTTTCCTTGCTTGTTTATTGATGGAAGCTGGGTTGGAAGAAGATGAGTGGTGTTATGTATTGGGCTTGCTTGTTAACACCACATGGTAACGGCTGGTAGGTTGCTAGAGCAGGGAGCTAGCTAACAGCTCCCAGCATCTCAGACAACCCGTCTCCAGCGCTGCTATTGGTTGCCCCTGGGTGGCAATAGGTTGCTTCAAACCTATTGGCTGCCACCTAGGGGCCAAGGTATAAATTGCTGCAGCTGCAGCCCTGTTCTCTAGTTCAGATCCTGCAAGAAATAAACCATGCTCTTTCCTGAACTCACTCGCCTCGTCTTCATTCCTGCGCAATGAACCCAGTACACAACAAGTGTGGTTTTAAAATTGAAGAAAGAAACCTCAGTAACCTATGTTATGCTAACGACACTACTGTGATAGCTGAGGATATAAATGACTTGCCAACTCTAGTAATCAAAGTCAAGAAGCACAATGGAAGAACGGGACTAGGTTTAAATCTAAAGAAGAGCAAACTAATAACAACAGGTACAGCAACCAGCCTTAGAACTGACAATAAAGATAACTTTGGTTTTTTACTATAATCAATCAACACTAACTGAATCAGCAGTGAAGACGTATGCCACAGAGCAGCATTTAGAAGAGTAGCCATGAAGACCATATTCAGATGTTGGGATGTGTCTAGATTCTAGAAGTACAAAGATCAGAATCATGGAGGAAATGGTTTTGTCTGTGACAATCTATGCTTCCTTTATAGAAGCAAAAATAAGATAGAAAGAATACTGACATTTTTGTTGCTGGAAAAGACTCGTAAAAATACCATCAATAACCAAGAAAATAATAGATGATTGACTGACTGGTTGATTATGTGCCATCAAGTCATTTTCAATTTCTAGAGATGTATAGATGAAGTCTCTCCATGATGATCCCTCCCTGTCCTCTCCTTCCAGGGATCCCAACAGTGAACTCATTGCCACTGTAACTCTAATCGCTCTCCATCCAATCCAAATTTCTTCTTCTCTTTCCTTCCATCTTTCCCAGCATTAGAGCCTTCTCTAGATCAGGACTTTTCAACCTTTTCACCCATTGTACCACTTTTAGGTTACGGCAACATCCGAGTACCACCAGTCGCCTAGCAAGATGTCAAAAACTTGATGACCAGGGAAAAAAAGGAAAAAAGTGATAAAGTACAGGTAGTCCTCAACTTACAACACTTAGTGACTTTTCGAAGTTACAATGGCACTGAAAAAAGTGCCCCCCAAGCCACAGCCAAGCAAGACACCTGCCTGCCTGCCCGGCAGCGCTCTTCCTCCTGTCCAAGGTTTTCATTGTTGTGAGCATTTCTGTTGAGGCTTGGCAATGGGGGTGGGGTGGGGGGTGTTTGGTTTTTATTCCCCCATCTGCTAGGTAGTTGCAGCAGGCTTTGGTCACTTCACGTGACCCTGGGACACTGTGACCGTCATAAATATGAATCAGTTGCCAAGCATCTGAATGTAAATCACAACACCCTGGAGATGCTGCAACATTCCAGCTGATCGGCACTTCTTCTGGGCTCAGCAGAAGCGCCAGGATCAGTGCTGAGCTCCAGCTGGAGCCTGGCGCTGATCTTGGTGCTTCTGCTGAGCCCTGACAACCCTGCAGCTCCAGCCATCTCTCGCTCAGGCTTGTGTGGTGTTGCCATTCTCCTCCCCCACTACCACTTTTCTAGGATGGTCGCGTACCACCTGCCAGGTGCCAATGTACCACAGGTGGTACCCGTACCACGGGTTGAAAACCCTTGCTCTAGATAGAACAACTCACTCACAATTAACGAACAGGCTTGTTCAGACACATTATGCAAAGAACTAGAATGCAGAATAAATAAATGTCATATATCATCCTGAAGCTCAGGCACCTACATACAGCTTATAGGTGAGATAACTCCTAGGGATGTACAGAGAGAACCTAGGAAGTTGTGGAGAAGACTAAGATTACATTAAGATTATATTAAAGGAAGATGCAATGACAAAAGTTGAGGAAGCTCTGCAATAGGAAGTCTTCTGGAGTATCTGGTCCTAAATGATTTAGTTTGGGAATAATAACATTTCAGTAACATTCCTCACTCTGAATCTTGACTTTTCTCAATAGCTGGGGTTTTGTCCATCCCTATTAATCATTTGTCACAATGGTAGATTTTCTCCAGCCCTTGTATGGAAAGAAAAATACCCAACTTTAGTCCAGTTATTCCAAGTGGCTCCAAGATTGATGGAGTTATTTGTTATTGTGAGTAAGTGATTCAAGGACTCCAAATGAAAGACCTGCTGGAAGAACTGGAAAAGACATATCCTGAGACTGCTTTTGAAGCATGCAAAACAGCAACAGCAGGACAGGAAGTGTGTTACATAAACACATGTTCTCTCCCTGAATGCATCTATTCAGATATGAAAAGATATCTGATTTTACCATAGGAAACAATAGGAAAACAGGAACAGCTCTAGATAAACTAAGGGACATGCAAATTTACTTTTCGAAAGAGCTTCTTCCAATTTAGCCTGATAGTCTTTCAAAAAGGAGCATTTTATTTCATGTTCCCTGTTCTCAGGTCAGTGGGAAATCCAAGAGAGAATGGATAACAGAGATGATTTTCAAGCAGACAGCACTTAAAAATGAGGGTGTCTTTATGAGGATAAAATTATAACCAACTACGTAAACCAACTACGCAAGCATACTGGCTATGTTAGAGTTGCAACAATACTCGTTCAATATTCCTAACCCTAAGGTGGTGGTCCTTGACTTTTTTGAAACTCATGTACATTTCCAAAATTTTGGCAGCCTGTTAATAACTCAGTTAATAGTTAAATAATTAAATGAGTTAATAGCAAGTTTGCCCATTCAAAAATTGGCTTCCATTGGGTTGTAAGCGCTCATTTATTGTAATGATCTTTCCCTTCTCCTCCAACTTCCTTTTTATAGAATGAATCGTTCTAGCCCACGGGTCGGCAACCCGCGGCTCCGGAGCAGCATGCGGCTCTTTGAGCTGTCTCCTGCGGCTGCCAGCAGCCCGGTGCGCACGCACCTCTTCGAACGGGCAGTGGTGCGCGCGCACCTCTCCAAATGGAGAGTGGCACCGCCCGTTCCGAGAGAATCTAGCCTTATCCTTTTTCTAGGCTGGCAGGCCAAACATAGCATAACAACATACGTGGCCTAGAATGTTTCATTTTTTAGGTCACTCTCGTGATATTCTACTTGGCATTAGTATAAACTGTATGGGTACCTATACTTTCTTACATGTGCTAACAACGTGTACCAGGGCCACATTATTTTTGTAAATAAAGATGATTCTGAAGACTAGTATTTTTACCAGTTTACCAATTTTAATGAAAGGATTTAATTTTTTTTTAAAAAAAACTTAAAATCAGTGAGGCAGAGAACTTGACAGGCACTAAGGCAGACATGTCAAACTTGCAACATCACGTGACATCGCACAACATATCGGGACAGTTTTGCCGTTGCCGGCAATGGGGTGGGCGCGGCTTCCAGATGATGCATCCAGCCCACGGGCCGGCAGTTTGACACTCCTGCACTAAGGGGATCCATGAACATTTTTGCATTCTTTACACTATAATGTGTCCCCCAGCACTAGATTTTTCAACTGTGAAGAAACTGTCCTCTCCTTTAGCAGATGCGCATATAAAACCTACATTCCAAACACTTGGAAGAGCTGTTAGCTATTGTCCTTCAAAAACAACTGTACTATGCAGACACCAATGGAGGGAGGATCTTTTCTCTACTTGGCAAAACAGTGAGACTCCCAAGGTTATCAGCCCTGATCATATCCTTAAGGAACACGTGATTCCAAAGAAACAGATTCATTCACTGCCAAAGGATTTTAAAGAATGTTGCCTCCTTCTAATCCCTTTAATCCTCGCAATAGCTCTGTGAAACAGGTCATTATTGCTCCTAGTTTACAGGCTAGAAAAATGAGACTGAAAGAGAATGACAGTACCAAGGAATGAATCCAAAGCTTAGCCATGACATGAATAAGACAGGACAAAAGCAAGTAGTAGGATTGCTTTGGTTGGAGGTGGGGGAGAGAGGGGAGGGTTAGAAAAGGGTAGCGAAGTTGATCAAGGAAAGCAATGGCTATAGCAGGCTTTCTGTTTCAGGCACTTTTGAATCAGTCCTCCCACCCCCACCCCTACCCCCATGCAGTTTTCTTGGCAACTTTTTCAGAAATTGCTTGCTTCTTTCCAAGGGCTGAGAGAGAAGAACTGGCCCAGCTGGTTTCATGCCCATGGCAGGATTAGAACTCACTGTCTCTGTTCCTAGCCCAGGGCCTTTATCTATTACACTTTATCTACTTTCATGGTAGACTTGGGTGCAGGAATTCCTTAGCAAAAATTGGAAACACAAATGAGTTGGCCTTCCCCAACCTAGAGCCTCCAGGCATGCTGGGCTTCTGCCAGAATTCACAGCCCATCAACCCAAAGCTGGTTCAGAAGACTGAGAATGCCACAGCTATTCAGAGTTTGAGTGGTATCAGCTGTTTGTGGACAGAGAGACCAAATATTCTGAATAGTAAAATTTAATTGTTTGAGTTCAATCTGTCTACAGCAGTGTTTCTCAACCTTGGCAGCTTCAGCGTAAGTAGGGTTGACTTTAGGAGAGTCACTGGGGGTTTCACTTAGGCAAACTGTAGGCTGCAGTTGGCCAACTGCCCAAGTGCAACCCCCAGTGTGTATCCTAAACAGTGTGTTTTTATTTTGTGCAACTGATTGCATAAAAATGCAATGCTGACCTTATCCAAAATGTTCTAGTTTCACCTACTTTTTTTGGAAAATGCCCCTCCTTCCATCCTCCCCCCCAATACATCTCAAAAGTTGAATATGGCCCTCTCTTCAGTACAATGTTGTGCACCTCTGTTATAAAGACAGCCAAGCAGGCACAGGATGTTTTTTTTAAAAAAAAACATAACACATTCACCATTGGTCTTATGAAAGCAGAACTAAAGCATATCATGTGTGAACCTTTGGGGACAGAAATTAGGCATAATGCCACAAAATGTTGAACCCATGTCGAAAATGTGGAAATATTTAGAGTTCCGCTGTCTGGGATGACAACAACAAGAGACAACACTAGCATTTCACAAAATAATTGGAATTAGTTTTTCAGCCAGGGCATCTCTGTGATCAAGCAGGAATGCTATTCACACTTGGCTCACCCACCCAGAGTCTGAGAAGAATAATGCAAATAAAATGGCTCTTTCTTGCCAGCTCTAATTAAGGCTGAGGATCTCTGTTTGCTTGACCTACATTACATGGGACTTAAACTTAGTAAGCAACTCAAATGGCAATCTACTTGGGTTAAGTCATTGCCGGAAATTGGTTGTGATCAGTTTGAGGTGCAGTTTTAATCCATGTCAAAGCAAAAAGGAGAGGACCAATGCTCCAGTAAAATCTTGTGGTTTCTGAAGGTTGATCATCTACTGGGGAACAGTACAAACGCAACTCATGTAAACATGTATGTTAACTTGGGAACCGATGTCTTTGGATCTGAGTAAAATTATTCAAGTTTACTCAGGTACAAAGATGTGGTTTGCACTTTGTGTATCATGTCGAAAGTGCTATTTATGTTGCCAATAATGTGACTATGTAAGTTATATTGGCATGGAGTGTTTGATATTTTTAGGTTACTCTCTTTGATATTCTACCCTGCATTAGTATCACACAGATGCAGAAACAAGAAAGAGCAAAAATCCTTTTGGCATCACTTCTAAAATCATTCTTGGAACCTTTCAGGTTTATGACGCCATTCTGCTTTCTCCAACTCATGCAATATATCCAGTTATTTATCTTTCAGCCTTGCTTTCACCAAACCCCAGTTGCTCCCTCAGCTCTAACATTAAAAACAAAACTCTGGGGGAGGGAAAAAAAACCTAAATCCCCTCCTATCATCATATTGTTGTTCTATCCTGCCCACCCTTCATCCAATCCATTTGTTGGATAACCTTTGACATCCCGTTTCCCTTCCCCCATCCTCAGCAATTCATTCTTCTCATCAGAATTCATGCATGGTTTGTTTTTCTGAATTTGGCATAGATTGGATGGGCCAGATGCTTGCTCTCTTCTGAGCTCTTGAACAATGTTTGCTGGGGCTGCATTCCTACCCCCCACCCTCTTGATTTATATCAATGTGGAAGAGCTTGGTGAATAGCAGGGGACAAGGCTGACTGTTTTCTTGCTTGTCCCAACTATTGTATCTGCCGGCTACTTTGAACAAAGGTGCTAGCTTTTCAAAAAAGAAAGACAAAATAAAAGCAGAGAGAAGGGGAGTGGGGGGAGTAAGGAGTAACTACTGTGTAACTGATTGCAAGATGTAAATGTACTGGTAATCAAATTGCTGTGCACAAAATGCCTAAGACTAGAGAGACTAATCTGAGACACTGTGAAACCTGAAGTCTTACATAATATAAGCCTCTGTGCGAACAAGCTGTACTGAATGTTCTCTAACAATCTGCCTTGCCATCTATCTCTGCATCCTCCTTGAATCCCACTTGTTTCCATGTCCTGGACATATGACTCAAAGTTTTTGCTAATTTCACATCCATCCTTTGAGAAATACACAAGACTTTGGCATCCCTGAAAGCTTGTAGCATCTAAGATTAAAAAGGTAAAGGTTCCCCCGCACATGCGTGCTAGTCGTTTCGAACTCTAGGGGCCGGTGCTCATCTCCGTTTCAAAGCCAAAGAGCCAGCGCTTGTTCGAGGACGTCTCCATGGTCATGTGGCCAGCATGACTAGACGCCAAAGGCACACGGAATGCTGTTACCTTCCCACCGTAGTGGTCCCTATTTTTCTACTTGCATTTTTACGTGGTTTAGAACTGCTAGGTTGGCAGAAGCTGGGACGAGTAACAGGCGCTCACTCTGCTATGTGGCACTCAGGATTCGACCCGCCAAACTGCCAACCATCTGATTGACAAGCTTAGTGTCCTAACCCACTGAGCCACCCCATCCCTCTAAGATTATCTTACTATAATAAGTAATTGCATAAAATTACAGTACATATGTGCTTCAGTCTACATGGATTTCTACTGGTGTTAGTGATGATACAATTAAAAATAACAGGTTAATATAATATGGCATGTTGTCTTGAGTGCTCAACAGACTTCCTAATCCCATACATTTTAGCACAAAATGACATCTTGAAAGCACTGTCAATTTACTAAAACCCAACAATTCCCCCAACACTTTAATAAATCAAGTGCAAGTCTTTGGGTAAAATACAGAGAATGGGAACCCCAATTTTGTGGACATCTTGGATGCCAAAATGCCACAAATTACAACATATATTTAAAAGTACATCCCAAAATCAGTGCCGAAGTCAGTTACTTTTCTGTTTTATATCAATACTCATTTATAGCTATTTTCGTTGGCAGAAATCATTGCCCATGAAACCTCTGCAGAACCATAATGAATGAACATAAATAGAAAGTTTTAAATTATTGATAAATATTTAGTAGTATTACAGCAACTTTTGCAGTACCAATTTCATAGGCTGGGCTGCCTTTAAATTTATGTACATTATGGTACTGAGGTAAAATGATCAGTTTAGTGAATCTTGTAGGGTCAGAAGTGGCAACCATATTTAATCCAGGGGGTTTTCTTACTCTGAAATTGAGCTATTGGGAGGTGAAATTATAATGCGACCATGCCTTTGATCATAGTATTAGTAGCATAATTTGACTGAGGCAAAACAGATTTCCTGGGAGATTGAAAGGCAGTGCCTGATGCTATCATTTTTAGACACTTTAAATAAAGTTCACGCAAGACGATCGCTTTGGAATCACCTTTATTCATGGTTAGCACATGAGCCCAGTCTGTTTATATATCTGACAAACAATTGTTTCTGTTGAAACCCTCCCATCACTTCCTGGCTATAATACACTGTAGTAATCAGGAAAGGATGGATTTCTGTTAACAGGACCCCCTTCATGAACTCTGCCTCATCATAGACGAGGCAATGGAAATTTTATAAGAGTAAGTAAGCTTCAGGTTTTATTCAAAATCTCATGTTCCTGGATTCATTCCAAATCCTCTCAAGGTTTCTGCCATTCAACAAATGAGTTTGGCAGTGAAGCTCTGTTTGAATCATAACACAAGAATGAATTATTTCGGAACATTTTATGAGGTGGGTTTAATTTAGACCAACTTTAGTTTTTCATGAAATGCAATCATTTCCTTGGCACTGGCATTAATGCAGTTTCAGTAATGATGGAGAAAGGAAATAAGGTTTTTAATATATATAGGAAATAGTTTCCTTGCTTAACAAAAGTTGTAAATACCAAAGTAAACCAGTAATCAGTTGTATATATTGATCTGTTTTAAAAGGCATATCTGTAGAAATTTGTGAGCTCACTGCTGCAGGTCTTGAGGCATCAAAGGGGAGCTATTTTATAATGCCCATTAGATTATTCCTTTTTGAATTCCATTTTGTTTATGTATATGCAAACAACAGGGATGAGCCCCAATCCTTTCTAAAGACATACCAGAAACGTCTAATCAGCAGAACCATCCTTAAACCAAGAGAGATGTTTGTAATAGTGGTGAATAGTCTGTAGCCCCAGTGTAGGATGAGGGTGAAGGTTTGTTCTCAAAGCTTGTGGGTTGGTTTCTGAACAGTTCATTACCACACTAGGTAACATATTCAGCAGAGTTTAGGGGATATCAGTGTTATCATTCTTCTATTTATAAGGGCTTTGTATGGTAGTAGGTCTTGTGATGGTTCGGGTGTGGATGTGTCAAGTGAGGGTCTTGTGATGGGTCAGGTATGAGCATGTCAACTGAGGGACTTATGATGGGTCAGGTGTGAGCGTGTCAAGTGAGGGTTTTGCGATGGGTCAGGTGTGAGCATGTCAAGTGAGGGTCTTGTGATGGGTCAGGTGTGAGCATGTCAAATGAGGGTCTTGTGATGGGTCTTGTGATGGGTCATGTGTGAGACAGCAGAGAGAGGCTTGTGATGGGTCTTGTGATGGGGAGGTTACTTCAGGTCAGGGTCATTGGAGGTTATGAATCATCTGTGGGTCAAGTGTGAGTCATCAGTGAGAGGGTCTTGTGAAGGGAGATTACATCAGGTCAGGGTCATTGGGAGGTGAACTCCAGGTGGGAAGGGGAGGGGTCTTGTGTGAGTTGGTTGAGGGTAGGTGCTGTCTCTGGTTGGCTGTGCGGTTGATTTGGATTCTGAGGGGTTCATAAGCTGGTTGTAGGTCAATGTGTCTGTTGATGGAATTGCTTGTGGCATGCTGGCATGTGGTGGATGGTAGCATGGCCGATGATTTTTGTGTTGCTCCAATCGAACTGGTGTTATTTGGTATCAGTGTGGGTAGAGATTAAGGATTTGGAATCATGTCATTTCACTGCTAGCCGGTGTTCATGGATCCTGGTTTTTAATTGATGAGATGTTTGTCCCACGTAGAAGTGGTTGCAATTGTTACAGTTGATTTTGTAGATTATGTTGTTTCTTTTCACCCTTCTGTGTCTTGTCTTTGGTTCTGGATAATTCCTGGTGCAATGTGGCTGTGGGCTATCGCTATTCCTAGGAGTTGGAGAATTCTGCCTGTCATTTCTGTCACCCCTTTTGGGTATGGTTGGGTTAGTTTTTGCATGGTGGTCAGCTGTGTGGGGTGCTGTGGTTTGGGTGCTGTGTGTCAGAATACAAAGTTTTTTGGATAGCCATTAGAGAGAACGATGTCAAGCAGCTGTATCTCTTCTGCTTTTTCTTAGTATTGTGGTGCTGCAGTGTATCCTGACCCTTCTGAAGAGGGTCTGGACACAGCTTCTTTTGTGTGTGATGGGGTGGTTGCTTGCAAAACTGAGGATTTGGTCTGTGTGTGTAGGTTTGCAGTAGACATGGGTTTCTCATTCTCCATTGTCCAGTCTCCTTATGGTTATGTCAAGGAATGGGAGTCTGTTGTCTGTTTCTTCTTCATGTGTAAATTCAATCCCAGGGAATATGTTGTTAAGTAGGTGGTATGTTTCTTTGATTTGGGAGCATTTGATGATGACGAAGGTATAGTTTCTTATTATCAAAGGTCTACCTAAATACCTATTTTGCTTCTTGAATAGAACTCAGTCAGCTTGATTTAAACAATCCAACTTGTTGCAGGTCTTTAGATATTTACCAGGCAGTCAGTCTTTCAAACTCCGTAGGATTTAAAGTTAAAGTGTGGAGAGTATAACTTTATACGGTAATATTTTAGTCCTAACTGTGCTTATTAGAAGATCCAAATAAAATCAAACTGGATTGAAGGCAATTCTATACATTATATTAAGAACAATTTCTTTTGCTATGTAATAAACTTATTTCTTGACTGCTGCAGTCAGAATCTTGATGGCTTACACAGAAAAAAAATACAATTTAAAACATCCATGGCACAAAAATAAAAATACAAGACTACAACAGTAAAACACAAGAGCAAAAATTAAGATGATGACATCAGATCATAGAAAGGCTCTTTGAAACAGCTCAATCTTCAGAAATTTCTGAAAAACCATAGAAGAGGGAACTAGCCTGGGCTCCAATGTGGTTCCATGGTGTCAGTGTTGCTACAGAAAGCTTCTTATTTGGACTCACCTGAAAGTATGGGATTTGTAATTGTTTTTCTCTAGTACAGGGGTGTCAATCTCAATTTCATTGAGGGCCGCATCAGCATTGTGGTTGCCCTCAGGGGGCCGGGTAGGTGTGGCCTGGGTGGGCATGGCCTACTGAGTGGGCGTGGCTAGAGTGCATATGGCCTACTGGATGGGCGTGGCCAGCTCTACATCGTTTGCATCAAGGGTGCCTATGGGGGCCTGGGCAGGAGTGAGACAGATCTGAGGGTCTCTGGCAGGAGGGTCTCTGGGCCAGGGCCAATGCAGTGGGGGCCGTTCCCTCACTGTTTCCAGGATGGCTTCGCGGGCCACATGAAACCACTTCACGGGCCGGATCTGGCCCCTGGGCCTTGTGTTTGACATATCTGCTCTAGTAGATCTAATTTCCTAGACCAACATTCAAAGAAGACCCTCCTATAGGTAGCTGATGCCAAGCCATTAAGGGCTTTCTATAGAGGTCGAAATCAATACCTTAAATTTGATGATCAGAAACCAATCAGCAAGTAAGGCAGGTGTGACATGTTCCCAATTTCAGGAGTATGCAGGCCACTGCTTTTGGACCAACTAGGTGGTAGTTTCTAAATACTCTTTAAGGACAGCTCCAAATAGAACTCAACCTGGTTAGTCTAGTGGGTGATGAAAAAGGCATGAGATATTTCAGCTAGTTATTTAATAAAGAAGCTTAAAATTTGCCCTGAGCTGATCATTCAGCTCAGGTGTTATAAAATCTGGAGTGCTTGCCCTTTCTTGACCAATGATGCTCAAATGACATTTGAAAATGTGTTCATCACTAATGTTTAAAGGAGAAAAGTTTAGCAAGTACTGGCTTCTATGCAAGTGACTACTTGTAGGATCCTGACTCACAAGGAAGCCAATTACCATAAATCTGTATTTGTGAAGTTCTTTCTCCTACAGACATTCCCATTGAATGAATAAATGTCTACAGGAGATAAACATAATTTGAGTGAAATCAGGAGGAAATGGGACTTCCCCAGAATAATCAAGATTTTCTAGTGTCTCAACAGGGCTTCTGTTTTCAAGTTAAGGAGCCACTGATAGCCTTTTTTTTTTGCAATGAGAAACAAAGGTGAAATCTTCCTTGAGTTGAACTTGTCTCCTGGTGATTTTATGGATCTAGGTTTGAGTTTCTTGACAACAGTATGCAAAAGGCTTGCCACTGCTTTCTGTTAGAATGTTATTTTGACTTTCCAGTCTAGCTTACAGTATTTTCTTGGTGCTCTAATTATGTGCTCACCCTGTTTAGCTTTTGAGGATCAGCAAGGTTAGCTAGGTGCTAGGAAAGAGAAACAGGAAAGACTTTAAAGCAGGGGTGTCAAACTGGCGGCCTGCGGGCCGGATCCGCCATGCACAAGCTACACCTACCCTGGCTCTGCAAAAGCAAAAAACGTTGCAATACATCACAATACGTCACGTGATGCAATTGAGTTTGACACCCATGCTTTAAAGCATTTTGTTAATGCTGTTTTCCTGCCAAAGGTATTGTCAGGAAAAGAAGCTATTTAGTACAAAGAACACAGCCATCAGTGGACATGTGATTTTCAACAGAGAGCAGACTAAGGAAAAGTTACACTTTTTTCTCCTATGATCAACTTCAGTTTCATCCAGCTCCATGACTTCTTTGGGTAAAGAAAAAGACATGAACAGTTCACATTACAAGCGCATTTAATGAAATCTGGTGTGGTGTTGGTTCACGATAATGGCAGTATGGCAGGCCCCAAAGAAGGTTTACAGACTCAGGAATAGGCATAGGGAAAGAATGTATTTCTTTGGAAACCTGACGCATGTGCTTTTTTGGCAAGAGTTCCTCTGAACTTCTCACCACTGTAGCAAAGAAAAGGAGTCATGTGGAATTTCATTAGCAAGAACAATAGTATGATATGGCCCTATCGACTACCAGCAAACTTAGTTTATTTTTTCTTAATACCAAAATGCAACTGAACTGTGACTGTCTGCTATTGGACCAGGAAACTATCTGTGGAACCATGCTAAAACTACTGGAGCTGAGATGAGCTAATAAAATATGGAACTGAATAGTAATTTGAGCTATTTTCCACAAAAATAACTAGTGAAGTTGTTTAGGGATTGAATTTAATTATTTTTAATTGTTTTTTTTAATTTTTGTATTGTGTTGATGTTTTAAACACCTTGTAAACCGCCCTGAGTCCTACGGGAAAAGGGCGGTATATAAATCTAATAAAAATCTAAATCTAAACCTTTAGTTTTATTCCATTTCAAAAATAAGATGTTTCAATGTACAAGTGAAAAATAAAAAAGGCCTTTCCAATCTAGATATTTGGGGCGAGGGAATTAATAGGACTGAAGAAAGAGAACTATTGGCCTGATACTGGCATATTTTTTTTAGTAATTTAGTAGTTAAATATATTTCTTGCCATGCAGAAGGAAGAGGAAAAGGAAGGAAGGAAGGAAGGAAGGAAGGAAGGAAGGAAGGAAGGAAGGAAGGAAGGAAAGAAAGAAAGAAAGGAAGGAAGGAAGAAAGAAAGAAAGAAAGAAAGAAAGAAAGAAAGAAAGAAAGAAAGAAAGAAAGAAAGAAAGAAAGAAAGAAAGAAAGAAAGAAGCATTTTAAAGGCAGAGTTCCAACTGATTGTAGCTGAACAAGGTCTGTTTTACTAAAAGGACTAGCATGGAATTCTGCACTTCATAGATCATTACTTTCATGATGAAAGACATATCAGCAGTTTTATGACAATAGGAAAGCAAGTGACTGACATGACATTCTTCACTAAATGCAATCATTAGCTTTATAAAATGATAAGGTGATGAAATTTTAAAAGCCACCCGTATTTTTCAGTCAGGCAAATCCACCTTTCTGCAAGCTGTATGATTTTGTCACACTGTTTAGAAAGCAATTGTTCATCATGAAGGCTTTTTAAATTCAGGGCTGAAGGTAGTAATTTGAGATTTGGGATTTATAGAGTATAAAAAAGGTGCATTGGACTGTCATGTTTAGAAAACATCTTAAAATGTTGTTTTTTAATTTAAGGAAATCTCAACCTTCCATAGTTCTTCCAAGGACATTTCAGCAACCTCTTCTTCAGCAAGTGAGCTGCTTGAAGCCATTACAATTGGAAAACATGACTTTTGATGCTCAGCAGGAAAAAAATAGATGCAGGATCCTCCACACTGGACTGAGATCAATTAAGGAAGGTGTTATCCTGCCTTCAAGAAACAGCTGTATTCAGTGCTTTTTTTCTAAAAAAAAAGGTGCCAGAGCTCAGAGGTGCTGTCACTGGGAGCGATGCCAGTGTTTTGCTATGGCATCGCTGCCCGTCCTTTGCAACCCTACCCCTGTGGCTCGGAGCCACATGCTGCGGGGATTCCCCTCCCCACAGCCACCGTGGGGATTCCCCTCCCTGCAGTTGCCACACCGTGGCCCATGCTGAGCCCCCACCTGGAGCTGCTCCGAACCCTGACCCAGAGCTGTGTTCCTCATGGCAGTGGTCTCTGGTGCCAAACAGCCTCTTTCCAACCACATCCAGAAAAAGTTGTAACAAAACACTGGAATTCTCAAGGCCATGTTTGGTATTTCCCAGCAATCTGTTACTGGAAGGAAAAAGCAATCCCTGCTGCGTTACTGATCCCAGAGAAGCATTTGCATGTATGCAGGTATCCTTAGTGTGCCATAGTTATGGAGGAGAAATACTGGCTGCAAAGTTGGCATTTCTGGATGTAATACAGATATTTTGGACTTATTTTTGTTTCTTTGCATGTTTGATATTTTTAAAAAGGCATATGCTACTGACTACACTTATGCACATATGTAACATCTTTTGCTAGGATACATGACCACTGCTTGTCCAGAATGTGAAAAGTGAAAGATTGTGAATAAACAAAATTTTAATGTACAGATAATACCACTAGAAATTATTTTAGCCTTTTTAATAAATGTTGTTATTGATGTTAAGCTCACCATGGAAAACTTTGTATATTGTTTTGTATATACTAGGTTAATTATTTAAAGACTGAAGTGCAACATAACTAGATTCTAAATAATCTATTTTTCAAAACACACAACAGTCCAAACAGTAAAAGTAAAGTTCAAATTAAGAATATTTCATTCTTAAGAATTGTTTAATTTAAAGTGGTTTAGTTGTAATAGATGGTTATAGATTCAAAATAGTTTTCAAGAGTGTACAAAAGATACTATTTTTTTCCTAGCATCAGCTAAATTACACATAATACATTGAGAAAATTGTTTCTCATTTCTTTCCTGTTACCTTTACTGATTTCATTGCAGAGATGTTAACATAGGAAATAGATTATTTTGTTATCTAATTTCACCTTCCAAAAGACAGAAGCAGATGAAAAATGTGAGGTTCTTTCTTGTTGGCTTTTTTGAATTAGCTGTTTTAGATTCTAAAAGTTTAGTTCCTAAAGAAGTAACCTTGTAAATAATTGTAATGTCCTCCTCTAGTGCAGGGTAGGCAACCTTGGCTCTTTTATGACTCAAGGACTTCAACTCCCAGAATTCCTGAGCCAACATGGCTCAGCTTGGAAACCTCTCTCTTTCCCCTCTGCGTGGCTGGCTCAGGATTTCTGGGAGTTGAAGTCCATGAGTCTTAAAAAAGAGCCAAGATTGCCTTCTCCTAAAGCCAATAGAGGGAGCTTTCTTCTTCTTCTTCTTCTTCTTCTTCTTCTTCTTCTTCTTCTTCTTCTTCTTCTTCTTCTTCTTCTTCTTCTTCTTCTTCTTCTTCTTCTTTTTGCAAAAAAAAGGTGCTAGAACGCCGTTCTGAGCGTTCTATGAGAAAAAAAGCCCTGGTTGTATTATATTAGCACTGCAGCAACTCCATCCATATTAACTCATAAACCAGCTTCTGGTTTTGAAGCAATGGCTCTCTAGCAAGAGTTATTTTCTAAGACATAGGACATCTCTAAGCAATTTCTGAGGATGTATGATCTATTGAAGACTCTTGATTAAACAGTAGGGATGCATTCTCTCTGTTTCTCTTTACCACAGAGCCAGCAATGAAGCTGAATTAATATGAGTCTAGATAACTTGTTTTTTGCATGACTGTCAGTAGATTCAATGCCATGACTGTCTCAATCATTTTAACCAGCTTTGAAAATTTGGAGTTTGGCCTAAAATTGTATATTCCTGAGGAATTCAGTACAATTTTTTTCTTCCAAAGAGATTTAATAATAATTATCTCCATTGGAAAAGCTGCATCCTTCAAGTAGGATTTATGTACAGTGTAGTCCTTGATCTATAAATCAGAAGTCAAATGAGCAAAGTGGGACATTCATTCCAATATGTTGTTCATGCCTTTAGGTGTCACAAACTGAAACTGATCTATATTCCAAAGATATTAGTAAACATGCCAAGAATGGCTTTAATATTAATTGTGACATCCAGATTATGCTAGATGTAAAAGATGCAATCAAAAAAGCAATATCATTGTAACAAGCCTCTAAACTTAATGGTTTAATTTCTGAAAGTTTAGGATTCCTCTTCTGTTTTTTGTAACTTTCAGGCCAATGAAGACTTCTGAAACTCAAAAACTTTCCCAGTTCCTAAGTTTGATGGTCCTAATAAAGTTACTATCCAAAAATGGATCTATTTTTAAAAAATATTTCTCTAGAACCAAGATGTCTCTTGACTTTAAAATAAGCAAAATTTAATTCACTTGTTCTAAAAATGTTTCTATTTGCAGTATATCTGGAAGATGATAATTTATATCAAACAAATTCTAACACTTCCATATTAGTCATCTAGATCAGCTGAAAGGAACCTAAATGATTAAACTTCCTTTTATTGGCTTTACAATGCGGTCACTTTAAGGAAATAATTGTGTTCAACCTGAAACAGTTACTCATTTGATTATTTGTATTGGTGGAAGTACTGTATGACTGAGCAGATAGTATAAATAGATTACTTCACTACTTTTTTTTTCAGAGTTTTTGCTTTAAGATTCCTGCTCATAAGAATCATCTGTATTTGGTGATATTATAGCTTCATACTATAAAAGATGGTTTAAACATTGAACCAATGTTTAAAATTCATTTTAGAAAACAAGGGTGTGTGTACATGTTTGAGCATATGTTTCCTGATTTGAGGGAAATCCTTATCATAAACTTATTAAAACATGCCAAAATATTTCTCTGAAATGGTTTTCTTTTAGATCTTTTCAGCTGATCTAGTAGTTACACTGAGATTTAAAACAGGAGGGAAAACCCTATGTTGCAAGCATAGTAGCAACATCCCAAAAAATAATCAATGTCAATTTCAATTTCTATTTTCTGGAAAAGCTTTTCCTTAATTACCCATCCCAAAGTCCATAGGGTAATACCACATGGCCTTTTGCCATCTGCGTTTATGTAAGAGTAGCACTGTATTTTAATAATAGGTTACCTATTACTGCTAATGATGCATTGTTATTAATACTGTCATGTAATCTGGGCTTTTAAATGAAATTTAATGATTCATCTCTTTAGCAGGGATATGAACAATACTGGCAGAATGGATCATTTCGGCTTTTACATAAATCTCCTTCAAAATAGCTTCAGTGGATTTGTAATATTTTCCAGAACCAATTGTGTCAGAAAGATTGTTCATCAATTTGGAAACCTAAATAGAGTTGAACCTTGGATAAGAATCTATATAGTAGTGTAGACCTGGAAATTAAAAAAAATGTAAAAATTGTTCGTTTATTGACAAAAAAATAAATAGCATGAATCTGTCCATAAAGCTCAGGTGAGGGAAACATAGCCTCTACCTTACCAAAAGAATCAGGTATGCAGAATGAAAAGACAAATATGTTTATGTTGTCCCAGATATCAGCACTATATAAACACATTTTCTTTTTCATTCTTTTTTTCTCCCCTTTTTCCTTCTTTTTTTAGCATATTTTTATTTCACTCACTCTGTATTATTGCTATGAGGGAAGGAAGGAAGGAAGGAAGGAAGGAAGGAAGGAAGGAAGGAAGGAAGGAAGGAAGGAAGGCATACAGAGATATTGAAAAAAATTAAAACCAGTACATAGGCTTTTATAATCCACTATTATTATATTTTGCTATACCTGAGGTTTGTATTGTTACAAGCAATGAAGATGAGTTTGCAAAATTTCAGGAAAATAAAAACAAAATATCCCACACAAATATTGTACAGTACAAGTGATGTTTAGTTTTCTCTCAGTCTATATCATCTGTGTTTATTTCTTCAGAAAACACAGTTTACAAACAGTGTAATTCATACCGTGTATCCATTAGGGAGAAAGTTAGAAGGCTCAGCATGAAATCATAGAAGGGTTGAGGAATTTGTTACGCTAGTTCATCTGAAACCTAAGGATTCAAAAACAAACGAACGCTGTTTTCTTCCTCAGCAATGTGGTTGTTCCAGTAGGCTTTCCCTGTTTCCTGCCCCTCCAAACTCCCACACCATTTTTGAATTAAAAAAGATCTTCTGAGATCATACTGTCTCTGGGGCTTGTGCAGCTAAGAAACATTTTGTGAACTGTTTCATCCTCAGCCAAGCCAAGCACCTCAGAAAACTTCACTATGCCAGTCTATCCCTCATACCCATAAACACCGAATTAGCTATTAACTTCTTAAGTAACTTAAACAGATTGATGGTTTAAAGACAGCAGTCGAAATAGTAGCGGATAATAGCTGTGGACTAACTACAGACATCAGTTGCTTGCTGTGGCGCCTTTCTTCAAAAGAATGAACATAATGATCCTTATTATCAGGCCTCAACATCATCCAAGGTTCAGGCTGCTACGTTCAGGAAATAGCATATAATATTATTCCTAATTTACTCACAGGAGTATAATTTAGAGAGTACACGAAGGGCAGCTCTTGTCTGTTTTAGACCAGAAATGTATGGATTCTGTGCTGTAATTTTCTGCCATTTAATCTGCCTTGCAAAGTCTAGTATATAAATGATGTCTACTTATGCTTCATTTTGCCTCTGTCTCTGCAGCACTTGGAAGTTGGAAGCATGACATTCTCATAAAGTAGTAAAGAAATTATTGCAGCCCTGAGTCTGCCTACATCTTATTTAGATCCTTTTTTTTAATGTTCATGAGCATTCACCATTTATCTCAGGTTAGGAGAGGCTTTTTTCAGCCTTACATTTTTAGGTGAGCCACCTCGGCTGACCTGAAGAAATATGCAGGATTGGACCCAGTGGTGGGATTCAAATATGTGAACAACCCGGTTCTCTGTGTTGATGCCGCTTTCGGAAGTCCGCTCTGGGCCTAGGCAACAAAAAATTAGCTACCAGTTCTGCCGAAGTTGTGCAAACCGGCTGAATCCCACCACTGGTTGGACCTGATTAATTCTTCGGTATGAGGCCAGCAAGAAATCCCAGAGTTGTATGCTACCCTGGTGAGACTTTAAAACTTCCTGGAATAGTCTGGCAATAATAGTCAGTGCTATAACACTCTTGTATTGTTGCCAAGAAAATCCTATAACTGAATCTGTGAAGTCACCAGGGTTGAGTTTGATTCCAAAAAGACTTTATCCTTACCATAATGACAGGGATTAGACCAGACACCCTTTTCAAGCAAAGCAGATGATTTACCATTGAGGTACACGCCCTCCCTCCATGTGAGATCTCTCTCACACCTCTGTAGGTCTTGTGGGTACAAAATTTCACAGTGGATTGTACAGTATACTTCTATTCCTGACCCTGAAATGATAAGTTTGCACAGTGATACCTTGATACTCAACTAGTTCAAAACTCATTGAATTTGGTATTCGACACATTTTGACACAAAAATGTTGTACCGGCACTCATTGTATATTTGGTACTCAACACTCTGCAAAAGGAAGGGGGGAACAGGGCAGAGGGTAGACAGGAAGTCGGCCATGCTGGGAAGGTCACTGACATAGGAAAAGGGACAGATAGGAAATCCTTCCTGGCCGAAACAAAGAGTCACATAGTATGTCACATGGTTTCTTTGGTACTCATCCTTTTTAGTACTTGTCATGCCTCCTGGAACCAATTAAGGAGGAGGTTCACGGTATTGTTGTTGCTTTTTCTGGTAGAGGTGCTGAAGACAGCCGTGAGATCTCGGTGATCAATGTTCTGTTTCTTAGAGTTGAGATCACATATAAAGAATACAAAATCCTGGTACAAAATACAAGTAGTACTTCGTTTACCATATTCATTTAGTAACTGAAATTACAGCAGCACTAAAAAAAAAGTGATTTGTAATTAGTCCTCGCATTTATGCCCATTGCAGCATACCCCACAGTCATCAAAATTCAGGCACTTGACAACCAGCAGGTATTTACCATAGTTGCAGCTTCCTGGGCTGATGTGATCACTATTTGCAATTTTCCCAGCTGGCTTCTGACAGGCAAAGTCAATTGGGGAGTGGGGGGAGTTGGATTCACTTAACAACAGCATAATTCACTTAATAACTGCAGTAATTTGCTTAACAATGGCAAACGAGATTGTAAAATTGTCTTGTTTGGCAACAAAGATTCTGGTCCCAATTGTGCTTATAAGTTGAGGATTACCTATAGAACATGCATCCAAATTTTAAATTTTGAAAATGTAAGGAATGGTCACAATTTTCCTAAGGAATGCACTGGTAAAAGTAATGCTAGCAGTTCCCAATTACTTGAACTATACGTTGTAAAGTGCACCTTACAGCAATTATGCTTGATGTAAACTATGGTTATGTCTCAGGCGATGGCAGCATCCAGCTAATCTTGCCTGAGACTGTAAATGATAGAGTTATACCTGTTTATTACTGGTTGCAAGAACACCAGGAAAGTCCAGAATTGGAAAGGAAACTGGGAAGTAAATAACAGCATTTTGAAAGAAAGCAATAGCAAACAATGTCTGTACGGGTCTCAACTTGAGATAATTTTTACTCTTTTATAGAAAATGTTTGCTATGCTAAATTACCAATTAAATAGCCGAATACGTATAGCACTACTCTAATGTTTGTTGGAACAAAAATAAGCGACTTACACTAAACAACTATTTCTCAACCTCAGCAACTTTAAGATGTGTGGACTTCAGTTTCCAGAATTCCCAAGCCAGCATTCTGATGAATTCTGGGAGTTGATGTCCACACATCTTAAAATGGCCAAAGTTGGGAAACACTATTCTAAGCAAATGGGAGAAACAAAGTACAAAGCTTAGTATTTTTAATGCCTGCAAAAGTGTCAGATGGAACAAAAAATGCCAGTCAAAAAGATAAGATACAACAATTCTTAACAGACGGGCTGGATTTGATTTGGCTACTCACAAACAATTAAAGCTTGTAATCCATGCCAATATTTCTCTCCTTAAGTACTTTCCGTATGTGTTTGCAGTGCTTTTTTTGTAAAAGAAAAAGGTGCCGGAACTCACACAAGTCACACAACCCACCTTGCCAACCCTACAAGGTTCCATCCAAAGAAGGTGCCGGAACTCCGTTCTGAGCATTCTATGAGGAAAAAAAGCCCTGTGTGTTTGACCAATTCTAGTATGAGATTATATGAGAACTGGACTAAAAAAGTGGGGGGAATCAGTGCTAAGCATTATATGCAGATCAAGCAAAGCAAATATGCCATCTAGTGGTTTTAAAATTTATCATAGTTACATTTGTGGCAACAAGCAAACACCCAAAAGGAAACTAATTTAGCATTGACTCAGGGCAGTGTTCTTAACCTTGGCAAGTTTGTTTAGACTTCAACTCCCAGAGTTCCCCAGAATGCAGGCTGGAGAATTCTTGGGGTTGAAATCCGGGTGTTTTAAAGTTGCCAAGGTTGAGAAACACTGGCCTAAGGTTTTGCATAGCATAGCTTATTTCATAAATGGCATGGGATATTATCCTGGATTGCAACTGTATATACATCATAATTGTAAAAGGAGAGATCAGTGGCCATTCATGAAACATTTGTTGGAAGTGGTATGTGTGTTAAATTCCTAGCAACTGCTTGGACACGTTCCTGCAATTTTCTTGGCAAGGTTTTTCGGAAATGGTTTGCCACTGCCTGCTTTCCAGGGCTAAGAGTGATCTGACTTTGTGCCTAAAGTAGGACTAGTTTTTACCCTGGTGCCCTATCCACTACACCAAACTGGCTCTCATCTTGTCAGATGACAATATATCTGCTAATCAAATCAGAAATATAAGGGCATCTATGTTATCGCCCTTCAACAGATTTTTGAATGGTTTATTAATCTTTTCCATCCACACAGACACAAATGTTAAAGATGATGGGACACCCTGGTCCCATCATCTGACCACTTTAACAAAAGAATATGTCTTACCCTGGCCTGAATCCTTCTGGCAAGTCTGCACCTTCCTGGCTTACCCCTGAAAAAAGGATTAGTGAAAAACCTTTCCAAGCAGAATCCGTAGCTTTCCCACTTGAACTTGAGAAAAAATAAACACAGTAACTTAATTACATACCCACATCTCATATCTCAACAGAGCCAAGGAGTATAGATGGGTAAGCTTCTGATCCATCTAGCCCCGGGGTCTTCAAACTTGACCCTTTTATGACTTGTGGACTTCAACTCCCAGAATTCCTCAGCTGGCATCGCTGGCTGAGGAATTCTGGGAGTTGAAGTCCACAAGTCACAAAAGGGCCAAGTTTGAAGACTCCTGATCTAGCCCATCAATCTGTTCTCACAATAGCCAACCAACTGCACAAGGAAGCTCACCGGATGATGAACTTTGGAGGCAACTATACTCTCATCAAGGCCATCAGCCATTGACCCACAGCATTTCCATGAATTGGTCTATCCCTTTTTGAAAGCAGTCAACTTGATAATCAATACCACATCTCAAGGTAGTAAATTCCAAAATTTAATTAAAAGTGGTGTAAAAAAAAGAACCTTTTGTCTGTCCTGATTCTTCTAGAATTCGATTTCATTGGGCAACTTCTGGCTCAAGTGGATTTTACAATTACATGTAGGAAAGAATAGTTATAAGAATGCAGTGAGATTTTCTACTCCTCTGCTTAATAAATTTCATTCTTCTTGACTAAACTGGATTAGTCAATTAGGCTGTAATCCCTTGGCCCTGTAAGTTATTTGGATTTCCCACTACAAAGTCTAGGACCCTACTGGGCTCCACCCTTAGCAGAACAATTATTAAAAAATAATTCATTTTTTATCAATACTGCTGGCTATTCCCCAGATCAGTAATTCCAACATCAGGGAGTGCATGGGGTAGAAACTAGTAATCCAAAAGATATGGTGGCTGAACCATACTTCCCCACATGCTTCATCACGCTGTTGGGGATTGCTGGAAATTGTTTTGCAGCAGCTTTTCAGGGGCTCCAGATTCCTCAGTGCAGGGCAGAGAGTAGAAGGATTTAGAGATGTAAGTCAGAATGCATGCTAGGGAGGGCTGAGCACTGAAAATGCTATGTGAATTAAACTGGTTCCAAACTAGAAGAATAATCAGCTACAGAAGTGGTGTGGGCTGGTGGGAGGGAGGGAGGGAGGGAGGGAGGGAAGGAGGGAGGGAGGGAGGGAGGGAGGAAGGAAGGAAGGAAGGAAGGAAGGAAGGAAGGAAGGAAGGAAGGAAGGAAGGAAGGAAGGAAGGAAGGAATCCAATAAAATCATAGGACACAAATCTCAAAACCCACTAGCTCATCAACCTGTTCGTGAGGCTTCAATTGTTCATTAGTCCCCAAATATTTATTATTTGAAAATAATTTAATAAATACTACTGTAACTAATAGCACTACAATTCATAATAGTAAAAGCAAGAACAACAACAATAATAATAAACCCCTTGGATAGTTTCATTGACCCTTGGTGGTTGATATTCATCATTTTGGAGATTCTGACATAGGATCTCTCTGCCCATTACTGCTATTTCAATTCTTAGACTGAAATAGGCATTCAAAAGGGGGGAAAAACCCGTCTCATAATATCATTGTGAATGGTAGATGTGTTTCTGGTTTACATGTTTGATCTTAGGGAAGGAAAGGCTTTCATTACTATAGCTTCAGTAGCCCATCTTGTACTACCATCTGGTTTTATTATAAAATTATGTTGGACTTACTGCTGCTTGAGGTTTTTTTTAAAGAATAATAAAAGCTCAGTTTTGCCTTAGAGCAGCATTTCTGCATTTTCCCTAGTTCAGCAGGCAAGAGAGGATTACTGTGATTGAGCAGTGTGGCTCCCGAGGAGCTTTTCTGTCAAGTCTGCTTATAGAAATCACAGAATAATTGCTTTTTCTCCAAAGATTATACGGAGCTTATACTTACAGCCTTAAAAAATGGTTCTGTATTATTCCCAACATATTGGGCATATTCATACACTAGTCGCTTCCCTTCCCACATAGGATTAATGCTTACAGACCCTTCAACCCCAAACTGTGCTGTTGCTTGGGAATTATGAGGGTTGAAGGAAAGTTGTTACAGTGGATAAATTAACAAGTGGATATGAATTGTTTTCCCATCCCACTCTCTTTAGGGAAGTAAACACACTAGAAGCAATCAGTTGTGTTAATTGTGCATTTATAATCTCTGGCCTTTATTTAATGCACTGACATTCAGACACTGTTCGTATGATGTGATATTTTAATCAAACTGAAGGAATAGCCTTTGTCTTTTTCCATTATACTTAAAATAATAATTCTGTAAGATAGTGTACTGTTGGATGGGGTTTCTAACATCTAACTAACTAATACCTTCAAGGACTTTTTGAGATAGTCATTGTACAGGTAAAGACTAGACAGGGACTGTTTGAGAGGGAGAACAACCTTCTGGAACTAAACAAAATGGCTTTTTACCAAAGAGACAAATTAAAAATAATCTAAGAGTGATAACAGATGTATTAGAATATTATGAGCTACATCAAGGGAAACAAATGGCACTAATTCACATCTACCCCACCCAAGATGGCGGACGTGCTCGGCTGAGCTCCACGAGCACCAGCTGTTAGGCGTCCCTTGGGAGCCCCTCATGAGCCTTTGGGCTTTTTGAGTATGGGGATTGAGGGGTTGGGGAATTAGGCAGCGAGACAACTAGGAGGTCGACGAAGCTGGCAATGACTTACTCCATCTGCTGAGCTGCCCGTCTGCTGGCCCTGCTGTTTTTCGGCTGCTTCCTGTTGTCCGCTGGCTGTTCTCTCTGCTGCCGCCTTTTCGGACCATTTACGGCTGCTTGGGGCCGCCCGCTGGCCCTGCTGTTTGTCGCCTGCTTCTTGCTGTCTCCCGGCGGTCTTTTCCTGCGGCCGCCTTTCCGGACCATTTGCGGCTGCTTGGGCCGACGCCGGCTGTCTTCTTTCTTGTCAGCTGTTTCTCCCCGGTTTGTCTGCGGCTGCTCGGGGCTGACGCCGGCGTTTTTTTCCTGCACCTTGGGCCGTTTTGGGCCGCCTAGGCGCTCCCGGACTGGCCCCGGTTGTTGGGGTGGACGCCGGTGAATCTGCTCGGGCGGCGGCGATTTCGGGCGATGACGAAGGCGGTAATGGCGGCAATGATGGTGATGGCGGCAATGGCGGCAATGGCGTGGGCGGCGTCCCCGGCGCTGGTTGTGGTGGTGTCTGGGCCGCGCCTGGCGCCGACGGCGGCCCGCGCTCGGCGGCAGCGGCGGCAATACGTGTTCGGCGGCGACGGCAAAGATGGTATGTTCTGGCCGTCTTTAGCGGCCCAACAGCTGATGAGACATTTCTGGGGCCTGCTTTTGGACTGCTTACGGCTGCACCGGCGTTTCTTGGACTGTGTGCCTGTTTGCCGGCGGCTGGCTTCGCGCTTTTTCGGCTTTTGGCCCTCTCGCCGGCGGTGGGATTTCCACGTTGCCCTACCTCGCCTTGGGCTGCTCTTTAGCGGCAATGTCGCCCTCGGGCCGTTTCGACGGTGGAAAGGGCGACTGTTAGTCATCTTGGCGGCGACGGCGTCTTCAGTCCATTCAGTGGCGGAGAAGATGACCGCGGATCATCATAATGGTACTAGGATGACGTGGTTCTCGCACCGCCTTTGGACTGCTTTTGCAGCGATGTTCGTGATTTGGACCATCTTCTCTATCCTGGCCTGCTTGCCCTTTTTGCCTCGGACATATGGACATACATACTTATCATCTTGTCTGCCTACCTTCCCCCTCTCCCCTTGGATTTTGGGACATAACTGGGTATCGGCCACGGTGGGAGAGTGGCTTGACTTTTTCCATCTGCGACCCCATGGAGGTGGGAGCTCTATGGGGTTGCCTACCCAGAGGATATCTGGCCCACCTCCAGGAACAGAGTTGCAACCCGTCGTGAGAGGGCGGGGGGTGGCCTGTCTCTGGGGGCACCCAACTGAGTGGCAGTGAAGTTGGGTGGGGACCAAGATATCTGTCTTTATGCTTCGATCCTCCCACTAATGGGATGCCTTTCCTGGACTTGCTAGACTTATGCGGAAATATACTAGCACGGATTTGTATGCCCTCAGGGGAGCCCCCCTCTCCTGGGTGCGACCCGCCTCTTTAAACACTTTCAACCTCGATGACGGGCCCGAGTTTTGGGACCCTGAGAGATGGCTGGGCAGGGGCAGGGGCCGTCAATATAAAGTTAATAGAAGGCCTTTGATTATTTTTTTATCTAGATTTTTTATAGGGTTAGGGAGTGGGGTGGGTGATAAGGGTTGTCTGGCCTTGGGGGGTGGCCAATCAACCATGGTTCAGGCCGGACTTGGGTCTGACCGCGCGGCGGGAGAACGGGGTGTCGCTGTCTCCAGAGCTCACGAGCGGGTCGTGGGATTACCAATTCCCACGACGGGGAATGGCAGCAGGTGGATAGACAGGGGGCCGTATCGCTACCGGGAGGGCCATCTCCGCTACTTGCAAGCGGTGAGGCGCTCCGACCCTCTGCTTCTTCCCCGAGGTTCCAGGAGTGAGGATGTGCAGCCTCCTGAGCTCCGGCTGGTGTATCTGAATGCCAGGTCCGTGGTTAACAAAGCTCCCCTCGTTAGGGATTTAGTTGAGGGTGAGCATGCGGACCTGGCCTGCATCACGGAGACCTGGTTGGGCCCAGAGGGTGGGGTCCCTTTGGTTGACCTCTGCCCACCAGGCTTCCGGGTGCTGCACCGGCCAAGAGCTCAAGGTAGGGGTGGGGGAGTGGCGGTTATTATTAGGGAGACCTTATGTCCGCGGGAGACCACCGTTTCTCAGATAGTCGGGTGTGAGTCTCTCTTTGTGAGATTTGGTTCTGGGGCGCAGTTGGGTTTGCTGCTGACGTACATTTCGCCTAGTCGTACAGCGGCAGCCCTGCCCGAGCTGTTCGATCTCCTCTCAGGGTTGGTGGTTGAGTTTCCCAAACTTATAGTTTTGGGAGACTTCAATCTACCATCCCTGGGAGGCTCATCTGAGCTAGCTCGGGAGTTCATGGCTTCCATGACGGCCATGGACCTGACGCAAGTAATTTCTGAACCAACTCATGAGGGAGGCCACACTCTTGACCTGATTTTTTTATCTAGACGGTGGTTGGATGATCTTGGTGGGGGCTCTCCATTTATTATGCCCCTGTCATGGACCGATCATCATCTCCTGCAGATGGTCTTCTGTTTTGCCACCCCCCGCCGTGGGGATACGGAACCAATTAGATGGTACCGCCCCAGACGCTTAATGGATCCTGATAGATTCCAAGCGGCGCTGGGGTCCCCACCTGCCTCCATTGCTCACAGCTCGGCGGATGCCTTAGTGGAAACCTGGGAAAGGGCAGCCACTGAGGCACTTGACCGGGTTGTACCCTTGCGGCCCCTGACCCGGCGCAGATCCCAGCGAGCTCCATCGTTCTCCGCGGAGCTCCGGGAGATGAAGCGTCGGAAACGGGGCCTAGAGAGCTGTTGGATGTCGAGCCGATCCGAACCCGACCGGTTGCGGTTAAGAACCTATATTAGGTCTTATCTCGCAGCGATGAGGGTGGCGAGGTGTAATTACTTCTCTACCCTCATTGCGTCCGCAGATAATCGCCCGGCCGCCCTGTTTAGGGTGACTCGCTCACTTCTTAATCAGGAGGTGAGGGAGGATCCCTTGCAGGGTCGTGCCGAGGAATTTAGTCAACATCTGTCGGATAAAATCGCTCGGATTTGGACCGGTTTGGACTCCAGCTGGGCAGAGTCAGGCGATCAGGACACGGGCGGTCTTGTCAATGTTATCTGGGAAGAGTTTGATTCTGTGACCCCTGATGAAGTGGACAGGATTATGGGGAGGCTGAGCTCCTCCACATGTTTGTTGGATCCGTGCCCTTCCTGGCTGGTTTATGCAGCTAGGGAGAGGACACGAGGCTGGCTCCAGGCGGTTATATCTGCTTCTTTGAGTGAGGGTTATTTCCCCACCGTCTTGAAGGAGGCGGTGGTGAGACCTCTCCTCAAGAAGCCTGCCTTGGACCCAGCTGTATTGAACAACTTTCGTCCAGTCTCCAACCTTCGCTTTCTTGCGAAGGTTGTTGAGAGTGTGGTGGCGCATCAGCTCCCTCTGGTCCTGGATGAAGCGGATTATCTGGACCCCTACCAATCGGGTTTCAGGCCCGGGTACAGCACGGAGACGGCATTGGTCGCTCTGGTGAATGATCTCTGGAGGGCTCGGGACAGGGGATATTCCTCTGTCCTAGTCCTATTAGACCTCTCGGCGGTTTTCGATACCATCGACCATGGTATCTTGCTGCGGCGTCTCAGGGGATTGGGAGTGGGAGGCACAGTTCTTCGGTGGTTCTCCTCCTATCTCCTGGGACGTTCGCAGTCGGTGTTGGCAGGGGGGCAGAGATCGGCCCCTAGGTCTCTCGTTTGTGGAGTTCCTCAGGGGTCGGTTCTCTCGCCTCTCCTGTTCAACATCTACATGAAACCGCTGGGTGAGATCATTCGTGGTTTTGGAGTTGGGTATCATCAATATGCCGATGATACCCAACTTTTCTTTTCGACCCCAAACCACCCCAGTGATGCCCTCGCTGTGATGTCCCGTTGCCTGGAGGCGGTTCGGGTCTGGATGGGGAGGAACAGACTTCAGCTCAACCCTGACAAGACTGAGTGGCTGTGCATTCCGGCATCCCGGGACATTCAAAATGTTCCATCTCTTTCTATGGGGGGTGAGCTCTTACCCCCCGTGGATAGGGCTCGCAACTTGGGAGTCCTCCTAGATTCACGGCTTACCCTAGAAGATCATGTAGTGGCCGTGACTAGGGGGGCTTTTGCCCAGGTTCGCCTGGTGCGCCAGTTGCGGCCCTATCTGGACCGTGATGCCCTGTGCACGGTCACTCATGCGATCGTGACCTCTCGCCTTGACTACTGTAATGCTCTCTACATGGGGCTTCCCTTGAAGACCACTCAGAGGCTCCAACTGGTACAGAATGCGGCCGTGAGAGTTGTCTTGGGAGTTTCCTGGTACTCCCATGTTACACCTTTGCTCCGCGAGCTGCATTGGTTACCAGTTGTCTTCCGGGTGAGGTTCAAGGTCTTGGTTATGATCTTTAAGTCCCTACATGGCATGGGTCCGGGATACCTCGGGGACCACCTGCTGCCGGCTTCAACTCCCCTCCGCCCTGTGCGTTCCCACAGAGAGGGCCTCCTCAGGGTGCCTCCGGTCAGGGAATGCCGACTGGCGGCCCCCAGGGGGAGAGCCTTCTCTGTGGGTGCCCCGGCTTTGTGGAACCAACTGCCGGTGGAGCTCCGGACGGCATCGGACCTCCGAACTTTCCGTCGTGGTCTGAAGACCCATTTGTTTGAATTGGCCGGTCTGGCCTGATGGGGGAGCTGGGTTTTAAATTGTCATTTTAGATTGCATTATTGTTTTTTTAATTGGGCACTGATTTAATCTTTGTTTTAACTTTTGTATAGTACTGTATTTTTATTTATATGCCCTGTGAACCGCCCTGAGTCCCCAGGGAGAAGGGCGGTATATAAATTAAATAAAACGTAAAACGTAAACGTAATATTCTTAGATGCTCAAAAGGCATTTGATAATCTTTCATGGCAATTTATGATTCACCAATTACAAATAATGGACTTTGTACAGAATTTTATAAATATGGTAAAAACAATATATAACAAACAAACAGCCAAAGTAATTGTGAATGGAGATTGTACTGAGAGCTTTGAAATAAGAAAAGGCACAAGGCAAGGATGCCCATTATCCCCTCTGTTATTCATTTTCACTTTGGAAGTTTTAAAGATAAGATACAGAAATTAAAGGGTTGGGGATAAAGGGTGAAACATATAAATTACAAGCATTTGCTGATGATTTAGTATTTATTTTGGAAAAAGCCCTGGAGATGATTCTCAAATTATGGGGAAAGATAGAACAGTATGGAGAAATAGCAGGATTAAAAATAAATAAAGAAAAAACTAAGATAATAGTTAAGAATCTCACGGATAAGCAAAAAAGCCGATTGTCAGAATCAATAGAGGTACAGATATATTTATCAGCCAAATGCTCAACAATAAAAGAAGACAATTATATAAAGCTATTGAAACAAATAAAGCTAGATTTGGAAAAGTGGAAGAACCTACAATTGTCACTATTAGGAAGAATTGCTACAGTTAAAATGAATATATTGCCTAAGATCTTATTTTTATTTCAAACAATTCCGATAAAACTTGAGAAAAGATTCTTCCAAGAGTTAAATTCATTAATTTTGAAGTTTGTTTGGCAAGGAAAGAAAGCTAGAATAAAGATGAAAATGTTGCAAGATGCTAAGGAAAATGGAGGTTTTGGACTACCCGAGTGGGCTTTGTATTATCAAGCATCTGTATTAACATGGGTGAAAGAATGGATAACTCTTAGGAATAAAAGGTTGTTATATTTGGAGGGACATGACTTACAACTGGGGTGGCACGCTTTTTGGTGGTACGGGAAAAACAAAATTCATAACTATTTCCAAAATCACTATATTAGAAATGCTTTGATAACAGTATGGGAAAAAATCAAAACTAAAATATATTTAAAAATTCCAGGGCGGCTATCAACGACGGAATCTTTTTCACATCCAAATTTTGTAGATTTTGAAAAAATTTGGGCATATAGAGATATTTTAAATACTGATGGGACATTAAAATCGAAACAAGAGCTGGAAAATCAGGGCATCAACATGTCATGGTGGGTAGAGTTACAAATACAAAATAGATATGAAAAGATGTGAAACTGTATGGGTTTTATAAAAAAAACTGTATTTGATAAGATATTGTTAACCTCTGATGAGAAACCTATTAAGAAAATGTATAACTTTTTGTTAATTTTAGAGATGGAAAGTGAACAAACTAAAGAAACAATGACAAGGTGGGCGAAATACTTTGGTTATAATATAGAACTAGAAAAATGGCAAAAATTATGCGAGAGAAATTATAAACTGACAATGTCAACTGCGTATAAAGAAAATTTATATAAAATGTTTTATAGATGACACCTGCCACCAGCAAGATTAGCAAAAATGTTTAAAAATATGTCAGATAGATGTTGGAAATGTAAACATAATTCAGGCATGTACTATCATATCTGGTGGACATGTGATAAAGCAAAGACTTATTGGGAAAAAATACATACTTGGTTAGAGAAAATATTGGGAGAACATGTAGTATTTAATCTTGAATTTTTTCTATTAGGTATAATACCAGAAAAGATTAATAAGCAAAGTTTATATTTGGTTCTACATATTACAACATCAGCAAGAATAATCTTTGCACAATACTGGAAAAATGAAAGAATACCACCAGAGGAAGAAGTAATTAAAAAAATACTGGAATGCACTGAGATGAACAGACTAACTATGAGATTGAAAGATAAAGAAGAAACAGAATACTACTAAAGCTGGAAATTATTCTACAAATGGCTAGAGGAGAGAACCAAAGAGTACGCTTTGATTATGTATTAGCATTTTTGAACCCAGACTGCACGCTGGTTGAAAAATTAACATCTGTATGTAAAGAAAAAAGAATTAATAAAAAGCATATATGTGTGTGTGTGTGTGTGTGTGTGTGTGTGTGTGTGTGTGTGTGTGTGAAATTTTTTTTTTTGGCTTGCTAACAAAGAATAAAGGGAGACCGATATGATCATTTCAAACTTATTTGTTCTCATCAGTCAGCCAAAAAAGAAAAAAATAGCAAAAAAAAATTAGCAAGCCAAAAAAAAATTTTACACAAAGATGAGCTGCCACTGCTGTGGCTACTGCCTGTAGATGGCCTTGGGCTAGGCTGAAACAGGAAATAAGATTTGTCCCGTGTCTGGGACTAAGCAAGTGTATTCTGAATGCTTAACAAACATTTATATATATATTTATATATATATACACACACATATTGCTCAAAAAAATAAAGAGAACAGAAAATAAGACATCCTACTATTAAATACAGTACATTGTGTTGTTTAAGTGTTCCCTTTATTTTTTTGAGCAGTGTGTGTGTGTGTGTGTGTGTGTGTGTGTGTGTGTGTGTATATATATATATATATATATATATATATATATATATATATATATATATATGCAAATTATTCAAATTGCTAATAAAGAATTTGGGAGGCTAAGATGATCATTTCGAACTCATTTTATGTTCTCATCAGTTAGTCATACCCTTTATCTGAGATTCGAACCCGGGCTGATTGTATATCAGGCAGTGTTTTAACCTCCTGAGCCACGGGGTTCTTTCTCTCTTATATTAGCTGGAAGGCAAGGCAAATGTATGTTTAAGTATTTGTCAAGGCTTTTTTGAATGGACCTTGCTAATTAACTCTTTCATTCCTGTTTTGGCCCGGCTCAGGGCTTATTGACTAGTTCCTGTGGATAAGCCCTGAGCCGGGCCAAAACAGGAATGAAAGAGTTAATTAGCAAGGTCCATTCAAAAAAGCCTTGACAAATACTTAAACATATATATATATACGTTTACACAGTAAAGTAGGCATGGAAGTGGCATAGGATTAATGGAATTAGGTATTGCTGAGAGAATTATTATACTGCTTGCCAGCTTCTTAAATAGGTTTCCATCTTCATCAAAGTTAAAGCAAAATGTCCATACATTCATCTATCATGATGGCCACCCAAGAGTCTTGTGATACACTATCTGCCCTTACTATTTCTACCTAAAATATAAAATGTTTATTGTTTATTATTTCCAGCTTAATGTATTGTTCTGACACAGTGTACAGGAACTTCAAAAGCTGGATAGATTTAACAGAAGACTGTCAAAGCTGGACGGCAACAGATCAGTCAAAAACTGGCATAGCTGCTAAGAGGGTGTGATGGAATCCAGAAAAGCTCCAGTTCAGTGTAATGGTAAGAAAGGGCAGGCTGAAATTCACATTCCCTCTTGGCTGTGATACATCATCTCAATCCCTCAAGAGTTTAAAGAAATCAAATGAGTGCAGAGAGAGTGATGGACACTTGCTTAAGACCTTGAAAAGAAGTATAGGGTTCTAATATAGAAATATTGATAAGCTGAGTCAGGTGTTTTTTTTCATAATAAAAAGGGGAAAAATCTGTTTTGCTGCGTTTTGCAGCTAGATCTGCAGTTAGAACAAATAAACAGCTCTTAAAATCTGCTTGTTTCCCAATTTCACTGCCATAAAAGAGTTTATTATACTCTATTTAGAGAAGCAGAGGTTTGTGCAAAATACTATGAATGGTAGATCTGACCTCTCTGAGAATCTGCTGAGGTCACCACCCAAATCATGGATACTAGAAGGTTTGTATTGGAAAAAGACAGGAAAAAAAACTTATTCTACACTGGATCAAAACAGTTGCTTGATCCAAGCTTCACACAGAGAGGGGGGGGGAGAGAGCGAGAGCGCAAATCAAATGCTTTGAAATATTAAGAAAGTAAATTTAAGTTAAATGTAAATATAAACTCAGTTGAGTAAAGTCACTAAAACCCCACTGATTTTTTTTCTTGGAATAATCAATAATATTCATCAATAACTATTCTAATTGCATTTTGGTTGTTCACTATTATATTCAGTTGCTTATATTCTCCTTATTACAGCTTTTAAGGTATTTAAAGACAGCTGAAGAAGCCTGCACATGTAGATGCAAAAACGCTTCCGTTTATTTGAATACAGAATTACAGAAATAATCAAGGAGAAAAAGTGTTCTTCAGGTGGTTCTTATTCCAAAGTGTTCCATGTTATATAACCACCATAATGTTATTCAGTGGCTTTCTGGACAAGTCTGGCACAGTGGCGTCTTTACAGGGGTATCCAACCGGCAACAGCAGAAGCAGTTTTTCATTTGCTGGGCGCTCAAGCAAAACTTTTAAGCGTGGGCCACAGTTCAGTGGAGTAGTAGTAACTGTCACCAGGCCCACATTCTAAAAGCAAAAAGAGGACCAAATATGAACACATTGTAAGAAAAGCATTTTTTTATCCTCTTTGCTTATGCCCTATAAATCTCTGAAGAAACCACATGCTTCAAGTTTTCATCACAATATTTCACTCTGGAATACTTTGTCCCTCAGCCCAAGAAACCCTTCCCCAATTTAAGATGGCTGTCAAAATGAAACAATTCTTTAAGGCCTTTGCAGACAGAACCAGCTTTTCTGATTAGTTACACATGTTTAACGTTTATATGTTCTTATATAGTAAACCACTTGTGAGTAGGTGGAATACAAACAATTGTATAAATGATTAGATAGATACATAGATAATAGATAAATAGTTGCTTATCTAAGATAAGTATAAGCTTGAACATGCACGATCTTTTTAGAAAGTATAAGTACTGCATTTATATACTTTTCAATATTGATATATTTTCATAACTGTATAATATACATTTATGATATGTGATTATTTTCTGTTCAAGTGAATACAATTACCTGCTCTTCAGTCAAATAGAAATCATAAGGTATTCATCATATTATGTCCATATATATTTATTGTAACTAGCCTGTTTTCAGGCATTTCGATAATGTTTATGTACATGTCAGTTTGTAATGTATATTGTGACATATGCTATACTTAATTCAAAAGGATTCAGCCTGTTGTTAAAACCCCAGAATCATATAAAATAAAGACAAGCAAATTATTATAGCATCTCTTTCTGATGAAATGGTCTGTGGTCTATGAAATCTCTGCATAAAAGATTATACAAAATGTTTCATTGTTTTTGCCGTATACATAATTCTTGCTATTTATTTCTCCTTTTAGGGGTAAAAACTCAATAATTTGTGCTGCGGGTCTTCTAATGTGAAGCTATCATTGAAAAACTACGAATTTCGCTTTTCTTTGAGAGACGCGTAGGAAAAGTATTGAAGAATTGAATTTTGCAATAGAACTGGACAGAACAATAGAATTCTTTTATTTTATTGAGTCTCACCTTTACTCAGTGCAGGTATCTAAACAAAATTGTCTTTGCCTGGCCTCAACACATCTAGCAAAAGAAAGCCAATTGGTTTCAATGTTAAACTGCTGTTACAGCTTGGATTCCTCCTCCACAACAGCACTAATCAAACAGGTGGTAAGGAAGTAGGGGAACTCAGGCACATAACAGGTTATGTAGAAAGTTAAAATAGGTTCAGTCAAAATGGACTCAAATGCCTATACACCAATGCACAGAGTATGAGGAATAAATAGGGTGAATTAGAAATTCAAGTAAATGAGGACAGATGTAATATTGTTGCCATTATAGAAACTTGGTGGGAATGAAACCCACAAATGGAATACTCAGCTAGAAGGATTTTTTTTAAAATTCCATTTATATCCCGCCCTTCTCCGAAGACTCAGGGCGGCTTACAAGCTTAGCAGTAGCCTTCATTCTATGTATATGCCTGCTTATTAGGGCTTTCACACACACACACCCAAGCGGCATTATTACAAAGTCAGCTCATTGCCCCCAACAATCTGGGTCCTCATTTTACCTACCTCGGAAGGATGGAAATTTAAATTATTTAAAAGAAACAGATGAAATAAAAGAGGTGAAGTTGCACTATATTAAGAAATAACTACATGTCTACAGAAATAGAGCACAATGATGAAAACTTTCTTGAATGCCTTTGGGTCAATATAAAACGGGGGGGAAATGACATTGCCACAGGTGTATACTATAGGCCACCTAACCAGAGAAAATACATGAACTTTTTGCTCGTCAGTTAACTAAGGTACATAGGAAGCACATCACAATAGTAATAGGGGACTTTAACTACCCTGACATCAACTGGGAGACAAACTTTGCACCAAGTGAAAGTCAAACAGGTTCTGGACAAACCTAGCAGACAACTTTGTGTCGCAAAAAGTAGAGAAGGGAAACTGTGCCCACCCCATTGCCGGCAATGGGGAAAAAGCTCCAATACATTGCGTGACGTCACATGACGTCGCATGTTTGACATGTCTGCTCTAGAAAGAGTGCAGAGAAGAGCAATAAAGATGATTAGGGGACTGGAGGCTAAAACATATAAAAACAGTTGCTAGAATTGGGTATCTCTAGTTTAAAGAAAAAGAAGGACTAGGAGCGACATGATTAGTAGTGTTCCAATATCTCATGGGTTGCCACAAAGAAGAGAGAATCACACTATTCTTGTCCTGAAGCCAGGACAAGAAGCAATGGATGGAAACTAATCAAGGAGAGAAGCAACCTAGAAGTAAGGAGAAATGTCCTGATCATTAGAACAATTAATCAATAGAACAACTTGCCTCCAGAAGTGGTGAATGCTCCAACATTGGAAGTATTTAAAAAGAGACTGGCCAACCATTTGTCTGAAATGGTATAGGGTTTCCTGTTGGACTAGAAGAGCTTCAAGGTCCCTTCCAACTTTGTTATTCTATTCTGTTCTGTTCTGTTCTGTATTTAAATCTACTGTTTTGTGTCCTGAACTTTAGAATTATGGAAAATGAGTCCTGGCCTTCTTCCTTGAAACATACTTAATAAGTTAGATCTTATATAAATTAGATCTTAGATAGGTTACAGTTATCTAACATATCAAGAGTGTCCTGAATTCTGTTTCTAAGGTATTAGTTAATGCACCCAATTTTAGATAATCTACAATTTTGATAGGTTTATCCTCACACTTATTCATTCAAACAATTATAAATATATTATAAATATAGCATTCCACAATCTACTAAAAATTGCAATTAAAAATTAGTCAACATTAATCTAGTAAGAGTTGTTTTTGACAAATTGATACTGTCTTTTGGCAATTTTTGCATTGTTTCAATAGAATAATCTCTTTAAATAATCTACAAATTTTATAGGTATTCCTCCATTAGTAAAAATATTAAAGACAAAATATTAAAGATTTGGGATTGATTTGCAATCCCTCTGGAATGAACTGCTCCCAGAGCTGCGAACGGCCCCTGACCTTCAGTCTTTCCGCCGTGACCTGAAGACCTGGTTGTTCCAACAAGCGGGCCTGGACTGACTACAGTTTTTAATTAGGCTTTTTACTGGGTTAAATTGTCTTGTATTTTGCATTTATTGTTTAATTCTTTTTAAAAAATTTTACTCTACGTTTTTTAATTTTTATTGTTGTGAGCCGCCCTAAGTCCTCAGGGAGAAGGGCGGCATATAAATTTAATAAAATCAAATCAAACTATTAACAATAGTTTTTGAGTATGATTTTTCAAACCAGTTATATATCCACTTAATAGTTTTATCATAATGTCTTTAACTGTTAACCAAAATGTCCTGGAATAGTTCATCAAATGCTTTGTACAAATCAAGATATATTATAAATATAGCATTCCACAATCTACTAAAAATTATACAATCAAAAAATTAGGCAACATTAGTTTAGCAAGAGTTGTTTTTAACAAATCCATGCTAGCTTTTGGCAATTATTGCATTGTTTAAATAGATTAATCTGTTTATGAACAACTCTAATATGAATAGGTAGGATTTTAAATTTCTCTCAGCTATGATGTCACTAAATAATTTTTCAGTACTTTTCATAATTCAGTGTCATTATAAATCCATAAATCAGTCTGAGTATCTTAAAGTAGGGATAAGTCCCAAATATGCCTTACAAAAACTTGTGCTTAGACTTATTTTCTTAAAAAAAAATAGAGAACAATTTGGAGAAAGCCGAGTCCACTAAAACAAAGGGCCCAAGTTTGCTATTTGCAGTGGTCTAGCTGAAATATATACAACATAAATTGTTTAGAATAAATGTGCTTTATATTACATTGCCAGATTGCCATGGGATTTTAGTATGTTAACTTTGCTCTAAACTTGCTCAATAGATTGAAATGAAAATCCCCAATCTCCCAAGATTACAACAGGTTGTAGGTTCTGTCAAATATTGTGTACAGCTTAAAATACCTTCCCACTAAGACAGAACCAATTTCTCTTTTTTCCTCAAATGTGTGGTCTAAGATAAAATGTACAATGAAGTGAAGGGAGGTGCTAGTTTCCTAAAAATGATGGTTGTGCATAATCCTCCATATTGATTATATTTCACTGTGTTCTTGTTCTTACCCAAATTGCAAGCATACCTGTAAGGCAGTAAGGAGGATGCCACACGCAATAGAAACACTGATCTCATTGTAGTAGTGAGTTTTCTTTTTCCCATCTGGAAGTATTCCATAAACCTGCTTGAAAATGAGAATCAGGTAGGGTGCTCTATCCAAATATTCTTTGATCCAGTTTGTCCTAAGACAGAGTCAATTTTAAACAGCTGTTTAGCATAAAATATCTGCATTAGTTATAAGATCAAACGTATTATACAATAAAAGTCTGGTTGAAAATCTTCTACAAAACCTTTTGAAAGCTGCGGGATATAACACCTACATTTTTTCTATCTAAAAACAAAAAACCTTGCATTGTGTTCAGTGCCTTGGCTGGGACAGTACATCTTTGGCTTCTTCTGTTTCAATCAGAGTTGTAATAAACTGGTTGTTATAAAATGTTGGGGGAGAGTTCAAGTGGAATTTGGTATTAAGGGGGAAAATATCTGGAAAAAGATATATTTAAATGCATAAACAGACTGAAATGTATTTTCAAACAGGGTGTCAAACTCAATTTCATTGAGGGCCGCATCAACATTGTGGTTGCCCTCAGGGGGCCGGGTGGATATGGCCTGGATGGATGTGGCCTACTGGGTGGGTGTGGCTAGAGTGCGTATGGCCTACTGGATGGGCATGGCCAGCTCTACATCATTTGCATCAAGGGTGCCTATCGGGGCCTGGGCAGGAGTGGGACAGATCTGACGGTCTCTGGCAGAAGGAGGGTCTCTGGGCCAGGGCCAAGGCAGTGGGGGCTGTTCCCTCACTGTTTCCAGGATGGCTTCGCGGGCCACATGAAACCACTTCGCGGGCCGGATCCGGCCCCTGGGCCTTGTGTTTGACATGTCTGTGCTAGAATATATATATATAGTGGGGGCATGGTACCATTTTAAAAATTTGCTAACCTTCGTTTCAGAATTAAAATAAAACATTTATTTCATGATGAATTAGATGGTATATAATCACATGATTGTATGAAAGGATGTATATGACAAAAGGTTATCTTTAGGAATATGTACTGGTACTCAAGGAAAGAAAATGACACTAATGGGCTAGATTTTTATTGATCCTTATGTATCCATAACCTAAGGAACATAATGATCACTCCCTCCAAGTTGCAGCAATCGTCCTATTGTTACCTCAGCCTTTTTAAGTCATTAACCCATCTGTCTCCCATCCTTTTCTTGTAGTTCATTTCTTCCTCTTCTTCAATGATTTCCCGGATTTTATGCTTTACTTCTTTATCGTTGACAACCACAAAGGTCCAAGGTTCAGTATGTGCCCCACTAGGAGATGTTCCTTTAATTGAAATAAAAAGAAAGTATTATTGGATTAAAAAATAAATCTACCTGATGATCCTCTAATAAAAGAAAAAGTAGGCTTCACATCTTTGAAGTTTACCTCATCTGTTTTGGAACTGGGATACAAGTATGTGCTAAGATTACAGCAGTCAGTTAGATAATTGGTTAGATTAACTTCAACTGACTAAAAACTTTTGATCATCAAAATATGAAACAACAAAGCTAATTTTAATAAAGTAATGGATCAAGATCTTCAGAAAGGCATTCTGTTCATAGAAGAGAAAGCTTTGGGAAGGTGGGCACCTCCTGTGACTTATAGAGGCAATATAAGGGATAACTTTTGCTTCCAAATAATTATCTTATTCATATGTCTAACACTGCTGTTTATTTCCATTTCACCTTATATGAGCAACCCTAGAATTACTGTATCTTAAAGATGCACTTCCTGAGGCTACATGGTTTATACCAAAAGCCTGTGCTATAATTGAAAAATAATTTACACAAATACAAGCAAGCAGTTGTCTTTATCTTAATTCAACTTAATAGACCTGCTTCTTACCATATGGACACATGCACTTTTCTTATGTTAAATGAGCAGTGTGGGAATTATTGAGGAAAATTGGGAAGAGTCTATGTCACAGCTCACTTACATTGGCCCAGTTTTGTAATATAGCTTATTCATTGTGGTCCATATTTTTCACACAATCTTGATAGTATGCAAATTCTTCCACAATTTGAGCCAGTAATTTAAGCCAGTATTAATACACACCACACACAAGTCTATCATCATCATTATCTATCTATCTATCTATCTATCTATCTATCTATCTATCTATCTATCTATCTATCTATCTATCTATTATCTATCTCTCTATCATCTATCTTTCTATCTAACTTTCTATGTATTTATTTCTATCTATCTATCATCTATCATGTTGGGAGAGAAATTTCGAAAGATACTGAAACCAACACTGAATCATTATAGGAAGATTTTCACATAGTGCACCATCTTCTTCCTAATATTGTTTATTCCTATATAATATCCCTTTGACTAATATTTTTGAAGTGAAAGATAACAGGATGCTAGAGTAGCTACTCTAGATTTTAATTATTTCCAAGAAATCCATTCACAAAGGGTATTACCTGCAGTTTTAATCACATTGTCAATTACTTCTCTTGGAACTGGCTCATCACTGATGAATCTAACAGATCGTCTCTTTTTGAGAAGCTCATAAAAATCCTTTGATCTTTTGACCATGTCTTCTTCAGAGTAACGCTCAGTTGAATAAGGGATGTGAGCTAATTCATTCCATTCATCATCTGCAGGAGAAGGTGGAGGAAATAATACAAAAATAAACATAAAACAGGGTAAAGGATTTCAATTATTCCTTCTGGGAAAGAAAAACTGTAATCTTTGGTCCTATTAACTGTATGTCAACAAAGAGTTCTTTGGGAAATAAGTAATATTTACGGAAGACTATCAGAAGTAATACCTTTTCCTACTTGTTGAGCCTTGGGGGTGCATACAGAAAAAGGCAAGTCTATGGCATCTCCATATAGAGCTAGGAAACAACAACAATTCTGGCTAAAATCTTGCAGAACCATTGCCTTAAAATGAGTGTAGACCAGGGGTGTCAAACTCAATTTCATTGAGGGCCACATCAGCATTGCAGTTGCCCTCAGGGGGCCAGGTGGGCATGGCCTACTGGGTGGGTGTGGCTAGAGTGCGTATGGCCTACTGGGTGGGCATGGCCAGCTCTACATCGTTCGCATCAAGGCTGCCTATGGGGCCCTGAGCAGGAGTGGGACAGATCTGAGGGTCTCTGGCAGAAGGAGGGTCTCTGGGCCAGGGCCAAGGCAGTGGGGGCCATTCCCTCACTGTTTCCAGGATGGCTTCGTGAGCCGCATGAAACCACTTCGTGGGCCGGATCTGGCCCCCGGGCCTTGTGTTTGATATGTCTGGTGTAGACCAAGAATGGCCTATGGAAAGTATCAAAGTGTAGCTTCATTGCTTATATGAAGTCTAGCTTCATTTGTGCTTTAAGGTAGGAGCTGGACCTTAAAAACCTAGAGAACAACAGATTTGTCTTTCCTGCTATTGACAGTATTTGACTGATTAATCTCTGGGCACTAACTTTATCTGGGAGCAGGAGTGTAAGTAAACATTGCCTCTGTGTCTTGAGGCAAACATCTTAATGGCTACCTCAAAGGCGATGGACTTCCAGTGTTAAGCCTCCCTGGCTATAGTTATTCAGGTTGGAGTAAAGGAGAAGTGCCACACAAGTGCTTCTTCCCACCAGCAGCACTGACCCGAAGTCTCATGAGCAAAGGGTGAAAGAAGCTAACAGCAAGTGCTGAGAAAGACACCAGGTGCCAAAAGCAATATTTCCATCCTGTAGTCCAGGCCTTTCTCAGCCACTTCCAGGCAATCCAAATGACTAGAGGAGGAAGAAGATACTGGAGGAAGTGTCACTGCTGCTGCTGACTGAAGCAACAGCTAATTCAAGAATGGGATGATTATGCTAATATCACTTTGGTACCAAATCAAACGGTTCCTGTTTGCGTAAGCTTTTAAAAGTTTTCAACCCAGTTTGCCTTGAATTGTTGATCAGTATAGCTGCTTTGCTGATGAATTAGTTGTCTTATGCTCTGATTGCTGAAATTTTATTTTTGCACCGTTTTTAAAATCTATGTACGCTACTATTCTATTGCAGATGAAACTGCAGTTTACAATGTTTTAAAAGTACAAAAGAAAATAAAAGATGCTAGCAGCTGCAGAATGATTTCTCCCTTTACATTCTAATCTAAGCTGTACAGAAAAACACATTCTTTTTTTCCTAAATAGTGTAAGAATGTATTATTTCAGCAAAGTGTTTTCTGTCTTTCATAGTAAAAAGAGGCAGAAAGAAATGCCTCCCATTTCTTTAATTTCCAAACAAAAGAATCAGTGGAGGAGGGCTACTAATGACATAGAGTGTTCCTCATGCTGCTTGTTTAGTGCCTAAGAAGGGCTTCCTTACACTCTGTCATCATACGCTACTAAGTGACTGTTCTGAATGCAGCCAAGCCAAACGGTTGCTTAAAAGCCGTGAACCTCTGGCTTTTATCAGCATGACTAAAAGTATGACTTTTTCATCCTACTAATCAACACACTATGGGGTATGAGTTCAGTCCATTTTCTCATTTCTTCATTGCAAAGCTTTCTGTTACCACCCTCACAACCTGTTGTGGCCCTGACCCCTGACCCTGTTCTACCAGAGGAAGAGGACTCTGAAGATGATGGGGAGGAACTGGCAATGCCTCCCTCTCCGGGACCCTCCCCTCTGGCAAGGTCTCCCTCTCGGAGGCCCTCCTTTCTGGCAAGGCTTCTGTCTCCATCTGAAGGCCGACAGGAGCAGCCTGTAATTAGCCAGGCTGGAAACGAGCCTGAGCAGCTGCAGCAGATGGGGAGTGACGAAGAGGAATCATGGCTGGATCCCCGAGAACGATGCAGAGCCAAGCGTTTGCAGCAGCGTAAGAAGAGTAGGAAGGCCAAGGATTAGCTGAGTCACTGAGCCACAAGGTACAAAAGGGGGTGTGGCTGCTCTCAGGACTTTGTGACGAACAATAATTCAAAAAACTTCTGGTCACGTCTTCAGAACTCTGTCGGATTTTCTACCTGTGTGAAACCCTGGTCTGGCTTCTTGACAACATTTCTGTATTTCTGTATTTCTGGTCTGTTTGTTTGGACTTTATCTCATTTCAGCGGACGCTTGAGGTAACAAGTTTATTTTGGCAGACTACTTGTATTTTGCTGCCAAGGCTTTATCGGACGGCAAATTACTTCAGCCAGAGCAGTTAACCCTTGCTAGTTGTGCCTGCGTGTCTGTCTGTTTGTACCTGGCGGGGGGAACAGAACACAACCCAAACCAGGAAAACAATTGAGAAAGGCAAGAAAACTTGTAAGACAAGGTTCCCTCTTCCAGATTTTTTTCCCCCAACAGCAGTCTCGGCACATGAATAGACATACTCCTGCTATTCTTAAATGTAAAGCATATTTGGCCCAGGACCTATGCAATGAATATAAGGAAATTCCGAAGAAGACTGACTCCTGAAAGACTTTAGAAGAACATTAATTGATGGGTCTGTCCAGCTAAAGAGCAGAAACAACTCAGGCCTAAAGCAAGAGCCAGTCAATGGACTCCTTTCCCCTCTCAGGCATATCCTTTATAAGAGGAAGGAGCAGTATTGGCTACTTGGTCATCTGGACGATTGCTCATCTGGTCAAGAGAAACCAAAATCCTGCATGAACCAGCAATGCTCATTCTGGAAAGGCATCCAGCCTTGAGCGCATAACCACCCTCTCAGAACAGGTTGGCTTGATATTTCTTTCACTTTCTTTCCCACATTTGCAGTAATTCACAGCTCTTTGGGCTTTTTAGTGAATTAAACCAGGTAAGACAAGGCATGCATAAATGCTGCATCTAGTTATTTGCACACCATGGAAAATCTTCTCATTTGTGATTAAGCACATTCCATTGCTTTCCATCTAGGAATACGTTGTATTGAACTTTCAGTGACATACAATAAACAGGTAGAGGCACAGTGTTAATAACTGACAGATAAAGTGCTTTTGTCAATAACATACACGCTGTTGCTGCTTTCTTTCCCCATAACTCAGATCAGCTTCACTGCTACCTATATCAGTTACAGTCAGTGCTTTTTTTGTAAAAGAAAAAGGTGCCGGACCTCACACATGTCATATAGAGCCTTGGTGGAGCAGTGGGCTAATGCCTCCTTAAGTAACACCAGCTGCCTGCAATTAGTACAGGTTCGCATCCGACCAGGCTCAAGGTTGACTCAGCCTTCCATCCTTCCGAGGTAGGTAAAATGAGGAGCCAGATTGTTGGGGGCAATTAAGCTGACTTTGTAATAATGCCGCTTGGGGTGTGTGTGAAAGCCCTAATAAGCAGGCATATACATAGAATGAAGGCTACTGCCTTCATTCGGAGAAGGGCAGGATATAAATGGAATTAAAATTAAAAAAAATAAAAAAATATAACCCGCCTTGCCTACCATACAAGGTTCCATCCAAAAAAGGTGCTGGAACTCCGTTCTGAGCGTTCTATGAGGAAAAAAAGCCCTGGTTGCAGTTATTACTCTACATAACCAAAACGGAGGACCACAGGCTATGTTAGCCTAGCAAGGTAATCCAGAAAAGAAGTATAGCAAAGAGTAACTGCTCTACCGTTATTGCAAGGGTTTCCCCCCCCCTCCTGTTCAATCATACCTGATTCTTGGAGACTGCATGGACGTGTCCCTGCAGTTTTCCTGGCGAAGTTTTTCAGAAATAGTTTGCCATTGCCTCCTTCCTAGGGCTAAGAGAAAGTGACTGGCCTAAGGTCACCCAGTTGGCTTCATGCCCAAGGCAGGACTAGAAGTCACAGTCTCCTAGTTTCTAATCCAATGCCTTAACAACTACATCAAACTAGCTCTCACTATAAGGTCACATTAACAGAACCTTACAAGTCTGAAAGTATTCCTTCCATTGCTGACTTTTACTTTCCCAAAAACCAGGGAGGGTCCCTTCCAAGACACTTTCATCACCTCTCCTCATTCAAACTCAAATTTTATTAAACTGTTGTCTAGGTTGCAGTTCTTCCTCCTGTCTCCCAAGGTCATTCCCACATATCATTTCATGCTAAGAGGCTGCTATTGCCATTTTTGTCTCCTCTTGGAGCCCATCAAAAACACCAGGCACCACACCAGCATTATTTCATTTCTTCAGCCACCCCATAGTTTGGTCTTCAGCTGATTAGGAGCTACAGATTAACACCAAAACACAAGTTATTAAACATTAGTATAAAGCATCCTTTCCCAACCTGTTCTTCTCCAGATGTGATCAAATCCCCCCCCCCCAAAAAAAAATTCTCAGCCAGGAACAGTCTTTCATACCTTCATCCTCTGCATGTAAATCAATCCCATCTATTAAGCCTTCTTCTCCCCATGGGCCAGGCACGGCCTTTTTGCTGGTTGTGCTCAGCAATGTCTTGGGAGTTTTCCTGCTGTTTCTGAACATTATCCCTATCAAGACACAGATTAGTGCCACCACAGCTGGAGTTAATAAAGAAAACATCATAATCAATGAGTATCAGATGTGGTATTGCAAGTCCTCACGCAGCAAATTCTTCTTGTCAAGAACAAAATTGAAAACAAATAGCACAAAAGAATTAGAACCACCCACTTAGAGGGTTCTGCCTTCTTGATTTCCTGAAGCCAGAACTTTCTGAACGTGCTCTTCAACCTTTAACAAGATCTGGCTCCTTTCCCAGAACTAAGCCTGTTTGTTTTAATTCTATTGCAAAAGCTGACCCCAAGTTACATTAAGTTGAACCACATCACTTTAATTGCTACTTTGTTCTTGGGAATTCAAGAGCCAGTATATAGAGCTTGGACAACTCTGAAGGTTGAGCAAAAAAAAGTCCAATGAAAGATACTCAAAACCATTCTAACTGGACTAGGAATAAGTCACAGGCTTTCCTCTATATATTTTATTAATTTATTCATTTGTAAAATTTATTGACTGCCCATCTTACCTCAGAGTAACTCTGATCTATTTTAGACCAGAGGTTCTTAAACCTTTTGTCATCCTACCTCCCTTTAGTGTAATCTTAATGAACATACCTCCGTACCCAAATATCAAAATGAACACAAATGAACAATGAAAAGAATACAATGACACTTTGGAAAAGATGGATTTATTGTAGCCATGTATATACTAAAAGATTATTCACAGCTTCTTTTGTCTCTGTTTGCACTTCCTCAAAAGAGGTATACCTCACAGTTTAGGAAGCCCTGTCTTAAATCACTGAAGAGGTCATCTGGTATCCCTGGCCATCCAACAGCATAGTGCCTAAAGCTGGAGAAACTATGTTGCTGTAGGACAGTGATGGCGAACCTTTTAGAGACTGAGTGCCCAAACTCAACCCAAAACCCACTTATGTATCATCGGGTGACGGGTGGGCATGGCCCATTGGGTGAGTGTGGCTGCAGTGGTAACAGCAGACTGGGTGGGACTAAAAAGTTCAATCAATCAATTCCAACTTTGTGAGATCTTTTTTTCCCTGCGAGAAGTTGAAATTGATTGATTGATTGATTGATTGAACCTTTTTTTTCTTGCACAGGGCAGCAGAAGCCTAAAGCGAAAAGGTTTTATAAAACCCAGCTGAAGGCCTAGGACTGGGGCGACAGTGCGCGTGCCCACAGAGAGGGTTCTGCGTGCCACCTTTGGCACCCGTGCCATAGGTTTGCCACCAAGGCTGTAGGAAGTAGAAGTGTTCACTGCCAGGGTAAACTGGCTCAAAATTGGAGGATTTAGAAAACAGATACTTTCACTTATTGCAGAGAATTATTTTGGAACCTTAGATAAGGCCAGTAAACATATTCCAGTTTTAAATGGTTAGGTTTTTCAGAGCTAACGAAGGTCCTTTTTATGTCAGGTTTTCTGCGTTTTCACAGTGTCCTCTGATGTCATCATTAAAGCTGATGTTTTCTTTCTACTATCAATCTTTGGAGCCATTACAGGACTTGTACTGCACATTGGAAGCCCATAAAAATCTTCATTGAAGGGCTTCTGTTTCATAGTTACCTTTACTCTGTCAATAGCACTCTGGCACTGCTATTAATATGCAAAACTTTAATGCAGATCAGGATGCTTTCAACGTTAATAATACTCAGAAGAAGCTCAGGCAGATACCTTCCTAATTCACTGGAATGTAAGAAGAAGCAGCAGGAGATTACAGCAATGCAAGATTCTGTTATTATAGCCTCAATAAAAGCAGTTATAGCCTTCCTGTGGAATTGATGATTTGATCTAATGGACCGACATTTTGTTACATCTTGACCTACGCCAGTGGCAGACATCATGAGACTGTGCCAAGTCAGAATAGTTATTTATGTTTTATTATTACTGGAATTGTAAGTCTCCCCAGTTGCCTTTTTGGCATAGTGTTGGCCTTGTGGAATAGCATCCTCTTGGGGATTTGCGTGACCCCCAACCCTGATAGTTTTTTGTAAAGCAACAAAGACCTGCCTCCAGCTTTCATTCACAATTCCTCCCTGTTGTCAGTAACATGAAACAATGGAGCTCTATAGCAAACCGCTAGAGGGTGTGAAAACACTGCAGGAAAGTGTATCTCACAGAACAGTAGCTTCTAACACTACCAAAACACACAGGCATAAGGAAATCCAGGCACTTTTCTTTCTCAAATAAGAAAACATTTATAATAAGGTACTGTAAACCATTTCTAAGAAAATGTAGTGCCTGCCTTGAAATAAATCACATAAATATATTCAGCTATTTTCAAGAGACCTCACATATTATTTGTATGTTATCCAGATAATCGGCCATGTCTTCCTTGAGTTCATGTCTTACCTGTGTAGAAAAAATGACTGAAATACTCGTAATGGTTTGCTTTATGCCATTTTTCTCCAACTTCATTAGATAAATATTACATGTGACTAATAGGATATCTGGTCATTGGGTATTTGAAAAACGTAGATCTAAACACCAGTATGGTATAGTGGTTAAGGTATTGGTTCAGGAACAGGGAGACTCCTGTTCAAATTCTGCCTCAATCATGTAAGCTGACTGGATGACGGGATCAGTAATTCTCTTTTAGCCAACTTATCTAATGGGATTATTGATGTGGAATAAAAATGAACAAGAGATTGACCTAAGTTCCTGGAAGAAAAACAGAACATAAGATAATCTTTATTGTCATTTTTTACTGTGGGCACAATGGTACACATCAAAAATGAGATTTAGTTGCCCACTCTCAAAGTGAAACACATACATGACACACACCTAAAACATACTACATACAACATATGCATAGACCCACACCCCTACATATACATAACAATAAAATATTAAATACTGTCCATCTTGAATATATAACGGAAGGAGGAAGCCTGAGAGTTCACAAGGTGAATGCTGTATGGAATGAAACTATGGTTGAATCTGGATGTTCTGCTATGGATACCACGAAGCTTCGTCCCAGAAGGTAACAAGGAAAACAGGTTGTGAAGAGGATGAGTAGTGTCCCAGATAATCTTACGAACTCTGCTCAAGCAATGCTTCTGTGCTATGTCCTGGATGGGAGGGAGGGAACTGCCAATGATCTTTTCGGCCATCCTCACCACTCTCTGCACCGCCTTCCTGTCTGAAGCAGTGATGCTTCCAAACCAGATTGTGATGCTGTATGACAGGATGCTCTCAATCGTCCCCCTGTAGAAAGTGGTCAGAACAGGGGAAGGAAGATGAGCTTTTCTCATCCGACGCAGAAAGTTCAGGCGCTGCTGTGCCCACTTCACCAGTTTCTCACTGTTGAGCAACCAAGCCAGCCTACTTGTTACCTGCACACCCAGGAATTTGATGCTGGTAACTATCTCCACAGGTGAATCATTAATGCACAGAGAAGTGTGGCTGTGCCTGCCTTCCTTTTCTGAAATCGACAATGATCTCTTTGGTTTTCCCGGTATTTAAAACTAGGCTGTTTTCCTTACACCAGTTCACCAACCCCTCAATCTCCTTGCAATAAGCTTCCACATTGTCATCATAAATAAGGCCCACTACTATTGTATCATCTGTGAACTTCACAATATGGTTGGTGGCAAACCTAGCACAACAGTCATGAGTCAACAGGGTGAACAGCAGCAGTGTTAGGACGCAGCCCTGAGGAGAACCTGTGCTCAAGAAAATGGTATTAGAGGTATTTGTTCCAACTCACACATGCTGGGGCCTGTTGGTAAGAAAATCAAGAATCCAGTTGCACAAAGGGGTGTTTAAGCCTAAAAGGCCCACTTTGTCTACTAGATGCTGGGGAATGATTGTGTTAAATGCCAAACTGAAGTCAACAAACAACAAATGCACATGAGTATTTCTTTCCTCTAAGTGCTTCAAGCTCAGATGTAGAACGGAAGAGATAGCATCCTCCGTAGAGCGATTTGCTCAGTAGGCAATCTGAAGTGAGTCAAATGCTGACGGGAGGCTAGATACAATAAAGTCCTTCATCAGCTTCTCAAAGCATTTCATAATGGTGGATGTCAGTGCAACCAGACGGTAATCATTGAGGCCTGTAATTGTGGACTTTTTTGGCACTGGCAAGATGATGGCCGTCTTAAAACATGATGGGACCACTGCCTGCTGCAATGAGAGATTGAAAATATCAGTGAGAACAAAAGCCAGTTCATCTGCACAATCTCTAAGGACACATCCAGGGATGTTATCTGGGCCTGCTGCTTTCCGACAGTTAACATGAATTAAATGAATGATCTCTGTCTCTTTCTCCCTCTAATTTATATTAGAAAGCAGTGATTTCCTATAACAGGATACTGCTAGATAAACTACAGTAATCCAGCTTGAGTTGTCACTAGAGAATGCCCCACCAAGATAGATTTGTTTCTTCAGTTCAGAATAGCCCAAATTGTGCAGCAAATTCTCTGGAGAGAGGGCATACGACCTCATTTAAGACACATTTCCATTTCATAGACATACCCACAAGGAATTCAGCTGGTTCGTACAGGTTTGGCAGAACTGGTACCTAATTTTTTTATTGAGTTTGGAAAACCGGTTTTGATAAATCTGTACTTTCAGAGACACGTCTGGTTTTCTTTCTTTTCTTTTTTTAAATATATTTTATTGATTTTTTTGCAATAACAATCTTTCGTACTTAGTAAACAGCATGTTGTCTGGGTTCATATATTTGAAAAAACAATCAATAATTAATTTATATACTTCCATGTTCAATATTTTAATTAATAGTATGTTTCCTTGATCTTCCCTTCTTTCAATTGTATTCTCCTTTGTCAAAATATAATAATATTTTCAATGCATACAAGGTTGGATATAAATACTTTTTGTGTTTGTGCAAATAACAATATCCATATATAACATCTTTTCTAATTAGCTTATGTTTCAATTGTATTTGTAAAAGTCATCTTGTTCGGTCACTATGTGTCCTGTTTTCAAAATTCTTATTTAAACTTAATTTCCCCTCAGTATTCAAACCATTCTTATCAGTCATAGTTTTCTCAAATTGATTACCTAAATATCCAAACTTTTCATTTATGTATACCATCCCAATATTTTCATATTTCATATATTATAAAGATACTATACTACTTATATATCCTATAACATCCACATATAAGATCTTTTCTGAATGGCTTATAGTTCAACTATATTTGTAAAAGTCATCTTGTTAAGTCACTGTATGTCCTGTTTTCAAAATTCTTATTTAAGCTTAATTTCCCCTTGGTATTCAAATCATTCTTCTCAGTCATAATTCTCTCAAAATTAATTACCTTTAAATGTCCAATCTTTTCATTCACATACATCATTCCAGTATTTTAACATTTCATATTTTGTAAAAAAAAATACTATACTACTTATATCTCTTATCCCTCTTACTATAGGGCCCCTTTATATCCAAAATTATCTATTTTTTAACCATATTCAAACAAATGTTTAATCCTGTAGTCAGTGGTGAGATTGAAATATGTGAGCAACCGGTTCTCTGCATGGATGTCGCTTCCAGAAGTCCATTCTGGGCCTGGGCAACCAGTTCTGCCGAAGCGGTACAAACTGGCTGAATCCCACAACTGCCTGTAGTATTCCATCTGGTAAGTCAAATCAGATCTCTTAAGTCTAACTGTAGCCTTCTTCTTTTGCCAAATAGCTTTCCAAGTTAGTATATTCCACTTGCCAGGAAGTTCCTGTATTTTTTAAAGTGTTGTTGGGAGTAAGAAGGACCGGTTGAGTAGGATGCACGTTTTTTGTCTCCCAGACTCTGATGATTTTCCTGGCAGTTCTATAATCCATTTTGTTAAATCTTCTTTCTTATCCTCAAATTTGTTTTGAAGTCCTGACCGATAAAATATCTTTCCCATTTTCATTGTTGTGGTAAAACCTTCTAGAGTTTTTTCTGTTTGTGTTCATTTGTAGCTTCCCTATTTAAATCACTTTCTTCTAGTTTGTATTCTGTTATCTGATTTGTTTGTTCATTCTTTATCGTTGTTTTCTGAGAATTTTTTAATTGTAAGTTTAAATTGAAGATGTGCTCATTTATGTCATCAGAGTTGTTTTTGATCTCATCATGGTTTGAAACTATTGTCATTTGGATCTGTGGTAGCATTGCATACATTTTCTCTTGAAAAGTACTTGTCTCATCTTGGAGTATTACTCCTGCAGATCTATGATGTTCCAGGCTAAATCTTTCAGAAGGGAATATTAGGTGTGGTTTCCTGTCCCTTTTAGATAAATATGCAATATCCATTGCATATACATTTCATCACTGCTCTCCAAATAGTCTTTCACCAGTACCATAGTCTCTGTAATTATCTTTATCTAGCCAGCCAATCTCAAAATCCAAACAACCAAATCTTATATAGTTCTTATCTTTATATATGGTTTTTGTAATCCAATGCATTTTCACTGATCAAGGCATCAGTGAAAGCAGGATTTTATAACAGTTCTTCTATTCAGTCAGAGTTACAATCCAGAATGTTTAACCACCTTGAAGCCTTCTAGTAAATTCCCCCCTAGAAGATTAGCCAAGAGTCAAAGTTTTTCTTTTTCTGCAAACAATTCTTGAGCTTAGACAACAGTTAAAGTTTTATTTTTCTGCAGACATTTTTAAGCTTACAGATTGCCCAGTATTTTTTCTTTCTTTGTTCCCAGCTGTCTTCTATTTGGCTGGAGGTTATTAAAGTTCAAGGAAACAGATTATTCTTTGTTTCTTGGCGTCTTGCCAATTTCAGAGTTGCTGTTGTTCTATGCTCTGATTCTCCACTAGATGTCAGTAGTTATTTATTTTCCAACTTTTTTCAAACAAGAAGGTTATTATTATTTTTTATATAATTTCATTGAAACTCTTTAGGGCAGGCATGGCAAACAGCTGGCCCGTGGGCCAGATGCATAATGCCAAAACTGTGCCCACCCCATTGCCGGCAATGGGGAAAAAGTCATGATATGTTGCGCGAAGTCACGTGACATTGCAAGTTTGACATGCCTGCTTTAGGGCATAAAATCTTAACAGTTTTCTTAATTTTTGGATTTATCCAGACTATAGTGTTATTAATTTCATTTCAGTATATTTCTTTCCCCTTAGAATTTAATTTGCTGCTTTCATCTATGGAGGGTGGGGATTTAGTCCCCTCCCTCACTTTCAGAGTATTTCTTGCTTTGGGGATCTTTTCCAGGGAATCAGTTACAAAATAGAAGAGAGAAGATTGATATTCTCACCCAGTTTCAAGCACGCTGTTCAACATTGTTCTGGTTTGTGCTTTTGGACTTCGGCTGCTGGTAGCTTTGGGTAGACACTGATGTGCAGCTAGCCTTTCTGCTGTCAAGTTGGAGGGCTTTCCCCAGATTGAACGGATTGACTGCCATTGTTCCTTGATTATCAGGGTGCCCCTCCTTCTTTGATGCCTCTCTGGGGTGACTTTTGACCCATTTAGGGTCCCCTGGCAGGGCGAAATAAGCTGTGAGGTATGGAGCCCCGTGACCCCTTGGCCACATCACTACAGGGTGGAACCGGAAGTCCTGGGACACATCTGGTTTTCGTTCCACTTCATTCCAGGTGGGGGGAAAAAAACCCTCCCCAAAAGTCCAAGAGAGGAGCGACGGAAAACAAACAGAAATGTGGCACCTTCAATCATGTCACTCAGGCGAAAACTAGGTGGTGCTTCTCAAAGGTAATTTCAGGAATAGACACTTCATCTCTCTAGTTTCCTGACTGCTGCATATGGGAAAGTGGGCGAGGCCACCAAGTATTAGCTGGGGTTGTGGCTAAGAGAACTGATTGTTAAATTATTTGAATCCTATCACTGCCTCTCCTATGCCATATCCACCAATTTTAGAAGAGATCCCAAAGATGTTGACCTCTATCTAGAGCCTTCTTATTATCTTCCCACTACTTGCCACCCAAATACCCATGAGGAAAGAGAAGGGATTGCTGCAGAAGGTCTTTGGACTCGCTATTTGGAAGCATCTTTAATTTTACAGGTGCATTGCCCATTCACATTTGATTTCTACGTTCTACATGGCTTTTGCAGAATAGATCAGTTTGAACAAGTCTGTCCTTTGAGGAGTCTGGCATTTGCAACACCGTGTCTCACAAATGCCTCTTCCATCCCTGATGCCTCAGGCAGAACAGGGAACCATTTCGTTCTTGTCATTTTCATCAGACACAAAAGATTTCCTTCCCCTGTCACAAGTATCTATGTGCCTTATCTGTCCTACTTTTCTTTTCTTTTTTCAGATAAATCAGCTATTTTGATACCAAAGCTGAGGGGAGCACCAATGATGCTCTTTCTTCTGATTTACTATAAAACTGTAAATCTTTGCCTTGGCGGGAGATGGCACCATCAGTCAACGTGGCATATAGGGTACCATATACCTTTGTGCCATCACAGGCTCCCATTAGATATGAGTCATATGTTACTAAAATAATGCTTAGGATCATCCAGTGTAGATTAGATGGAACGGAAAATGTGAGGTGTTCAAGCTGGTTTTAGAAAAGGTTAAGGAACAAGTGATATTATTGTTGGATAATGACTGGAGATAATCATAAAATACAAAGACCTTCAAATAGGAGTATATGTAGACCAGACTGAGCCCAAACACTTCATCAATCCCTGTGTCCCCAAATGAGACCTAAGTCCAGCCCTCCTTGAAGTCCATTGACTTTTATCTGGCACCAGGTTGTCTTGATCATTAGTAGATCAGATTCTTATAAATGTTGCATGGAATAAACTCAGAGTGCTTTTGAATTTTATCCTGGCTCCTGGTTTCTTGTGCCTGACAATAGAACAACTGTGGCAAAAGAATGCAAATATGGAACCAGTAGTAAAATGCAACTGATGCAATCCCAAAACATCTGGAGCACCACTTGAACACCATCAGCATTGACAAAGTCACATTCAGTCAGTTGCAAAAGACAGCTTACTTGGAACAGCTTACATCCTGCAAGAATACCTTTAACACCATCAAGCAACACCATCTGTCTATCCAAGGTGCATGGGAAGGACTCAATAGGTAGATAAAAATTCCAAATCTAGTCTAAACATCTGGCTGATTGTGCAATCCATCATAATAATGAATTAATATCCAGACTTCAGCATGTAGGTCTCCTGAATTGATTTATATGTTTAGGTATTTTATCCGATTTATACTTACTGCAGCTGACAAGATGCAGATACATACACAACCATATAATCAAAATTCTATGATAGAGGTTCTCAACTATGTATACATACAAACAAACCTACATACATACATATCTCATTTATACTGTTTTTTAATAATTAAATATTCTTCCCCCTTTTCTCTTTTGTGAGGATAAACATAATAAACATAATACATGTAATTCCTTAATTCATTGCTTATTCCATTACTTATTTCAATAATGCTAATTACACCATATTTGCATCACCAGGAAATCATCCAGAACCCAGAACACATAGATAGCTTCTCCAGTAAACTGTCTCAAGGTGTTATCTAAGCTTTGTACTTGCAATGTAACTGGCATTCCAATGAACATCAATACATCTGAAACTTCACAGTGATTCTGACATATTACTATGTTCCGCTCAGTTCAGTGGGCAGGAACATCACAATGTTTGCCAAGATCGCAAACAAAAGCCTTTGAAAGCCAGATGGGTGGGAGGGAAGAAGGATGCATGATTGAAGGAGGGTTTGGAAGCCTGGATTGTAAACAGATGTCTTCAGACTCAGACAGGTCTTTCAAAGCTAGTCTCTGACTGTGGGAACTGAGAGAAGAGCAATACAATGAATACTTGAGGGACCTCCTTACAGGGTAAAAGTGAAATAACAAAGATTTGCAGAGGCGTGGGGAATCTTGCAGAGGCATGGAAAACATTCCTGCATTAAAAATGGCTTGTAAACATCAACAGGGGTTAAATAGTCTGTGAAAGGATGCCATCAGTGCAAGAAAACTCAAACTCTCTGCAGTGGCCTTTGGAACGGTCCTCCTGGATGATACTGGTATGATCAAGATACCACAAATATTCTGCAAATGTAGCACGGTAAAAACAATTATCCAGGATGCCTCTTCCCCTAGTATCTCAGTAGCTTGCAAGTTTCCAAACCAACATGAAAGTAAATCGCAGTTGCAAGAGTATTGACTTGATTCATTATTCAATTATTTACATTATTTTGCTTTGCTAGGAACCACTGTACTGTTTCTTGCCGTCCCTTTACTGACATCCCTGGGAAGAGAAACAGTTCTCTGGGGAAAGTCCTTGTGCAAAATCCTATGTGCTAAGAAATGTCTATAGGATTTTAAAAATCTGGTTCAGTTCCTGCAGTCACTTAAGCCAGGGGTCTCCAACCTTGGCAACTTTAAGACTTGTGGACTTCAACTCCCAGAATTCCTCAGCCAGCTTGGCTGGCTGAGGAATTCTGGGAGTTGAAGTCCACAAGTCTTAAAGTTGCCAAGGTTGGGGACCTCTGACTTAAGCAATTCTCTTTTTCAGGATTGACCACCGTCAATACAGGATGGATTTGTTAGCATAAAAGGTAGCATTTGCTTATTTTGTTCCTCTTATACTGTGGGCTCAGTATCTGAATTAACTTACATAGGTGATGATTCCTAGAGTGATATCTCGGTTTGTTTTCCCTGGATATCTGAATGATCAATACCGAGGAAATGAGTTGGCTTATCTTCCCAGATGTGCTTTTTTATCTATCCAATCTGGATCAGTCACTGGGACCAGAGGTTTAGTCTGAGCTTTCGGACTGGTGCCAGAGCCCATCCTCAGGGAACTTCTCTCTCACCAGAATGACCACAGATTGGATCCTGCAATATTATCCTAGGACAGGTATAGTTGCCTTCATTTGTATTTTATCAATGATCATATCAGCCACGCACAGTTTCAGGTTCTCCTACAGCAGCAATCCATCAAAATTTTACTGACAATTAAAACAGCGCCAGAAGCATCAGCTAATCAATTAAAACTTATCTTCTCCATCTGGGAAGATAAGCCAACTCATTTCCTCAGTATTGATCATTCAGATATGCTTATCGCTACCTTTCAGAATCAATTTGCTTTCATTGTAATTAAACAAGGGAAAGAGCGCTCTCTCTCTCTCTCTCTCTCTCTCTCTCTCTGTTGCTGTGTGTGTGTGTGTGTGTGTGTGTGTGTGTGTATGAAATTGAATATTGTACAAATCATTAATGAAATTACTTAATGGCTACCAAATAAATAATAAATAAATAATATTTTTCACTATCGGGATTCCTTCCATAACACTAAAAACAGGCTGCAGGGCTGCTCTTTGTACAGTGTATTAATACCGTTATTTAAAGCTGGTAATTTCCAAAGCCAAAACTACCATGCAAGCAATTTTCATTGCATTATTGTGTATCTTAGGGAACTTTGAGTAAAGACTTGCCTGAATTGTGGGCAAAACAGGAAACAAGCTAATATTGTTATAATGACTTTTATATTAATCATTCCTGTCGAAATATGGCTTATAAACCTAATACCATATAAACTTGTTGAAACTAATAACCAGTGAACTACTTCAGTAATAAAAAGGTAAAGGTAAAGGTTCCCCCGCACATGCGTGCTAGTCGTTTCCGACTCTAGGGGCCGGTGCTCATCTCCGTTTCAAAGCCGAAGAGCCAGCGCTTGTCCGAGGACGTCTCCGTGGTCATGTGGCCAGCATGACTAGACGCCAAAGGCGCACGGAACGCTGTTACCTTCCCACCGTAGTGGTCCCTATTTTTCTACTTGCATTTTTACGTGCTTTCAAACTGCTAGGTTGGCAGAAGCTGGGACAAGTAACAGGCGCTCACTCTGCTACGCGGCACTCAGGATTTGACCCGCCAAGCTGCCGACCTTCTGATTGACAAGCTCAGCATCCTAACCCACTGAGCCACCGCGTCCCCACTTCAGTAATAGAAACCACGAATTTGATAAAACAGCTTGGATAAACAGAAATTTGGTTTATTTGCTCTTTTTCCTTCTGCTAAGCATTGGATCTAGATTTTTATGAATGTGTCTGTTCACCAGAATTAAAACCAAGAAATAGAAAATACCTTCTCATTTCGGTCTTCCATATTTATAACAATAATGCAAAAATTATATAACTATTTCAGACTCAAACATAATCTAGAATAATTCATTCTGAGGGGGGGAAATCATTATTAAATTTATACTTTTAGTTAATTGATAATGATTTCCAACATCTGGTGCCATGGGATGTACAGTATGTTACATAATTAATTTCTTTTGAATGTATTTATTTTTCAGCAGAAACATTAATGGAACCACTAACAGCTACCAAGAATTAATGTATTGAAAATAGGTCCTTTAGGGCATATTCACAAAACACCTGCCTTAGATGGATTATTGTACTTTCTTGACATAGTTGGAAGAGACCCTTATTAGTCTATAGTAGCCAAGAATGAGAATACACCTATTAGCACCTTTTTAAATTAATAAATACTCACGTACATCAAAAGTTTTCAAAAATCTCAAAAGTTCTTGACAAACACAATGAGTTTTCAGTGCATTGCAATTATTAATTAATAAGGTATTTGCAATCTGTTTCTTATGTAACTTGTATAACTACACTACCTTCCTCTCTTTTCCCCTCATTATACCTCTAAAGCACAATTTGAAAAAGAGAATTCTTTTCTCTCAAAGGCTAGCATGGAGACAAAAAAAACAATAGTTTGTTTTTAAATAAGAGGAAAATTACAGGAAAATTAAAGCTCAGTTTCATGGCCACATAGAAATCATTCAGGTCTGATCATCTAAGAAAGCTAAATTTTCTTTTGATCCCTAAGGTTTCTCCACTCCCCAAGTATGACTGATTGATCAGACTTATATTCTGCCACAATCAAAAGCATTGTTGCTGGTTCACACATCAATAGAAGTACAATGAAATATCCATGGTAAAAGAATATAAAATAACATAACCCAAAGCAACACAGTAATTGGTCACTGTAGTGGTATTAGTTCATCTCAAAGATTCTCAACAATTACTCCTAGCCTAAGGAAAGCCAGGAGAATGGGGCAGAATGAGGCACATCAAATGGGGCGAGGGCTATTCCAGGGTGCAGACACACGTATTCATGCTTATAAGTGTAGACACACTTATTCAAGACAGGCATGTCTTGTAGGCATGTCACTTCTGTGTGGGAAGTCTGTCTCCCAGAGAAGGAAATATTAAAAGGGCAGAAAAATATATTTCCTCAAAGGATCTTAAAGAGGCAGAAAAGTATGCCCAGTTTTTCTTAATAGCCCCAAGTCTCCCTCCCCCAAGCAAAAACTATAGAAATGCAGATGTAAACCATCCAGGAAGGTTGGAGGCCCTCAGGTAGAAGATTAAGAAGACAAAGACACCTAAAATCTACATACCCCACCCAAACTCTAAGATAGGACATAATAGGATTAACCCACAAGTGCTTTTTTTCTAAAAAAAAAAAGTGCTGGAACTCTCATCTTGGCGGGCGCAGGAGGCGGGGGGGCGGTGCTGCTGCAGTCACAGGTGCAAAGGGTGTTGGTGGTGGGCTCCCCTCCCTTGGGCCGGAGCTGGCATGGCTAGTGCTGTGGGAGCAGCAGAGCCCACTCTATATGGCGGGGCTGCGCAATGCAGGCAGTGGAGGCAGTGCGGGCCAGGAGATGTTTTAATCTTATGATTTTAAAAATATATTTTTTCTATTGTAAGTTTCCCCAAACCTCGCCATGTGGATTGCATACAAATATTATATAATTGGTAAATAAAGGTAGAACATATGTTAAATATACATCAAATGATAATATGCTTCCCTACAAAGTCAATTCTTGCTCAATGACAGACCAAGGAGTTAACTCAGAAAGGCAAGAGGAAAATCTAAAAGAGGTCTGTGCAGCTCTTCAACATCTTCATCAATGATTTGGATGAGGGGATAGATGGGGGACTCATCAAATTTGCACACAACACCAAACTGGCAGGAATAGCCAATACTCCAGAAGATAGGCTTAAGATACAGGAGGATCTGGACAGACTCGAACACTGGGCACTATCTAACAAAATGAAATTCAATTGTGAAAAAAGTACGGTTCTACATTTAGGCAGGAAAAATCAAATGCACAGGTATAGTATAGGTGGTACCTTGCTCAATAGTAGTAACTGTGAGAGAGATCTCGGAGTCCTAGTGGACAATCACTTAAATATGAGCCAGCAATGTGCTGCAGCTGCCAAAAAAGCCAACACAGTGCTAGGCTGCATTAACAGTGGGATAGAATCAAGATCACGTGAAGTACTAATAGCACTTTACAATGCCTTGGTAAGGCCACACCTGGAATACTGCATCCAGTTTTGGTCACCACGATGTAAAAAAGGTGTCAAGACTCTAGAAAGGGTACAGAGAAGAGCAACAAAGATGATTGGGGGACTGGAGGCTAAAACATATAGGGAATGGTTGCTGGAATTGGGTATGTGTAGTTTAATCAAGAGAAGGGTGAGGGGTGACATGATAGCAGTGTTCCAATATCTCAGGGGCTGCCACAAAGAAGAGGGAGTCAAGCTATTCTCCAAAGCACCTGAAAGCAGGACAAGAAGCAACGGATGGAAACTAGTCAAGGAGAGAAGCAACCTAGAACTAAGGAGAAATTTCCTGACAGTTAGAACAATTAACCAGTGGAACAACCTGCCTCCAGAAGTGGTGAATGCTCCAACACTGGAAGTTTTTAAGAAGAGACTGGACAGCCATTTGTCTGAAATGGTATAGGGTTTCCTGCCTGAGCAGGGGGTTGGACTAGATGACCTCCAAGGTCCCTTCCAACTTTTTTTTAAATCCCATTTATATCCCACCCTTCTCCAAAGACTCAGGGCGGCTTACAATATAAGGACAAATCAATAGCTTCATTCTATGTATATGCCTGCTTATTAGGGCTTTTGCCCCCCCCCAAACGGCATTATTACAAAGTCAGCTTATTGCCCCCAACAATCTGGGTCCTCATTTTACCTACCTCGGAAGGATGGTGTTGTGATTCAGGGTCAGCCTGTGGGTTCGGCATTTGGGTCGGATGACTCAGAGGAGGAAGGGGGTGTTGGAGAGGTTGCTGAGGGGGTTGGAGAGCTTGCTGATGAGAGCCCTCAGCCAGGCCCCTCCCACCTGGTCACGATGGAGATCCAGCTGTGTGAGCCTGACAGCGTGGATGAAGATGACCCACAGCTGGCCCTGTTCAAGGACGCCCGAAGCAGGAGGCAGTCAATCAGGAGTAAACATAGGAAGGCAATGGGGCACCTCGGAAGGAGGCAGAGAGAAGCCACGCCCTGAACTGTATAAAAAGGGGAATGCGTGGGAGGGCTGGTTTGCTGAAGGCAACTGCTTGAAAAGCTCCTGTTTCTTGGTTTGTGTCTTGTTTGTATCAATAAATTTGGCAGGCTTAATTCCAGCCTCTTGCCTTCTTGTAAAAGGGGTTGTCCCTGCCTTTTCTGCAGGGCCGGTAGCAGGCTGGTACAGAACAGATGGAAGGCTGAGTCAACCTTGAGCCTTCTTCTTCTTCTTCTTCTTCTTCTTCTTCTTCTTCTTATTATTATTATTATTATTATTATTATTATTATTATTATTATTATTATTATTATTATTATTATTATCTTGTAGAAAGGAAAGGCCCACACTGATAAATTAAAAATCTTTGTGGTCTGCAAAGGAATGCTGGTGGGCTAATCAATGATTTGGTAACTAGAGGAGCATCTACAGTGTTGGAGCTTGTGGTCATGGTAAGCCAAGGAGGCACTAGGCAACATGACTTTCAGGGCAGTGGTGATGATTTTATTACTTTTTTAAAAAAAAGTCTGTGCTCTGTCCAAGGGTGCTTGATAGGCTGCATGTACAAGCCTGGTCTAGAATTCATTTTGGAGCATTCAACTACCTAGAGCAGGCATGTCAAACTCATTTTGTTTGAGGCAACTTTTTGTAAAAGAATTGCCATTTGTTTTAATAAAATAATTTAACAAATTTTCACTTGATTTCAAATTAAATGAATGAGATTATTTTTAGTACAATTGCCAAATGCAATAAACTGGTTTTAGGTATATGTTACTGGAAGGAAAAAGCAATCCCTGTTGCGTTACTGATCCCAGAGAAACATTTGCATGTATGCAGGTATCCTTAGGGTGCCAAAGTTATGGATGAGAAATATTGTTTGCAAAGTTGGCATTTCTGGATGTAATACAGATATTTTGGACTTATTTTTGTTTCTTTGCATGTTTGATATTTTTAAAAAGGCATATGCTACTGACTACGCTTATGCACATATGTAACATGATCACTGCTTGTCCAAAATTTTACTATACAGATAATACCCCCAGAAATTATTTAAGCCTTTTTAATAAATGTTGTTATTGATGTTAAGCTCACCAGGGAAAACATCATATATTGTTATGTATATACTAGGTTAATTATTTAAAGACTGAAGTGCAACATAACTAGATTCTAAATAATCTATTTTCCAAAACACACAACAGTCCAAACAGTAAAAGTAAAGCCCATATTAAGAATATTTCATTCTTAAGAATTGTTTAGATTCAAAATAGTTTTCAAGAGTGTACAAAGGGTACTATTTTTTCTAGAATCAGCTAAATTAGACATATTACATTGAGAAAAATGTTTCTCATTTCTTTCCTGTTACCTTTGATTTCATTGCAGAGATGTTAACATAAGAAATATATTATTTTGTTATCTAATTTTACCTTCCAAAAGACAGAAGCAGATGAAAAATGTGAGGTTCTTTCCTGTTGGCTTTACTGAGTTAGCTGTTTTAGATTCTAAAAGTTTAGTTCCTAAAGAAGTAATCCTGTAAATAATTTTAATGTCCTCCTCTAGTGCAGGCTCTTGTATGACTCATGGACTTCAACTCCCAGAATTCCTGAGCCAGCATGGCTCAGCTTGGAAACCTCTCCCTTTCCCCTCAGCAAGGCTGGCTCAGGATTTCTGGGAGTTGAAGTCCACGAGTCATAAAAAAGAGCCAAGATTGCTAGCCCTGCAATAGGCTTAGGAAAACCAATAAGGGAGCTGGGTTGTTTGTTTTTGTTTTTTTGTTTTTGCAAAAAAAAAAAGGTTCCGGAACGCCGTTCTGAGCGTTCTGTGAGAAAAAAAGCCCTGAACCCACAGATACCAAAGGGCACACCCAGACTCAGGTTAGAATACATGACACAGGAAATACAAAGCCTCAAACAGGAACAGGAAACAACTCCAAACAAAAGGCTTCAGAGGGTATAAAAACTCACTACCTACATGTGCTCTCTTTTTTTCCCCAGAGCCATCTTTCTATCTGGCTCTCCTCTTCAATAAACTGCAACCTTCTTTCTAAAAACAGTCGCCATGTTGTTTATTCCCGGCTTGGACAGAACCATGATGAAGACTTTTCCTTCAACACTTCCATTACTTCAGGAAAGCAGGGAAGCACAAAGAGTTTTGCCTGTGATGTAAATGGGTCAAGATCAGACTGATTTGAAAGCACAACTGTTGTTCATTTACTTCAGTGCTCTCCGAATCCTTCTCTCCACCTTTTTGTTTTTTCTAGCTGTGACACCATCCTTTGGGATGTTCAGAGACAAAGAAAGAAAGATTGGAGCTTCGTGCAGGCGCAGATTCTGAATGGCAGAGGTTCCAATCTATGTTGAGAACTCAGTGCATTTTCTTATATATTATCCATTGTGTCTGTTTGATTATGCCATTTTTGACATCAGTTGTAGTCGTCTTAAGAACCCTGTTGGCTGAGGATAACAATACACCTTTCATGCAAAAAACAAAAAAGAAATGATTCTTAAACTGCATAAGGTTCTCACACAGGTGTTTTGGGTGCTAGTAAGAGAATAGCAAATTCTATTTCATCAAGTGAAAATGAAAATACACTCTGCGGCAGAAAGGCTCTTATCTGCACCAGGACTGGTTTAGTTTCCCTCCATATTCTATCTTAAACAACTACTAAATACCAGCTGCCTGTTCTGTACCAGCCTGCTACCGGCCCTGCAGAAAAGGCAGGGACAACCCCTCCACAAACGGCAAGAGGCTGGAACTACGCCTGCCAAATTTATAGCTACAAAAACAAACAAGACACGAACCAAGAAACCGGAGCTTTAAGAAACATGAACCATCCGAGCGGTTGCCTTCAGCAAACCAGCCCTCCCCACACATTCCCCTTATATAGAGTTCAGGGCGTGGCTTCTCTCTGCCTCCTTCCGAGAAGCCCCATTGCCTTCCTCTGTCTACTCCTAATTGACTGCCTCCTGCGTCGGGCGTCCTTGAACAGGGCCAGCTGTGGGTCATCTTCATCCACGCTGTCAGGCTCACACAACTGGGTCTCCGTGGTGACCAAGTGGGAGGGGCCTGGCTGAGGGCTCTCATCAGCAAGATCTTCAACCCCCTCAGCAAGGTCTTCAACCCCCTCAGCAAGGTCTTCAACACTCCCCTCCTCCTCCTCTGAGTCATCCGACCCAACTGCCGAACCCACAGGCTGACCCTGAATCACAACACTGCCCTAGTTTAAGTTTTGTAGTGAATGCTATTATATAAACATCAGCCAGTTTGGTCTAGTGGAGAAAATGCTGGACTAAGAGCAAGGAAACCTTAATGCTAGTCTTGCCATAGGCAAGACAGCCAGCTAGATAACTTCGGACCAATTATTCCCTATTAAGGCTAGAGAATGGACTTAAATGGACTCCAGAAGATGGTAGAGGACAGGAAGGCCTGGAGGAACATTGTCCATAGGGTCACGATGGGTCGGTCACGACTTCGCAGCTAACAACAACAAGGCTAGAGAAAAGACAGTGACACTTGAAAATGCTGCCTAGAAAATTGCATTAATTTATCCATGTAATCACCAGACGTCTGACTTGGCAAAAAAAAAAAGAGATAGGTTCTGTAGTATTATACAGCACCCTCTGTGAACTGTGTACAGATAGTCCTCAACTTACAATAGTACATTTAGTGACTGCTTGAAGTTACAACAACACTGAAAAAGTTCCTAATGCCCAGTTTTCACATTTGAGACCATTGCAGCATCCTATGGTCACGTGATCAAAATTCAGATGCTTGGTAACTGACTCATATTTATGACAGTTTCAGTGTCCTGGGGTCATGTGATTACCTTTTATGACCTTCTGACAAGCAAAGTCAATGGGGAAACCAGATTCACTTCACAATCACGTTACTAACTTAACCATTGCAGTGATTCACTTAACAACTGTGGCAAGAAAGGTCATAAAATGGGGCAGAATTCACTTAATAAATGTCTTACTTAGCAACAGAAATTTTGGACTCGGTTGTGGTTATAAGTCGAGGAACGCCTGTACTGAGGGAGTGGTTCAATAAATTTATTATTATGGTTAGTCGTGCAGTCAGCTAGATGTTTAGACTGAATCCAACATTTTTATCTACCTATTAAGTCCTTCCCAAGGATCCAGGATAAGCAGATATTCTTGCTTGATGGTTTTAAAGGTACTGTTGCAGGATGTAAGCTGTTCCAAGTAAAGCTGTCTTTTACTATTGACTGATGGAAATGGTCAAAGAGCTGGTAATGGTCAGTTCTGTGGCATGAGGCAGAAGCTGGCAACCTTCCCTGCTGGCTTCTCCATTGACTTTCTGGGGAAGCCAGCAGAGAAGATTGCAAATGGTAATCACATTATTGCAGGGCCCTTGGCAACCAGTTGTAAGTCCAAACAGAATGCCAAGCTTGCAGACTGTGATCATGTGACTGCAGGGGTGATGGTGCAATGTTTTGCGTTGGCTGGAAGTGCTTTATGGGTTGTAAAGTACCCATTCTGTGCCCTTTGTAATTCTTGTTGTTGTTAGTTGCGAAGTCGTGTCTGACCCATCGCGACCATATGGACAATGTTCCTCCAGGCCTTCCTGTCCTCTACCATCTTCTGGAGTCCATCTAGGCTCACGCCTACTGCTTCAGTGACTCCATCCAGCCACCTCATTCTCTGTCGTCCCCTTCTTCTATTGCCCTCAATCTTTCCCAGCATTAGGCTCTTCTCCAGTGAGTCCTTCCTTCTCATTAGGTGGCCAAAGTATTTGAGTTTCAACTTGAGGATCAGGCCTTCTAAAGAGCAGTCAGGGTTGATCTCCACTAGGACTGACCGGTTTGATCGCCTTGCAGTCCAAGGAACTCGCAGGAGTCTTCTCCAGCACCATAGTTCAAAGGCTTCAATTCTTTGGCGCTCAGCTTTCACTGCCATACAGTGGGAAGACCATAGTCTTGACTATACGCACTTTTGTTGACAGGGTGATGTCTCTGCTTTTTAGTGTGCTGTCTAGATTTGCCATGGCTTTCCTCCCAAGGAGCAAGCGTCTTTTAATTTCTTGGCTACAGTCCCCATCTGCAGTGATCTTGGAGCCCAGGAAAATAAAATCTGTCACTACCTCCATTTCTTCCCCATCTATTTGCCAGGAATTGAGAGGGCCAGATGCCATGATCTTGGTTTTCTTAATGTTTAGTTTCAACCCAAGTTTTGCACTCTCCTTCTTTACCCGCAACAAGAGGCTCTTTAGTTCTTCTTCACTTTCTGCCATTAGAGTGGTATCATCTGCATATCTTAGGTTGTTGATGTTTCTTCTAGGCCATTATTCTAGGCCATTATTAAATTGAGGACTACCTATATACACTGACATTAAGTCTTTATCTATCTCTGCTGTTAATAATTTTCCCATTCTTCAAGATGCAAGCCATCTTGAGTCTATATATATACATAGGTATATGTATGTATGTGTGTGTGTATATACACACACACACACACACACATGCATATGAAGAGGAAGCTGGAGGCACAAAATGTTGCATATTGTTAGGAACATTCCCATCATTACAAATTATCATGAAGTATTATTATATTCAGGAATCTAAATGATAAGAATATTGCTCATTTTTTCTAAATTAACAGAGACAGTAGTATCCTCTGCCATTCCATACAGCACATATAAACACCTTCCTTTTTATGTGCATATTCATTACTTTATTTATACAAATGTGTTTTGCTTTTTAACAAAATTAACAGTAATCTAAAATCTATGATGCAGGTTTTCACTGTCTTTGCTACAGTGCAGTTTAGCAAGAGCTTGAATAGGAAAATCACAGGCTGTTGTAGTCATAAAAATGTGTGTGTGTGTGTGTGTGTTTATCTGTGTGTGTGTGTGTGTGTGTGTGTGTGTGTGTGTGTGTAAATCAAATCTTTATTTCAGCCATAGCAATATATATTTTGACTTAAAGGTTGAAAAGTCAAGGACTGAGATCGGCAAGGTCATCTGATGAAATGTGAAGCCATTTTTAGTACCTATTTTTAAGGCCTGGAAGGAGAGGGGAAAAATCGTGCCTGAAATAGTGCTTAACTAAGACTTCTTGCACTTAATCTTAATGATTTTCTACAGAACTGTCTGTCTGAATGTTCTGGTCATCCAGTCCACTAGTCCAGGAATAAATTAAAGTGCAGGGCACAAACAGAGAGGGAAATGCATTATTTTTTATTTTTTAATGATTGTCTAAAAGGGATATCAGGATTCCTTAAAAGAGAATTACATTTAAAGAGCTTTTCATGCAGTTATTTGTAAACACTATGTGAATGAACATAAGAGGTGTAGGGCACCTTGATCAGTCTAGGGAACAACTTTCTAAAATGCTGAGTTTTGAGATACAAACATTACAACTTGTCATTCCTCTCTTGTAATCAGATCAGAGTTCTATCAGAAGAGTTTGTCTGGAGTGGAACAGAACTAGAATCACTTAACAGCATCCTAAATCAATGCCAATCAACACCGGCCACATGTAAGGAGGGACTATCTGCCCTTCAAAGCATCTTCAAAAATAGCATCTTCAGCCTTTCCTTCCTGTTAAAGTCAGTTTGGTTCTTCTCCCATTTTCTCTCCCAATGTAATGCTGCAAACTTCAAGGAAGATGGGTTTCAGATTACTCCTACTTCTGCACCTTGGGTTTGGGTGGAGAGGGGGGAAATCAGAGCTACATCCCCCAAAGAAGTCAATGTCTGCAGGACTGGCTCACCTTCTAATTTTGCAAGCTGGCTGAGATGGTAGCCTGAGAACAAACAAAGGTTGTCAGCTGAGTTTGTTCTTCAGGCCTAACCTTAGCCTTCTCTGTAAATCAAGGCATTTATCTCTTAAGATTTACATCTGTGAGATTATTTCAATAGGAACTTTTAAAATGCAATGCCTTTTCCTTGGAAGTAGCCCTGGTGCCAGCATTGTTTTTTTTAAGTAACAGACAAAATTGCAGGCACAAATTAACAACAACAGTATTATTATTATTATTATTATTATTATTATTATTATTATTATTATTATTATTATTATTATTATTATTATTATTATTATTATTATTATTTTATTATTATTATTATTATTAGTAGTAGTAGTAGTAGTAGTAGTAGTAGAGTTGGAAGGGACCTTGGAGGTCTTCTAGTTCAACCCCCTGCTCAGGCAGGAAACCCTATACCATTTCAGACAAATTAGCTAAGCATTTTCATTTATTTTACTCTTAACTCCTTTTTCAAAGTCATCATTACTCATATTCTTATTTGCTGTTCATTTTGTATTGCTGTATTATTTTTCAAAATTTTCATGAACCATTTTACTTTGGATTCTTAAATAGTCAGCACTTCAGCGCACTGTTAGCAGACTGAATTTGGCATTATCAACCCTAACTAAGCTCTGTTGCAGAATGGAATCCTAGCCTGTTTTTCCATATATTTTGCTGTAAAACATATTATACAGGTATCCACAGTTACCTGCACATTGTATTTCATATTTTTTCCCCAAGCAACAGCTTCTGAACATAGTAGGCTGAATTTACTTTCATCCTGTAATTAATGACAAAATCATTCCCCTCCTGTCTTTCTGACAAGTGCCAACAGCTGTTAGACTTTACAAATTATTTTGGCCCATTTTCTTATGATTTGGTTGCTTAGACATTAAATTTATTATTTTTATTTAAATTCAAGAGTATGTTACAAGGGGGAGGAAGAGATGAATCTATCATACATGCTTCTTTGTATTTCATGTTTCAGAATATATTCTAAAATATTAGTCATGTTTCTGACTTATATGTTCATTTATTAGGATTATCTAAATCACAAATAGAATACTAAAAGCACATGTAATTTTTAATTAAGGCAACTAAAACAAATATATTAATCTTGAATATATGTAGGAATTATCCACTCAACCTGGGTTACTGAGGCTTTCCAGAAAAATCAGGAAGACAAAGAAGGTTATATTAAAAGCTCATATCCATACATACCTGTTTTCCTTCAAAGAAACACATGGTAGGTAGAGATAAGAAAAGCAGATGTCAACCGATTTACATTCTTCTACATGTATTGCTGGAGAAACAACAGTGTATCAAGTTATTCCCTCTGAGATATTTCATATTATCTGAAAAGGACTGTGGAAAGGGAAAATCCATTTCCACAATACTGCATGCTTGACTGCGAAATACTTATTATTTTTTTAATGTATTCAGCCTTTCCTAGAAACAGTTTCAAGGTAGTTCACAGCATATAATGAAAATGACAGTATGATTTGGTTAATAATAAAATGAATCAATTGAAACAGTGAAGTTCCATGTTCCATAAAAGCACAACCATAAATGCCACAGAAGAGCATTAGATTTATTGTGCTTGTTTAAAGCTGTGATTTAGTAGATTGCAAATTATTCTAACAGTGGGCTAAAGGAAAATACAATTTTCTCAGCGCAGACAAAAGTGACAGAAAGGAAGGAAATGGGCGAAAGCAGGGGGTAGGCCAAAAATGTTGACCCAGAAGCCCACCCAAGCTTTTGGGTCCCACAAGATGAACAGGTAAGTCTGAGGAAACACATACTGCTTGCTAAACATGAGAAAAGGCTACTTTTCTGATATCTCAAACTTCCAACCAAGAAGAGCTCCAAAAACACTGTCCAGGAATTTGAACTGGACTCAGAAACTATTTAGGGTATTTGGTCTTTGCTAGGGAATACTGGTTTACATATTCTAAATAGATTCCTCGCATAAACATTAACCATTTTATGAGTTGGTAGAAGTATATAGATGGCCTCCCAAAGCTGAAACTGATGTGATGTGATTCCCATTTCTGGATTCTGCAATTTTGGATATGGTGGTACATGTCCTCAGCTGAATAAAGATGCATTTTGATAGTATAAGCCAGGGATCCCCAACCCTTGATCCGTGGGCTGGTACTGGGCTGTGGCATGCTAGCAAGCAAAGCCCCATCTGTGGGATACAGGCAGCACACAAAACCACACCCTCTCCAGTCCACGGAAAAACCTCTCTCCACATAACCAGTCCCTGGTGCCCAAAAGGTTGGGGACCTCTGGTATAAGCTCAAAATAAAGTCATGTCTAAATAATCTCTAAATAATTATAGCAGCTATGCAATAGACAAGTCCTTCAACCTCTGACATTGTAATGGAATGTGAGAATAACCTTGGAAGACAGGAGTGGGGAGAGTTGCTGCCTAGGGAGAGCAGATCAAAGGGGGAGAACCTGCAGGTGATCAACAGGCAGAGAAAGAAACATAGAAAGGATCCGTCTCAACTTAGCAGAAGGTCAAAAGAGAGGATGAGAAATTTGTACCCTCAGACTTGCAAGATTGATGTCAGTCTTCCAAGTAGACCCAACAGGTAACATTGACCAGTTGAACTAATTCTACCTTATTGTCAGGCTACATTAAAAGAATCTTGTCAATCTGAAAGTACAAAACTCCTGGCCTGGGTTTTATGCTGCCTGTTGCAGTTGATCCTTTCAAGTTTTTTTCCCTCTGCCCATTAGTCAACTACAGGCTCCTCTCCCTTTTATCTGATTATTCCCTGGTCAGTATCTTTCCCCCCTCCGTCTTCCAAAGTCATTCTCACATTCCATTAGAGCGCCATTGAATCTTCATATTCAGAAACTGAAGAGCTTAGCTAGTCTGCGTCTCAGCCTGCATCACAGAGATTAACTGAAGAGGGAAGAAGACACAGATGCAGTTTGAGCTAGACAAGATCCCAGTAATCTGTTGAAAAGATAAGAGCAAAGGAAATCAAGCCATGTACTTAAGCATATGAATAATTTTTACAATTATAGAAGTGTTATTATAATTACTTTAGTTTTGTTATAAGGGAGTTTTTTATTTATTTATTTTTATTTTAATTCCATTTATATCCCGCCCTTCTCCAAAGACTCAGGGCGGCTTACAATCTTAGCAGTAGCCTTCATTCTATGTGTTAGGGCTTTCACTCACCGCCCCCCAAGCGGCATTATTACAAAGTCAGCTTAATTGCCCCCAACAATCTGGGTCCTCATTTTACCTACCTCGGAAGGATGGAAGGCTGAGTCAACCTTGAGCCTGGTGGGATGCGAACCTGCACTAATTGCAGGCAGCTGGTGTTACTTAAGGAGGTATTAGCCCACTGCTCCACCAAGGCTCAAGTTAACAGGTGGAAGGTTTGTTAACGTTGTAATAGATATTTAGCATATGTTTGCATAAGATTGCTATATGTAATACCCTGTATTCTGCTTTGGGAAGTCTGGGGGGGAGGGAAGGGGGGAGGGTTGATGGGGAGAGGGGGTTTATTATTAAAAATTTTGTAAAACTTTTCAATAAAAGAAGGAAGTGTGACTCAGCCATTTAGTCAAGCTGACAGGGTTATGTAAACAAGAAGACCTTTGTCACTAGCTCTGTGTGTGGGAACAATCTATCTGTACATTTTTCTTAGTACTGCCTGAAGTTGGGATAGCAGAAAGGTTGGGATGTGCTCTGTGTTGCTTTGGGGAAAGATTTAAAACTGTGATATAAATATCGTGAATTTATTACTAGAAGTTGGCTGTGTGGTGGTAACGTAACACAGAATAGTAGCTGATCTTGGAATCTCAGAAATGCTAAGAAGGATAGTATGAGAACTTTACATGAGAACCCAATAGGGACTATCAAGGCTGTAGACAGGGATGTCAAAGAAACCTTCTAGAATGGTTTGCAGTGGAAAATCACTTCCATATTGTTGTCAACAAAAAAAAACATGGGTCTGATTTTTTTTTAGTCATCCTGAGTCAAACTCAACGTGTGCGATACTTTGTCTTTACTTTGCACCTCCATCCATTACTGATGTGTGTACCTGCCAGTTCTTCCTGCCAGACTGTCAATGAACATTACCCACACGGGAGAGATGTTCTTTATCACATATAGAGAGCATCAAATTATCCCTACCCCTCCATCTCCTGGAAATAGAAGGAGATTGATCATTTTAAAACCAGCTGCAGAAGTGACAGGATTGAGAAAGATTATGGTTCGCAATTTCCCCATAGTCTCTGAAAAAAGTTTAAAAGCTCAGGAAAAAATAAAATCCAGATAAAAGGAAGTAGAAGCCTTTGTTTTAACAAAATAAAATAGATTATATGTCATAATCGAGGAAACTGAGCAATATTTTTAATTTATGTCTCTGTATCACGTCAAAGTCTACATATTTGTTTTCCTGTATAAATCAAGAAATTATACGTAATTTCAATTTGCCAGTCAAACCTCAGATTTATTCATGAAGTAATCTTATTTCTATGGAATCTTCCTGTAATAATTATTTAAACACTTCTCCAGTATTCCTTTGCAGACATTTTTGGTCAAAACTTATTTATTTATAATACATCAGAATCCCCTTATATAGTCTGCCCAGAACATTGTACCATATTTTCCGGCATATAAGATGACTTTTTAACCCATGAAAATCTTCTCAAAAGTTGGGGGGTCATCTTATATGCCCAGTCGTCTTATACAACGGAAAATAGTACATAAATAAATCGAGCACCGCCGTTCTTGCAAAGCAACTTCAAGACTCCTTAGTCCAGTCCCCCCTCCAACGTGACTTTCCCTTCCCACCCCCAAGAGCCTCTAAACCCCTTCCCCTCCCCCTTGCAAACGCCAGACCCTGGGAGCGGCAGGAAGCCCCTCACCCTCACCCAAGCGGCATCTGAGCATAAGCAGAGCATGCCCTGCTACCCGCTATCTCTCCCGGCAGTCTGGACAGCGGTACTTGGCGGCCTGGTGCCCCTCTTGCCCGCAGACCAAGCAGCAGCCCTCACCAGCCGGCCTCGGCATGGCTGCCCCAAGCCCGGCTCTCCAACGTGTCTTCCGGGCCCGCCTAGCTGACTGCCTCCTGGGCGGGGCTTGGCTCCAGACGCAACGGCTGCTCCGTCTGCAAATGTACTCTCAAAGCTGGATCGTGCTTGGCTGTGCAGGCTGCCGAAAGGCGGAGACTCAGAGTTCCCACGGTGGTTGCGGCTTCTGGCGTGCCGTTTGCAGAGTCTGGCCTGGAAGAGCGTGTCGTGTGAACACAGCTCTTGCGTTTATTCCAAAGGGTGGGTGGAAGGAAAAGCCCCTTTGGGCTTCAAAAGGGAGGCTTTGCACCATCTGCATCAGACGGGGCTGAATTGGGCTTGTGTCGGACACTTGGCAACTGGCATGTAAGTATTTTCTGTTGTATAAGACGAAAAATCTTGAAAATCTTCTCAAAAGTCGGGGGTCATCTTATACGCCCAGTCGTCTTATACGCCGGAAAATACGGTATTTTCTTTATTTGTTTTACTTAAATTGTCAGAAGAATCATCCCAACTTGGACAGGTCTATCATTTTTCTCCTTCAACATTAAATGTTTGCATCTGATTTAAAGTCAGAAAGAATTTTTATTCTTCATCATTCCTGTTAAAAAGAACTTTCATTTTGTTAGTATCCTATGAGATTGGTTTAATTCCCAAGGCTGGGAAGAAGGGATGAATCCTCTAATCACATGCCTATATACTATGAAGTCAAAAGTTACACTATAGAAATTATTTCAGTATTTCCTTTTTGACCTGAAACCCCTGTTATCTTGCACATACTAAATTTGGGGCAATGCCCCTTATACGGTGGCAGCAGTAACTACCAAACATTATCCCATGCCTGTGGTGTGAAGACTCAGAGGAGGCATTTATACTTGCAGCCTTCTAACCTACTTGTCACAAGGTTGGCTCTCTAGCCAAAGATCAGCCATTTCCCTCTTCACAAATAATACATCTATATTTTGTAGTTTAATTTATAATGTGTTTGCCTACATCTACTCTATTAATAAAAGGGACGGGGTGGCTCAGTGGGTTAGGATGCTGAGCTTGTCGATCAGAAGGTCGGCAGTTTGGTGGGTCAAATCCCGAGTGCTGTGTAACAAAGTGAGCGCCTGTTACTCGTCCCAGCTTCTGCCAACCTAGCAGTTCGAAAGCACGTAAAAATGCAAGTAGAAAAATAGGGACCAGTCCGGTGGGAAGGTAACAGCGTTCCATGCGCCTTTGGCATCTAGTCATGCCGACCACATGACCATGGAGATGTCCTCAGACAAGCACTGGCTCTTTGGCTTTGAAACGGAGATGAGCACCAGCCCCTAGAGTCGGAAATGACTAGCACGCATGTGCGGGGAACCTTTACCTTTAGTCTATTAATAACTGTATGTATCATTGTCTGGAGTTCAATCCACTCTACAAATTAGTAAGCAAAACAGGACTGCTGATTTTTCTTGTCTTTATGAAGATCTATTGTGAAGAAGAAGATCAGAATAAAACAGTGACAAAAAGTGCAACACAAAAGATGCTATCGAAGGGAAAGAATAATAGGGAGGTTTCTCTGTACACAAAATCCAAATACACTTTAAAAGATACATAGATATTTACTTCACTATTTTGGAGGGGGAGGTCCAGGCTTGAAGGTGGAGCTGAATAAAACATATAATGTCCTTTTGTTTCAGAAAATCCCAAGTCTCCCACTAGTGATTTTGGTATTGGACTGGAACAGATTTTCCTTTCTCCAACTTTTCATGGTAGTTGATGATGTTCTGTAAGTGAGTGAGGAAGGAAGGGGTGGGTTGCAGGTTTAAAGTAGGCATTCAAGAAAATTCACCTTTATTTTGTTGGAAGAAAAGTCTTCACTATGGTTCAGTCCAAGCTGGGAACAAACATGGCGACTGCTTTAGGAAGAAGGTTGTAGTTAATTGAAAAGAAGAACCAGACAGGAAGATGGCTGGCAGAAAAGAAGGACTGAACACATGTAGGGAGTGGGTTTTTATACCCTCTGGAGCCTTTTGTTTGGAGCTGCTTCCTGTTCCTGTTTGAGACTATTTCCTGTGTCATGAACTTTTGATCTGAGTCTGAGTGTGCCTTTCTGGTATTCTGATGGTGATGGGTTAATCCTATTATGTCTACAGGTCATGTCCTGCTTTCCTGGGGCTGGAGTATGTAGATTTTAGGTGTCTTTGTCTTCTTAATCTCCCAGTTGAGGGCCTGCAACCTTCCTGGATTTACATTTGCATTTGTACAGAACTGGTTTCTGTTTGTGGAAGGGAGACCTGGGGCTATCAAGAAAAACTGGGCATGCTTTCCTGCCCCTTTAAGATCCTTTTGAGGAAATATATTTTTCTGCCCTTTTAATATTTCCTTCTCTGGGGGGCTGACTTCCCACAATTTTTTTAATACATTGTTTGAATAGCTTATACAGAGTTTAACAAACAAGAATAAAAATAAACAATCAGATACAAATATGTAAGCATACATACTGTATGTAATGGTAATGAAAACAAACTATAAAATTAAGAAAAAGAAAAGAAAAAAACAATCCATATAATTTTAATAATATTAATACAGAACTGATTTTTTTAATAAATAATTTTTAAAAAGTCCGTGTAATAACCAGTTACTATTATGTTTTTTTAAAAAATTCTGAAAGTATAGTTTGCTGTAGTACAAGAGTATTACTATTTAAAACTATGATTTTTTTTTTTGCTTAGGGAAGCCAATCTCTAAACTGAATCATTTCTGATCAAGAACCTCAATTTACAATAGAAAGCCTATCATATATATTAAACATTGACTCCTATGGCTAGTTTTAAAAGAACATAATGCCTACATGCAAAAGCAGAAAGGTCTATTCTCAATGACACTTATTCTGTGTGTTTTTTACCCCTTTGGTCTGTGGAAGGCTGACATCTGTTCTCACAATAATGGGCTAAAGCTGTTTTGCACAACTCAAGGCCTTCTATCTGGGTCAAGGTTATTCTTTAAAACAAAGACCAAGATAATAAAGAGAAACTCAATAGCCTGCTTGGGGAGTAATGGATGACATTAGACAAGGTGTTGCAGAATCGTCATCACTTCTATCAAACAAATTAGGATGCCTAATTACAGTGGGCTTTTTTCCCCCTTTATGCCTCCAGAGACATGTGTTTTGTAATATCGTGTGAATCCTCCTAAAAAGAAAAGCATGAACAATGCACAAAATAAATTCTGTTAACAGGAGATGGTATGATGGTTTGAAAGGATGCAGCACTTATTCCATATTGTTAAATTCTTCCCTAGCTAAAGTTTTTCCAGTTATCATCTGAGAAGTGGCTTCAGTCACAATTACATTTTCTTTGTCTTCTAGTGATAGGGATTTTGCAGTTACACAAAAACCAGGAACAATCTAGTGAGTTGCCAACTGGATCTCTCTTGCTGTAGCTCTTAGGAAGATTTCATCATGATGCAGTTCGAAAAAGCAAGCTGTCATTTTTTTCTGCACAACCTCCAACTGGGAAGTTGTGAGATGTAGCAGATAAATAAGAAAGCCTTGTGAGGAAGGAACTGGGTTGATCTTTCTGTTCAAATTGAAACATCATCCAGAAATTTTACAGACAAATCCATTTTGTTTCCTTTTCAAAGGAACCTGCTCTGTCTTTTGGTGTCCAAATCACATTTATTTGTTTAGGCAATTTAAATACTTTGCACATTGTACTAGTCCATGATTTCTTTAACCAGACATATAACAAAAACTGCAACACATTTTAAAAAATATTTTATGGCTCCACCAGATGCCATAACAGTGCATCTCAAGAATACAATTGCTATATTGGCCCATCCTGGCCATTTACACATTAAAAGGCTTATGTTTGCACAGCACACTTTGCCAGAAAGGAAAAAAAACAAAGAAACAAAGTAAAATCACATTTTAGCTCATAGCAACATGTGAACTGGGCTCCTGTTTCTCTATTCTTAGATCTTAAAATCCAACCTGACAGGCATCTTGTTCATAACATACCTGATATAACAGTTATTGAAAAGAAGAAAGTTTGGTTTCTTAATATTGCTATTCCAGATGATGCTAGGATTCAGGAAAAACTTTTTTTTAAAAGATCAAAGTTGAACACTTGTAGAAAAAGAAATCCATTGTTCTATCAGTTGTGATTGGAACCCTTGGAGTGATACCTAAAGGACTTCCTCAATATCTGGAGATACTGAATTGATCAGATCTGAACATCTGATTTTATATTAAAAAAAACACCCTACTTGGAACTGCCTATATCAGACATGTCAAACACAAGGCCCAGGGGCCAGATCCGGCCCGTGAAGTGGTTTCATGCGGCCCACGAAGCCATCCTGGAAACAGTGAGGGAACGGCCCCCACTGCCTTGGCCCTGGCCCAGAGACCCTCAGATCTGTCCCACTCCTGCCCAGGCCGCCATAGGCACCCTTGATGCGAACGATGTAGAGCTGGCCACGCCCACCCAGTAGGCCTTAAGCACTTTAGCCATGCCCACCCAGTAGGCCACGCCCACCCAGGCCATACCCACCCGGCCCCCTGAGGGCAACCGCAATGCTGATGTGGCCCTCAATGAAATTGAGTTTGACACCCCTGGCCTATATTCTTAGATGCTACTTTAATCATTCTTAGACTGATTAGGACTTGAATTATTAAGTTTCCATCTGTCTTAGCCTGTGAATCTAGCTGTAGTTAACTCACACATAGGAATCCTTGCCATTATTGCTATTACTACTACTACTACTACTACTACTACTACTACTACATTTATATATTCTTGCTCTGCATTGCACTATTTTTGTAGTACAGGAATTAGGCAATAAAGCTTATTGAGTGCACTGTAACAATTTTATTTTGTTTATATTATTTTATTTTTGTTTAACTTTTTACCTACTGAAGTTGATGGCAAATATAAAATAGGACATCATCTGGGTTTACAATCGCTACCAATGATTTTTAAAATTTCCCAATCTGTATATCTTTTTCTAACTTAGAACCATATACAGAAGATTACAGAAAGGAAAGGGAAGTTCAAGAAAATAGAATCAAAATATGCACACTATATGCTGTAAATGAAAAGTATTAACACTGGATTAATATAAGAAATACAAAATAAAAAAGTATTTTAAAAAACTGATAAATGCTCTAGGTCTAAATTAAATTTGCCATGCAAATACTTGTTGTATTCAACATATGGGAAAAAGCTATTCATAAAGGAATATTGGGAACAGCAGCAGGCGGTTACACGGAGGGCCATATCAACACCTGGGATCGCGCCCCCACTGTCTTCAAGCGGTGGCGTCCTCCGACCCTCTGGTTGGTACCTGTTTATCCGGGGGTGAGAGGGATCAGGCCCCTGAGCTCAGGCTGGTGTACTTTAATGCCAGATCCGTTGTGAACAAGGCTCCCCTCATCCGTGATTTGATCGAGGAGGAACACGCGGATCTGGCATGCATTACAGAAACCTGGTTGGGCTCAGAGGGAGGTGTCCCTCTGACTGAGCTTTGCCCTCCAGGTTTCTGTGTGTTACATCGGCCGCGGGCTCAGGGCAGGGGCGGTGGGGTGGCGGTAGTTATACGGGAGACCTTATGTCCATGGGAGACCACTATTATACAGATAGGTGGGAGTGAATCCCTCCTCCTGAGGTGTAGCCCTGGGGCTCAGTTGGGCTTGTTGCTAACATACCTGGTGCCCAGCTGTGTAGCAACGGCCCTGCCCGAGCTTCTCGATGCCCTCTCAGGGTTGACGGTTGAGTTTCTCAGACTTATAGTTCTGGGCGACTTTAACCTGCCTTCTCTGGGAGGGTCGTCTGAGTTGGCCTGGGAGTTCATGGCCTCCATGACAGCCATGGACCTGACCCAAGTAATTCAGGGTCCGACTCATAGGGGAGGACACACTCTCAACCTAGTTTTCTTATCTGGGCAGTGGTTTGATGACCTGGGAGGGAGCTCGCCAACTATTGTCCCCCTGTCATGGTCCGATCATCACCTCCTGCGGTTGGTCTTCCGCTATGTCACCCCCCGCTGCTGAGCTGCGGAACCAACCAGGTGGTTCCACCCCAGGCGCCTAATGGATCCAGAACGTTTCCAGACGGCGCTTGGGTCTATACCTATCCCCCTCGCTCACAGCCCAGCCAACACCTTGGTGGATGCCTGGGAAAGGGCTGCCACCAAGGCGCTCGACCGTGTTGTACCCTTACGACCTCTGACCCGGCGCAGATCCCGGTGGGCTCCATGGTTTTCTGTGGAGCTCCGGGAAATGAAGCATCGGAGACGAGGTCTAGAGAGCTGTTGGAGATCCAGCCGGTCTGAGTCTGACCAATTGCGGTTAAGAACCTTTACGAGGTCTTATCTCGCGGCGATGAGGACAGCGAAGTCTAATTACTTCGCTGCCCTCATCGCGTCCGCAGATAATCGCCCGGCCGCCCTGTTTAGGGTGACTCGCTCCCTCCTTAATCAGGAGGTGAGGGAGGAGCCCTTGCAGGGGCAGGCCGAGGAGTTTAGCTATCATCTGACAGACAAAATCGCTCAGATTCGAGCCGGTTTGGATTCTGACTGGGCAGAGACTGACGGGGAGGAATCGAGCAGTTTAGAGAATGTTACCTGGAGTGAATTCGATCCTGTGACCCCAGATGAGGTGGACAGGATCATGAGGAGACTGAGTTCCGCCACGTGTTTATTGGACCCGTGCCCCTCCTGGCTGGTATATGCAGCCCGGGAGGAGACACGAGGCTGGTTCCAGGCAGTAATAATTGCTTCTTTGAGGGAGGGTACCTTCCCTGCTGCCTTGAAGGAGGAGGTGGTGAGGCCCCTCCTCAAGAAGCCTGCCCTTGACCCAGCTATTTTGAACAACTATCGTCCGGTCTCCAACCTTCGCTTTCTTGCGAAGGTGGTTGAGAGGGTGCTGGCACTTCAGCTCCCTCTGTTCCTGGAGGAAACTGATTATCTGGACCCGTACCAATCGGGTTTCAGGCCCGGGTACAGCACCGAGATGGCATTCGTTGCGCTGGTGAATGATCTCTGCCGGGCTCGGGACAGGGGTTGTTCCTCTGTCCTAGTCCTATTAGACCTCTCAGCGGCTTTTGATACCATCAATCATGGTATCCTACTGTGGCATCACAGGGGGTTGGGAGTGGGTGGCACTGTTTTACAGTGGTTCTCCTCCTACCTCCTGGGCTGCTCTCAGTCGGTGTTGACGGGAGGGCAGAGGTCCGCCCCGAGGCCTCTCGTTTGTGGAGTTCCTCAGGGATTGGTCCTCTCTCCCCTCTTGTTCAACATCTATATGAAGCCGCTGGGTGAGCTCATTCGTGGTTTCAGGGTGGGGTATCATCAGTATGCTGATGATACCCAGCTTTTTCTTTCCACCCCGAACCAAACCAGTGATGCCCTCGATGTGATGTCCCGTTGCCTGGAGGCGGTCCAGGTTTGGATGGGGAGAAACAGGCTTCATCTCAATCCTGCCAAGACTGAGTGGCTGTGCATATCAGCATCTCAGACTAACCAATCTTTTCCATCGTTAACTATGGGGGGTGAGGTGTTACCCCCCATTGATAGGGCCCGCAACTTGGGCGTCCTCCTGGATTCACGGCTCAGTTTGGAAGATCATATAGGAGCTGTGGCCAGGGGGGCTTTTGCCCAGGTTCGCCTGGTGCGCCAGTTACGGCCCTATCTGGACCGAGATGCCCTACGCACAGTCACCCATGCGCTCGTGACCTCCCAGCTAGACTACTGCAATGCTCTCTACATGGGGCTGCCCCTGAGGACCACTCAGAGGCTTCAGCTGGTGCAGAATGCAGCCGCGCAAGTTGTGATGGGAGTCTCCCGATACTCCCATGTAACACCTCTTCTCCGCGAGCTGCATTGGCTTCCAGTTGCCCTCCAGGTGAGATTCAAGGTGCTGGTGATGACCTATAAAGCCCTAAATGGCATGGGCCCAGATTATCTGAGGGAGCACCTGCTGCCAGCGTCAATTTCCCATTGTCCTGTGTGCTCCCACAGGGAGGGCCTCCTCAGGGTACCGTTGGTCAAGGATTGCCGATGGGCGATCCCCAGGGGGAGGGTGTTCTCTGTGGGCACGCCTGCCCTATGGAATCAACTGCCAACGGAAGTCCGGACTGCCCCCGACCTTCGTCCATTTCGCCGGGACCTAAAAACCTGGCTCTTTCAGCTATCAGGTCTGGACTGAGGGGTTTTAATGTTTTTAAATTGTGATTTTAATTTTTTGGGGCTAGACTTAATTTTATTTTATTTTAATTTTATATTGTATTGGTTTTAAATTTTGCCTTGTAAACCGCCCTGAGTCCTTCGGGAGTAGGGCGGTATATAAACCGAATAAATAAATAAATAAAGGTAGAAATTCTTGTATCTATGAGTTATAATTCCTGACTTTCTTGCTTAGTGCCCATCCTGGGAACAGGACATCTGCTTTTAGCAACCATCAAAACAGCTTTACTGTATTTAAAGCCTAGACTGAACTCTCATGCAGGGCAGTATAAAATATTTTATTATTTTATTACTCATAAAATAATAAAATATGTGGAACCGATCATACAAAGGCTTAGCAGTGACTGAGTATTCTTAAAATTACTGATGCAGAGATGATTTGGGAGTTCCTTCTCCTTTCCCTTAAAATTAGGATAAGAGGCTTCAAATGCTAAGAGATGGTTCTCGATGCAATTTAAATTGCATTAAATAATTGACGTGTGAGAGAAAATTCTAGGACTTACCTCTATGCATTAGATTTAGAACATAGTTAATAAAATAAGGGTTGGGCTCATTGACAAATGGAACTAAATGAAGGCCTTCTGAATTTTATTTGAGTAATGTTATTAGATTTATCCTCCCTTGTTAAGAAGACATGTTTCCATACAAATCAGCAGACATACAACCAACGACGGAATGAGTCTGTTATTGTACCTCCAAGTACTTTTCAACCCAACCTCCCAGGTTGAAAAGTCTCCTGGTTTTTAGGTCCACATCTTAACCACTACACCAAACTGGCTCTCCAATCACAGTACCAGTCCCATCAGTTAACCACTGTTATTTTGTGGAATATGGCTGGGATATAATCATGGTGCAAGATTTATGAATAGACAATTGACATCTTTATTACTGAGCTTATGTCCTGCTGTTTTATGAAAGGGCTAATTAAAACATAAATAAATCCTAACCAAAATGCTTCTTGAAATAAAACACAACAACCCTTGCTTCTCCATTTGTATCATCACAAAGCTTCTCTCACACACAAACACATATACACACACAGACACGAACTCACATTCTCTCATACTTCACATTTTTCCTAGGTGCATCTAAACATTGTTATATTTTGGCCCTTAGCAACTGTAAGGAAGACATATGGAATCTGTGATAATCTGTGATTTCACAATTAACAATGGTGGGAATCACAGATTACAAGGTATAGATTTTATTCCCTCCCTGTGTTACTCTTTTTGCAACAAGGTCTCCGGTTCGATATTGTTCTTGAACGTACACAGACTGATCTGTCCTGGTTTTTACTATTCAGGGCAAAAGTGGACATTTTTTTCCTTGTCCTCCATCTGCCTCCTTCAGAGCTCCTATTTCACACTTGACTTGAGCCAAATAGCCCACGTCATTGGGCATATTAGCCTGACCTCTGCGGTTTTGCTTCTGTTCTTTTTCCTTCCAAATACTTCTTAATCTCCCCACCCCACCCCACCCATTCGCCAAAGGCGAATCTCATCGTAGCTTTGCATAATCCTAGCATGCCAGTTTCACAGAATAAAAAACAGCTCTAAACAAGAAAAGCTCTATTTCATCTTCTTGGGACTTGAATCACTTGCTTGTTCCAGTTGAGCACTTTGAGAGATGGGGTGTCATCAGAAATGGCGTTCTGGTACCCAAGTCTCCCAACTTCCTCCTCCGTATTGCCTAGTTCAGCAACCATCCCTGACTTGGTGCCCTCCAGAGGCATCAGGCAATACTGTATTCCCCAATCTTTGGCCAGACTTTTTATCTTTGGTGTGTCCTGCTGCTTCTGCCATGCATTATGGTTTATATCTGCAAGGCATCTTGAAAGTATCTGCACTGAATGGTGGTAAACAATTGTAATAACTACATCAATAGCATAAATAGGTTTTTTGAGGGAGGGAAATACTTGAGTTGTCATTTTAGAGGCAGACCCACATTTTCCTTCGTTTTATGTGCTTCCTTTCAATCTTTTTACAGCAAGACAGAGAAACCGTATAAAGTATGACTCCTGAAGTTCTTTCCAATCCCTTTACCAGCAGGGAACCCATTTGCTCACATACACTAGGTGCTTTGGAAAGCATAGGGCAGCTGACCAAGGAGGAGGGGGCCTTAGAATGGAGCACTTATGAATGTTCCAGTCCAATGCCTGTCTTTCCAATAGGAATGCATAAAAGGGATTTGGGGAGGGTATTTTTTTTTCTGCAATCACTACCTTTACTTCGTCCTTTTTTAAAAATCAATCTTTCTTTTGGCCTCATTCTGTTCAGTTTTCAGGGAATTCTCATGCTAATAGAGGTTTATTTGTTGCAAATGCTACAGTGAGGTGAAGTCAAGTGATCAAAGTCAAGCTGTTATCTAAATATACAAAATTATTCAATAAAGAGCTTTGCCAAAATCATCTCAAAGTTGTCTATATTTTATATGCAATATCAAGACTTCTAGATTTTAGGGTACCACTTTTAAATTTCAGGAAAGAATTTTCATCCTCATCATTATTATCATCATCACAGGAACTGAGATGGTTGAAGACTTAAACAAAACATTTATTAATTGTGGCTTGGCAGTGACCTATAGAAACAAAAAGAGTAGGTCAAAATAGGGTTGAGTGTTCATATGATGCGTCTGTCTGTCTGGACACTGACATGCAATTGGGACCATCCATAGCCATAACAATTCCAGCTGTCAACGTTCAACTATTTGACTTCTGTTTGCTTTTTTTAAAAAAATCTGTTTTCCATGGTAAGATGGCACCTGTTAACAAGAAAGAAGAATTTGGGGCTCATACTAGGGTGTATCTAATTCCTCACCTTCCTCAAATTGATTCTGGGCACAGATAAATGTTTTTTGTCATGTCACATGTCACATCATGTCTTAACCTTTGGGATCTCTTCCCCAAACCTGACATTGCTCAAAGATGTGAGATCTTGGAACTCATTAACAGTTTAGAGAACAGTCACTAAGTAGTTCTTTCAAAGGTGAAATTGAAATACAGTACATAAGAGAGAGGAAATTTATCAAATTTCCTAATCTAAATTAAAGGTCTATATTATGTGTACAGAAGGGACGCGGTGGCTCAGTGGGTTAGGACGATGAGCTTGTCGATCGGAAGGTCGGCAGTTTGGCGGGTCGAATCCCGAGTGCCGCGTAACAGAGTGAGCACCTGTTACTCGTCCCAGCTTCTGCCAACCTAGCAGTTCGAAAGCACATAAAAATGCAAGTAGAAAAATAGGGACCACTACGGTGGGAAGGTAACAGTGTTTTGTGCGCCTTTGGTGTCTAGTCATGCCAGCCACATGACCACGGAGACGTCCTCGGGCAAGCGCTGGCTCTTCGGCTTTGAAACGGAGATGAGCACCGGCCCCTAGAGTCGGAAACGACTAGAACGCATGTGCGGGGGAACCTTTACCTTTACCTTTATTATGTGTACATATATGTGTACACATAAGTACATACAAATATACAAACAAGTATCTTAAAAGCAGTTTCTAAAAAACATACTATTAATTCCTACATAGCAGTGTTAATGAGCAATGTTTGCCACAATGCTATTTGGAGGGAAAATGTTTAAAAATCTGAGAGCTCTTCATTCTCAGCTTCACATCACTTGGGAATTACTAGTTTCAGACATTGGTCCATTATGCCTATACCAGATGTTAGAGAAATTTAATTTATATTTGAACAGCTTGAAATATATTTTTTTTTAAAAAAATAAAAGAATATTTGGCTGAATCATTTGCTTTTCTGGCACAGTCAACAGATCTTCTCCTGCAATTATCGCATGTGCATTATCTTTGTAAAAGAAGGTCCATTATTAACAAATATTGCTGTCATAACCATAAACTAGCTTTCTAAAAAATATTTATCATCTAACTGATTTTGTGATATGAGCAAAATTTGTAAGATTAAAAAAAAGATTTTTGGCAGTTATACAGATTCTCGTTAATAATGAGAATGATAACATGATAATGAGAGCAATAGCAATAGCACTTAGACTTGAATACCACTTCATGGTGCTTTACAGCCCTCTGTAAGCAGTTTACAGAGTCGCATATTGCCCCCAACAATCTGGGTTCTCATTTTACCGACCTTGGAAGGATGGAAGGCTGAGTCAACCTTGAGCCGGTGAGACTCGAAATGCCAAACTTCTGACAGCCGGCAGTCAGTTTAGCAATTCGAGTCTCACCAGCTCAAGGTTGACTCAGCCTTCCATATTTCCAAGGTCGGTAAAATGAGGACCCAGATAGTTGGGGAAAGGAAAAGGAACTATGCAAACTCTGATAAAAATGTGTCTAGAAGAACCCGTTTGCACAATAGATTATGTCTCTTTACCTTTGGTATTAACATCAGATGGATGGTTCCTAAGAATTTCAGTAAAACATCCACAAAAAATACTGTACAATAGGACTGTGCAAATCCTTCAGCAGAGGTATTTAAGGGACTGTGGAAGCACAGAGCTGACTTTAAGATCATTAAAGTAGTCACATCTTTTCAAGGCATGCAGCTGCTTCTGTCATTATTTCACTGAGAAAAACATGAAGCCAGGCCACAGACACAGCCAAGAGCAGCCTCTGAAGATCCTCTTTGCAAGCAAAGACACAGATGCTTTAGTAATATTTCCTAGAAGTGCTCCACTGCATTCTGAAATCCTCTTTCAAGAGATTTGCCTAGCCCAGTGGTGGCGAACCTATGGCACACATGCCAGAGGCGGCACTCAGAGCCCTCTCTGTTGGCATGCATGCTATTGCTGCCAGCAGCAGGTCCATCAGGCTGCCACTGCCACCCGGAGCAGGAGCCCCACCCAGCACAAAGCAGGCGAAGCGGCCGATTAGCAAGCTTGAGTAGAGGTGGTAGAGCAGAGGTCACCAACCATTGTCGATTGGCGGATTAGAAGAAAAGGGAGGGGGAAGCATTTTACATGTGTGCATAAGCGCACAGGGCTGCGAGCACCCACATGCTGCAAATGGGACGGAGCTAATGCCTGCGTGATACTCACTAGCCCTGCCCCATTCTTGCATGGTGCAGTGCCTTGTATCTGCACCCCGTGGTGCGATGGTGGCCATTTTTGCGCCTTGCAGTATGGTGGCCCATTTTTGTACCCCCAGTTTTTACATGCCAGAAGTGGCACTCAGAGGTGTCCCCCTGCCCCCCCCCCCCCGAGGGCACCATAATGCTGATGCAGCCGTGGCACTTTGCGATACATAAGTGGGTTTTGGGTTGCAGTTTGGGCACTCGATCTCTAAAAGGTTTGCCATCACTGGCCTAGCCCTTTTGGAGAGCTTTTCAGGCTTCCTTCATTAACAAGAATTCTGAGAGTGAAAAAGGGAAAAATGGACAATGAAGATACAAGTGGAAGACAAGATGAGTGACTATACAATACATGTTTGTGTTTTTTTGAGAAACCAGCAAAACAAGAGGGTCACTTTCAAGCTGCATGTCTCTGTCAGACATTTACCGGTCTACTATATAGAGCGTCCTCTCATATGGTATTGTGGTTTGGTATGCTGGTCTGACAGCCGCGGATAGGAAAGTATTACAGAGGGTGGTGAGCACAGCACAAGACATTGTGGGCTGTCCCCTGACACCACTGGATGACATCGCCAGGGCTCGCTGCCTTGGAAGAGTGAGGAAAATTCTCAGGGATGACTCACACCCTGGACGGTATCTCTATTCTCCTACCATCGGGTAGGAGATATAGGAGTATAGACAGCCATACCAACAGGCTGAAGAACAGCTTTTATCCGTGGGCTGTTAGGCTTTTGAACGGGATATAATTTTATAAACTTTATGCATGATTGACTTGCCAGGCCGGTGTGTTGTGCAATTAGCTCACATGGTGTAATAAGATGGAGGGTTTGTGTCACTGTAAGTTGGGGGTGGGGGCACGAAGGGAGGCTCAGCCAATCTCAATGTATACATGGTTGTACTTTGTCAATAAAAGGTTCATTCATTCATTCATTCATTCATTCATTCATTCATTCATTCAAAAGTCTGCATATCAAGGCTACTTTCTCTAAAAGTGACTGAGGCCAGGAGACCTTGGAGGGAGCTCTGAAACTCATTTTCACACCCTGCTTAAAGAAGTAATGCAGCTTAGCAGGTGATAATGTAGCTCAAGAACTTTGAACTAGCCTCCAGCTTTCATCTGAATTGTACTGCCCAACCACTGCCAAAGCTCAGAGTACAACCACCTCCTTGGACTCATTCCAGGGCTGTTGGCAAATAGGGGTCAAAAAAGTTAAGAGGGTAACCACAGTTGTGTAACTGGAGCAATCTATGTAAAAATACAGAATACAAACTGACAGAATTGGAAGGGGCCTTGGAGGTCTTCTGGCCCAATCCTTCCTCAAGCAGGAGACCCTATACCATTCTGGACAAATGGCTGCACAATCTCTTCTTTTAAAAAAAACTCCAGTAATGGAATGTCCACAACTTCTGAAGGTGAATTAATTAATTAATTAATTAATTAATTAATTAATTAATGGGTGTTATGTATTAGGGTTAAAGAAACACTTGTATAACAGTCACCACTAGGAGGCGTTGAACTGTAACTGTTCTGGCGGGAAATGGTTTGGCGGGAAGTAGAGGTTCAATCTGATTGGCTGACTGCATACCTGGCATACCTATATAAAGGGTACAGGTAACCCTAGCCAGTAGTACAGTTATGGTCACCAAATAAAGAGCTGTTTGACTGTACTCATCTGCCTGGCATCATTCCTACTCTTCAGAACCCAATACACAACAATAATTAATTGTTCTTGTCAGGAAATTTCTCCTTAATCCTAGGTTGGATCTCTTCTTGAAAAGTTTCCATGATGTGAAAGTAAGTGGCAATGTTTATTATTAAAGAAAAGCAGAATATCTCTTCTGACTGAAAGCATTATGTATTGATGACCCTCAGATCTGTCCCTTGAATTCTGAAAACAGGAGAGCAAAAGGCCAAACTCTAACCTAAAATTAGTATAACTCAGTGCAAATTGATGTGTTATCTTTTATTATGGGATAAAGAATTTTCCTTCCCTGTTACATAATCAGTCATTGTGCATTTTCTATTTTTCCACGCTCAGCAGTTTGGGGTTTCTTTTTTTACACTTGCTATGTTTGTATTGTTCACTGAAGGAAATATAAAAGAAGCAAAGTGATTTCTGCTGAGTTATTCCCTCATGAAGCAGGGAAGAAAGACCCACCATCCCTCAAACAACTGCTGATTCCATATGTGTAACGAATGAGACAGCAACAAGGCACTGTTGAAAAGAGTCCTACAAAAGAAGTATTGTCTAGCTTGGAAACTATAATATTACACTGGCATCTAGTCAGCCATTTAATTTATACATTAGCTGGAAGGCCACTGCAAATACAGCATTAGTTGAAAAATCTGAGCAAGGTTAAAAGAAGTTTTACTTTACTTCTCCAAAGTCTTCAGCTTTAAGGAAGAAAGTTAAACCATGAATCTTTTGTCTTTATTTATGAAGGGCCCTTTCACAGTTGTAGGGATTAAAAGGCAGAAGTTCTTAAGATGTTGACTCCCAGTTGCTTCTACTGGGTGAGACTAAATTTTAAACAAATGTCCTTCTGTTAACCTTAGACCTGTCCTGTCATTTATTGCATTCATCAGAGGCATGGCAAAGATGCCATGCAAACTGATGGGCCCTAGTACAAACATGTAAGTAGGCCAAAGGCTAGCCCCTAACTGGTGCAACCTGTCTGCCTCAATGAATGACCATCCAGGACATAAAGTGAAATGTACTCTTAAACCCATGCCCTCCTTTGATCTATTAACTTGGGTTGATGATATTTTCTTTTCTGAACATCAGTTTTTCCAGGGCTGAATTAGAGGATCATTTCTATCAGGATTGGGATGAGGATCCAAAGACTTGCATTTCCAGCTGCAAGAGACTTCCCTTTCTGTTTTTCCTTTTCTTCTTTCAAATGGTTTTATGAATGGTTCCTTGATGGGATCCATGATCTTTCTTTGTCACAGACTCTACTTCCTCTCTTAATCAATGTCAGTAATCCTAGCAATCCTCTGAGGTTACCTAGCCCAGCCTTCTTCTTTTCCAGTTTTCCTCGTAGTTTCTCTTGAAGAGATTCCAACTGATCCTATAGACCGGCTGATTCATATGTAATCCTTAGCCATGGTTAACTTGTTATATGTGAACTCAGGTATTGTTGTTTATCTGTCACAGCTGACAATTAAGCAAGAATGAATGGACTCAATACAGTTAATAAACCATGGTTTACATGCAGTGTCAGCCATTGTGGCTTATTCAGCCATCTACCATAATACCCAACCAATGAACCCAGTTGGTTATTGATTTTACAAGCCAGAATAAATTGATATTCTCTACAGATAGATTTAAGTGAAATTCTAATGGCTGCTCTGCGACTGTTCTGGAAGATTCATAGAAAAATAAAAAGTTGGAAATTCATTTATTTATACAATTTACATGGCTGCCCATCTCAAACACGTGAGTCTGACCAGCTAACAAAAAATAAAAGCAACATCATAACAAAACAATAAATAACAAATATAGCATCCCAGATAAAACCAATCCATACTATCATTATATGGGCTCAAACACAAACAGGCCTCAGTAATAGAGCTCAAAGCCCTTATGGCAAACGTATGGAGAGCCAGTTTAGTGTAATAGCTAAGGTGCTGGCCTATAAACCAGGAGACTGTGAGTTCTAAGCTTCCCTAGGCATGAAAGCCTGCTGGGTGACTTCGAGTCAGTCACTCTCTCAGCCTAATCCACCTCATAGGGTTGTTGTTGTGTGGAAAATAGGAGACAGCAGTATTAGATATCTTTGCTGTCTTGCATTTACCAAATATATGAGGATCTAATAATCTCTGAGGGAAATGATGTTTCAGAGGGTGGACACCATAAAATAGTTTAATAGTACCACTTAACACTACTTTCATAATGAGCTCTTAGGACTTCATTTGGAGATAGGAAAACCTTGCCTTCTGAATAGTATTTATTTATTTGTCAAATTTATATGGCCATCCATCTCATATAAAGTGATTCTGGGCAGCATACAATAAAACTTACTATTAAAATTTACTACAAAATGAATTAAAACCAATTAAAATAGTAATCATAGATAAAAGTACATATTGTTGCACTCTAACTTTTATCATCCATAACCACTGATCATGTGCTGAATGGAGATGGTATTCATAGCTTCTCCATCCAAATGCTGAAATGTGTAAGAAATTGCAACAGGGAGGATTGATGGTTGGGGATTTTGCAGCAAATTTAGGGGATGGCTTTGTCCAGTGCCTAGTCAATCTTTGGAAAGTTGAGGTGACAAGAGAGACCATAGTAGGAGGATATTTGCCAACTTCAACTAGACCAGTTGGATTACTCTGATTTACTTAATGTGGTTCTGTTCTTCCCTTGACAACCATCTGAGACTTCCAGCTGGCGCAAAATATGACTATGTGCTTACTAGTCAAATTCATCAATGACACCTGAAACTGCCTCTAGGAGAGCTACATTAACTACCACTTTGTTTTTGTACAAATCAAGTAGCAGATTATAACTTATCAAACATAAAAGTCTTGTTTCCCAGCAGAACTTTCCCACCAGTATGGGAAAACAGACAACATAGTTAAGTGAATTTTGCACCATTTTATGATCTTTCTTGCCACAGTTGTTAAGTGAAACACTCCAGCTGTTAGGTTAATAACGCAATTGTCCAGTGAATATGGCTTCTCCATTGACTTTGCTTGTTGGACTGTCATAAAAGATGATTGCATGTCTCTGGGATATTGCAGCCATCACAAATACATGCCAGTAGCCAAGCATCCAAATTTTGATCACATGACCATGGAGATGCTGCAACGGTCATAAATGTGAAAACAGTCATAAGTCACTTTTTCCAGTGGCATTGTAAGTTCAAACAAACAAATGGTTGTAACTCTGTATTTAACCCTCCAAGATGAACTTGGAAGACCCAATTTTAGGTCCAGCTTTAGCCATGGAAACTCACTGGGTGGGTTTGGGCCAGTCACTTTCTCTAACCCAGTCTCACTCAGTATTGCATACACTAATTGTGTACATTACCTTGAGTTCCTGGAGGAATAGTAAAATCTCAGGCTAACAAATAATGATTTGTAAGCAAGATGAGAAAGCTAAATATATGAATATTGATGAAGCAAAGTGATTTCAAAACAGGAAAGATAAGCAAGTCAGATATGAAATTCATTTCCTCATGCTGCTAAAAGGCAAAGAGTTTGTTAATATGCAAAAGAAAATATTAATTAATATGCTATGGAATACATCTCACAAAATTAATAAACATTCATAAAGAACATACAATATTATGTTTCAATGCTTTATACAGATGCTGAAGACAAAATTCTAACAGACAGCTAATGAGTGGCAGATGATAACAGCTTAGCTATTACTTTTCTGGAAAATTGCCAAAATGGAAATACTTACAGATAACATGATTCTGTAACCATCAATCACGAATAAACACATTCTGTGCCTACTAGTTCTCTCAGAATGACAAATATGTAACCCCCGTTCTCCTGCTGCAGTTGCAGAACCTCACATCCAAAAGGCATTGTATCTTTATTGTATCTTTAGCAGAATGGATTTAATGGTGCATTTTATCCCATTCTTAAATCAAGTATATGAACATATGTATGGCCTCATTGATTATTGCTAAAGGAGAACAATCAAATGCTTCTTAAAATATGACATTTCCATTCAATAACAGGCAAGTACTTAGCAACCCACTAACAAAGGTGGAAAGATGCTAGCTTCCTAAGCAACAAAGATAAAGAATGCTGCAACAGGTGTAATTCAATGTAAAAGTGTGAAACTTCCAATGGCTGAAAGAGATGTAGGAGACTTGCCCACTCAGCCCACGAGAGCCTCTTCAAAGACTCTTCTGCCAACATCATCAACAAAGGCTGCTCTAACTGGACCTTTGAAGAAGAGGGAAATGTTGCCAAGGATAACAGGGAATTTCATTCTCTCAATCCTCCCACATGGAAGAAATGAACGTTATTCATTCATTCATCCATTTCAAGTCCTGACCTTGATATTGATGCATTGGGATAGTGAATCCCACTGAATGATATTCAATTTCCCACTCCAATTCTGAGTAATGTTTTTTTAACTAGACAGTATAGTAATAATTGGCCAGGGAACCTAATCCATGGATGAAACCACCACTCTGTTTGCTAATCAGGCTTGTCGATCAGAAGAGAAGGGGTAGCATTCATCCTTTTTTTTTCAACACTAATTTCAGTGGGCAGAGCAAATGTATTTATGCATTTAATCAATCCGTTTATTACTTCCTTCTTACCTGCTTCAATGGCTAAAGCAACTCCAGGCAGCAGAGATGGTAAGAAACAATTAAAACAAGAAGAAGGAGGAGGAGGAGGAGGAGGAGGAGGAGGAGGAGGAGGAGGAGGAGGAGGAGGAGGAGAAGGAGGCGGAGGAGGAGGAGGAGGAGGAGAAGGAGAAGAAGAAGAAGAAGAAGAAGAAGAAGAAGAAGAAGAAGAAGAAGAAGAAGAAGAAGAAGAAGAAGAAGAAGAAGACCCAGCAACAATAAAAATGCAATATCGTTTATTTGGAAACAAGCAATCCCATATAATACTCAACAGGCAGGGTTCAAAAGCACCTGAACCAAGGCCTGCTGGAAATTCTAGGTCTTCATAGCTTTGCTAAAGAGCAGCGGAGTCTGGACTGTATGGATTTTAGGGAGAATGCTATTGTACAAGACAGGGAATAGGGATACGTGAGACCCAAAGAAGCATTTTTGCCACTGTTCCATATGTTAGGGAAAATAGGAGATTTTTCCCCCCCTTGAAGAGGTAAGTCTCTCTTGATCCTACTGCAATATGCTTTCTTTTTGTCTTTTCCAACGCTGAAGTTCAGGCAGCGTACCAGACAAAAACCATATTTACGGTACTATCAGATTATATGATCCCAAATTTTGTATTCAGTCATACCACACTGTTGAGATAGGGCAGAGACTTTTTTCCCTTTAACAATCCATTATTCAAATGTGGATGGTGTCGAAAACTAGAACAATTTGGACCAAAAGGAGAGCACAACATTGCTCAGGGGTTTTTTTCCATTTTTGAAAGCTTTGTTTTATAGAAAACTATTTTAATGTCGTTTGAAGATCTTGCTATAGGGTACCTGTCCAAAAAGATTGTGGTTGGCTGGACAGAAATAGGCAATCGTATAACAGACAGGATGAGGTTTTTTTAAAAAGTCTTTTAAAGTTCTTTCAACAGGGAGGAAAATCATCAGAGGCATATTTAGAATTTATCCAGTCATTTGGGGGGAAAGGGCATTGAGAAGATTTTTTTAAAATTATTATTATCAGCATTTTTCTCAAAATAGAAAGTACTATATCATTAAACCAGTTTTAATGTTTCAGTCTGAAATGCTATGGCAGAAAGCCGAGTAATAGGTCTCCTAGTCAGAAATTGCTCAGGAGAGCCATAATGAGGAATGAATGTTGTGGGGAATGGAAATTAACAAAGCAGCGGGAAGTTTCTTTCTGCAAATTTCTCCACAGGCAGTGCTTACCTGGACAGAAAACTAAATGAATTCAAGTGATGGGCTAAACTGAAGGCTATTTTGCAATATAATCCAGGTTCTTTCCCTGACATTAGCAGAATAAGGCCAAATCTACATAGACCAGATAACCCAGGGTGGTCTTGTTCCTACAATACCCCTTACCTTGGTCAGTGGGAAATAGTGTAAGAATGCTAAAAAGACCTCAGTTTACCCAATCAACTATGCCCAAGGAAACTAGATTTACCAGTAGTCCTAAATAGGCTCAGTTTCACATGGGTTTATCTGAATTCCATTTAGGCAGGGCTTTTTTCCTCACAGAACGCCCAGAACGGAGTTCCGGCACCTTTTTTGGATGGAACCTTGAAGGGTAGGCAAGGCGGGTTGTATGACATGTGTGAGTTCCGGCACCTTTTTCTTTTACAAAAAAAGCACTGCATTTAGGCATTTAAATCAGAGAAGACCAGAACCAGGCAATTGCCTAGTTTTGTTTAGCCAGGCTTTCCAAAGAGAAAAAGAACAAACTAAAAAAGCAAAACAGTCCACTAGAAACAGCACTGCTGAGATTAGAGAACATAAAACATACCATCCAAACCCTGATTGACAAGTAAAACTATTCCTATCCATCCAGATAGTAAAAAAGGGCATTAATGGTATAATGAATAATGTACAGTATGCAAAAGTTCATAGGATATCGAGAATTTCTTGATTACAGAAACAGAGGAGTTTTGTTTGCACATTGTTTGGCTGCTAGTAAAGAAAGACAAAGAAAGTAGCGACTTAAACGTTCTTGTATTTCCTGTAAATATCTGTTCAGATTCTTTTTATGAGTGTTAGCTTTCTAATATCAATAAATATTTCCTAAAGGTTTATCAAACATAAGACTACTTTTATTAATAAATTACTGGGTTTTGCCACAAATGTTTAACTTCACCTAAAAAAGATTGTAAGTTTTTCTTATAACCAATTATCTCTTCTTTGTGGCTCTTAACAATTAGGTCATTCAGGGCTCATAAAAACAAAATACTGCATTTTAAAACATACTTTAATTTCCTTATACTTTTTTGTTAACTTAGAACTCGCTAAATGTTGAGAAACCTTTCATTCAAAAGCCTTATTTTCAGCCGATTAAGAGAGGGAAATTGCCCCAAATTGGGTGAGTGCATACAGTGTGAGCTATGACTGGAGTAACTTGTCAAAATATGCAAACCATAATCTTTGCAAATTCGGGGTGCCTTATTATTCAGCCTATTTATAATACATTTAATACATAGCCAGTTTGGGGTAGTGGGTAAGGCACTGAGCTAGGAACAGGGAGCCCGTGAGTTCTAGTCCTGCCTTAGGCACAAAGTCAGCTGGGTGATCCTGAGCCAATCACTCACTCTCACCCTTAGGAAGAAGGCAAAGGAAGACTACTTCTGAAATCTTAGCAAGAAAAGGGTCCAGAGAGTCAAAAGTAATCATCATCATTATCATCATGAGCCTTGGTGGAGCAGTGGGCTAATGCCTCCTTAAGTAACACCAGCTGCCTGCAATTAGTGCAGGTTCGCATCCCACCAGGCTCAAGGTTGACTCAGCCTTCCATCCTTCCGAGGTAGGTAAAATGAGGACCCAGATTGTTGGGGGCAATTAAGCTGACTTTGTAATAATGCCGCTTGGGGTGTGTGTGAAAGCCCTAATTAGCAGGCATATACATAGAATGAAGGCTACTGCTAAGCTTGTAAGCCGCCCTGAGTCTTAGGAGAAGGGCGGGATATAAATGGAATTAAAATAAAAAATAAATAAATAAATCATCATCATCAACAACAACAACAACAACAAAATTACAAGATTCTCTAGTACTTTAGGCCCTGAGATAGGCAATGCTCTGTAACAGGTGGTAAGACTTTGAAAGTATGCAGACTCAACAAACTAAGCAAGGCTAAAGAAAAAAATTAAGATTTTGGATTGGGAAATATTGCAGATTAACAATCATTTTCTAAATAAAATGCCCTCAGAGGGAAAATGCCCTCTGAAAAGATTAACATTGGCTCTTGGCTGTAGCTGTTTGCAGGCAGAAGCCGGTCACAGTAACTTAAAACAAAACAGCAGGACGAGCAGAGAAGCATTATTCCGATTCAACACAGCAACCTGAGCTTTGTTCCCAGTACATAAATGTAAAGCATCTCTGGGTGTTATCACTAACCTTACATGCAGAGCATTACAGCAAGTTAAAAATAAGCCAAACAATTATGTATGCAGGATATTTTTCTTATCTGATTTATGTTAAACTAAGTTGTAGGCCGTAGGGCAAGTATTTATGCAAATCACTTCATAGAGAGAGATCTCTATGATCGAGTGAAACTGCTGGATGGAAAATAATAGGAGAATGTTCTCGCACATATAATGAAGAGGGCAGCACTGGAGGGAGACATGGAATGCTCTCCATTCCATCCACATATTGGTTTTCAAAAAAGGAAAGTACAAGAGCAAATACTAATTTCAGTGAAGTGTTATCAACACAATAGACTCTTCATCTAAAGCAGGGATGTCAAACTCAATTTCATTGAGGGCCGCATCAGCATTGCGGTTGCCCTCAGGGGGCTGGGTGGGTGTGGCCTGGGTGGGTGTGGCCTACTGGGTGGGCGTGGCTAAAGTGCATATGGCCTACTGGGTAAGCATGGCCAGCTCTACATCATTCGCATCAAGGGTGCCTATGGGGGCCTGGGCAGGAGTGGGACAGATCTGAGGGTCTCTGGCAGAAGGAGGGTCTCTGGGCCAGGGCCAAGGCAGTGGGGGCCGTTCCCTCACTCTTTCCAGGATGGCTTTGCGGGCCACATGAAACCACTTTACGGGCCAGATCTGGCCCCTGGGCCTTGTGTTTGACATGTCTGATCTAAAGAATTTAGTGAGGAAGAGAATTTAGTCCAAAGAACTAAGGGTATTTTGACTACTTTACAATTCAACCTCAAAATCAAGGAAGGCAATTGTGCAATTAAATGACACTTTCTTAACTTTTGAATAGATTTTCAAAATTAATCATCTGCCTTTCAGTGTCTATGGTCTGCATGCTATTGTTCATATAAATATTCAAAACCTGAATTCCCGATAAAAAGTCAAAAAGATAGCTATATGCACTTAAATCCAATATGTATTGGATTTAAAATATTTTTTTTAAAAAAATCATCTACCCAGCATATAAACTAACAAGAGCTATGTTAGCATCTGTTTCAAGTTTGGAGCAGGATGTGAAAATAATTAAAAACAAAAATTATGTTGACTGTAAAATAATATTTACCAAATTGTTTATCTGTGGACATTATTTTTATTTTTATATATGTATGCAATATATGTGTTTTCTTTGTTATTTCATCTCTAGTCTGAATTAGAAATTCTTGTCAAAAATGGGTTCAGAAAGTCAGATCTAAATGAAATTATGTATGATACAGCAAAATATGTATGTATCCTCTGTTGCATATTTTAAAAGTTGCATTCATCTTAATGCACTGATCATTTTCAAAATTATGAAATGTGAGTAGTTGTATACATTAATACTCACCATTTTATCCTTTCTACAGCTGTTGTTGAAATGCACACTCACACATAGGTTGGAGAATTGAGGTCAGAGATCAAAGTATTAAGACTATTTTATATACAATGGGATGGGAGAGAAGATATTTATAAGGTTGTTTTTCTTGAAATATGATGTTTCTAGAGCCAAATTCCTTTCAAGGGTGAAAGAAAAGAGTTTTGATTCCATGAGGAAGTTTTAAGTCTAGCACCAGACAACCTGGAAGAGGAAAATGTCAGAAAGCAGTTCATCAACAAAAACCTCAGTCAGGTTCTGGATAATTTTTCCAAATTCTATCTTACCAAGTTTTTATTTATCTCTTTCTAAACAACTTTCAATTTGTCAGCTGCTCACCTGAGCGGTTCTCTTTTTTCATGGGCAAGCAGAATCAACACATTTATGGGCAAAAAATTGCAAGTGATAATTTATCAAATGAACCCTGTTCATATGTACACAGACATTCATATTACATTCTCTTGCCCTCTGCCCAATGGTCCCAAGTGTCATATTCTTCCTCTGACTTTGTATCCAATCACAATCACATACTATTTCAGAATCCAGTAGTGAGTTGAAGATGTGAAAGGAGCAATGGAGGAAGCAACAAAAATTGTTTCCTATATCATCCAAGTTTACTAATATATCTTAGATTCCAACCTACCATCAACTAATGAGCTCTATACAGTCATATTTCTCCAGCTGATTCAATATACTAATATTTTTATGGCAACACAGTTCATATGTATTGTGAGCAGTCCTGCTATGCCAAATTAGAGTATCCAGAAGTACTATGTTACAGCCTGAAAGTAGATGTCCAAAAGCAATTAATCAACCAAACGTCCATCAGACTCTGCGTAATCAGATTGAGAAGGTTTATGACAATATGCACTTTTCATATTCTTATTCTTGTCAAGTACACTAAGCAAGCTTCCATTTTCATGGGATTGGTTGGCATAGAGCCAAACTCTGAATCTTCTTTGTAGATGCTTGAAATACTATTACGAGAAAGTAGATGCCTTCTTAGATGGGTTGCATCATACTTCACCCCCAAAGCTCTACATCAGTACATAAAACAAAGATGACAAACAAGTTCTGTACTATTTCTCTGTCACATGACACTGAGCGGTATTATCAGAACTGATTCTAGGCATCCTGTAAATGGAAGGTAATGGGAGGGGGACATGGCTTAGAAGACATTGTGGGATATGCTGCCCCATTTAGGCACGTTGTGGAATATACTTTCCCCAGAGGTGAGCCTGGCCACTTTGCTTTTGGCATTTAAGAAGGCACTGGAGACTCTTTTTAACTGGGTGTTTGACACATAGGCCTGAAGGGGATTGGATAACCATTGTCAGTTATAATTTGTTGCTTATTTTTACATGTGCATGTGGCAAGACTGTTCCTTTTGGGGAAAGACAATAGTCAGAGGCAATTTGGTAGAGTAGTTAAGACATCAAACTAAAAACCAGGAGACTGTGAGATAGGTTGACCAGCTGGATCACACATTGGGCCAGTCACTTTTCTCCTTCAGGAGGGAGGCAATGGAAAAACCACATCTTAAAACCTTGCTAACAAAACTGCAGGAATAATAATAATAATAAGTTGGAAGGGACCTTGGAGGTCATCTAGTCCAACCCCCTGCTCAGGAAGGAAACCCTATACCATTTCAGGCAAATGGCTGTCCAGTCTCTTCTTAAAAACTTCCAGTGTTCACCGCTTCTGGAGGCAGGTTGTTCCAGGTTGTTAATTGTTCTAACTGTCAGGAAGTTTCTCCTTAGTTCTAGGCTGCTTCTCTCCTTGACTAGTTTCCATTCGTTGCTTCTTGTCCTGCCTTCAGGCGCTTTGGAGAATAGCTTGACTTCCTCTTCTTTGTGGCAGCCCGAGATATTGGAACAGTGCTATCATGTCACCCCTCACCCTTCTCTTCATTAAACTACACATACCCAATTCCAGCAACCATTCCCTATATGTTTTAGCCTCCAGTCCCCCAATCATCTTTGTTGCTCTTCTCTGTACTCTTTCTAGAGTCTCGACATCTTTTTTACATTTGTCCAGGCAGTCACTGAGAATTGGACATAATTAAATGGAGGAGGAAAAAAAACCAAGAAGGGACAGGTGTTGTGTGTTTTATGCTTTTATATGCTAAACAATGCAGAACAGTTTGGAGAGATCAATAAATAAATTTCATATTCCTCCTTTGCAGGCAAAAATGTTTCGAGAAAATGCCTGCGTGCTCAGAAATAAGCATGGTTCTGATAGGCTTTCTGGCACTCCCTTCCTTTTTGTTCCAAGTTCACATCAGCAATCTAGCTTCAAATAAATCCAATTTATTGCCCTGTGCTTTGTGATGAAATTCAACCAGAATTGAAAAGCAATATTTTTTCCTTCAAGTTTGCAACAAATATAGATGCTTTGATTTTTTTTTATTTGTTATTGACCCCAGGTTTCACTTCTTTACTTTTGCTGTTTTGTAACCAGAGATATTATAACTGAGCTGTAAGATCCTGCTGGAGAAAAAGACAGTCAATGGCCATAGCCTTCTCCTTCCTCCTCAGAAGAAATCTGAGTTTTATTACTTCATATCCTGGTAACAAAATTTACACAGGAGGGCAAAACCAAGCCTTTGATTTAATCAGATGCCAGTTGAAGTTCTGATCCAGCAATAAATGATGAGTCAGGAAAAGTGGAGAGAACAAGAGGACAGAGCATGCATATTTGTATATATATTGCAAATGTTCAATAATTTACAGGGAATGACATCCTTTCAGTACAATTCTGTTAGACAGTAGATCACTCATTTACACTTGTCAAGTAGACAGTTTCCAAGAATTTAAATGGGAAATCAATTTTTGGTACCAAATTTAATAATAATGTTTTATTAAAGTCACGTGCCACTCCATTCTCAGCGATTCTACTAATTTGTAGAAGAGTTTGAAGGTAGTGTTGGAAAGAGAAGCCAGAAAGCCAAGCAGGAGCTTTTTCAAGCATCTGATTCAATCCACTTCCAAACACCAAGCTGAGACTAGGAGACAATACTAAGAAAAAGCTAGACATCATAAAGGCATTAAGTGCTCTCCGGTTCTGTAAGCTGTTGACATGGAAACCCAAAGCAAGTCCTTTATAATTTTCAGAACGTGAAACTTGGAAGCTCATATATAGTGTATTCTAGTTTAAGAACAACAGGAAACAATAGGAAGCATCATAAATCTCTGCTCAGACTGAGAGTTTGCTAGACATTTTTTTTATCCCAAGAAGAATTGCTTAAAAACAAAGTCCCATGTCCAATTAGGACAACCCAAGTGACAGAAAATTCCACTAAGTCTTCAATTTATAACACTGTTGAGAATAGCACAGTTGACTGTTCTGGAAATTATTAGTTTTAATTCCTATGTGGAAAAAAATTACATATAGAAATGTCTTCTATAGTCAGATACGTGTCCAATTTTTTTAAACGACAGGAACTAAACCAGAGATAGGGTTCACAAAGGGTATGTTCAAGGAAGAATGCCCAAGATGGAAATCCAATGATTCAATTATTTTGGCAAGAAAAAAGTTAAAGGAAACGGGAAGAAAAACAAGCGAAACTTACAAGTAGGAGAAGACATTAAAATTCCATTAATAAAGCAAGGCTATGTCACTTTAATCACGTAATCTGGCTGTCTTCTAACCAATATTGCTCCAAAGTAAGCCTTATTGTCCCAAGGACTGAACACAATCTTAGGTGATGTGCCAGGGGCTGCACGACTAGACTGAACTGAGGGAAAAATAAAAATGGATTTAATCTAAATGGCAATCAATTTAAATAAAAGGCAATCAATAAAATATTCCATATTTTTCCCCTTGTATATTAGAAATTATAAATTGATAATCCCGTTAAAAGCTTTGGCCTTTGTAACCTACTCTTTGTTTATCTGCCTCTGCTTTGACATGGCAAAAGTCAAAATACTTTGCCTGATCTGCTGGAACTTTTAGAAAAGCAAATGCACAGAGAGTGCTTGTACAATTTGTGCGATGCACTGCAATATGCATTAAACTTCTATGGATTAAGGCACTAAGCCAAATGCTGGCATTAGCAAAAAACTAGAATAGAACATCTGTGATCCCTTTCTATAATCAGGCAGCCAAGAAAAGAGGTGGGAAGCACTAGGCTAGAATCCCAACCAAGGAACTGTAGGAGTTGAAGTCCACAACGTTAAGACTCATGGACTTCAATTCCAAGAATTCCTTAGCCAGCATAGAAGTTGAAGTCTACAAGTCTTAAAATTACCAAGGTTGGACACCCCTGGGCTAGAAGATCCCAGATGTCTCTTTCCATTACAACAATTTCCCTGTGACAGTCCATGCAGAGTAGTCTCCTGCAGCAAAAGGAAAGGCTCTTTGTGGCATTTTAAGAAGTGGTATAAACTCCTGGGAATAGGGACCTGGTGGCTCAGTGGGTTAGGACGCTGAGTTTGTCGATCAGAAGGTCGACAGTTTGGCGGGTCAAATCCCGAGTGCTGCGTAGCAGAGTGAGCGCCTATTACTCATCCCAGCTTCTGCCAACCTAGCAGTTTGAAAGCATGTAAAAAATGCAAGTAGAAAAATAGGGACCACTACGGTGGGAAGGTAACAGCGTTCCGTGCGCCTTTGGCGTCTAGTCATGCCGGCCACATGACCACGGAGACGTCCTCGGACAAGCACTGGTGGCTCTTCGGCTTTGAAACGGAGATAAGCACCGGCCCCTAGAGTCAGAAACGACTAGCCCGCATGTGCGGGGGAACCTTTACCTTATAAACTCCTGGAGACTACAAGCTACTTCCGTTCTTATTCTTTCAGTCTTTCCTGACCCGCTGCCACTTTCAAAGTTAGCACAGCGGTTGAAAGTTATAAAGCTAAGGTTTTGCTGCCAAAGTGTGGGCCATCCTGGGTTATACCCATAAGATAGTAACATTGCTTTGAACTAACAATTATAGTCTTAGAAATGAATGTATTAAAATCAGATGTTCTGTAGATGCTGGGTCTATTATCTCTTCAACAGGGAGAACAAACTAAGAATAATTTACAGATTGTTCATAATTCTACAAGTTCCCATTGCTCTGGCTCAATGGCCAGGAAGATGCCAGCATTTTCAAATTAATACATACTAGGTGGTCCTTGACTTATGACCATTTGTTTAGTGATGGTTCAAAGATACAATGGCACTGGAAAAAGTGACTTATGACTGTTTTTCATACTTACAACCATTGCAACATCCCCACAGTACACGTGACCAAAATCTGGATGCTTGGTAACTGGCATACATTTGTGACGGTTGCAGTGTCATCACCATTTGCGACCTTCTGACAAAGTCAATGAGGAAGCCAGGTTCCCTTAACAGCGTGTTACTAACTTAACGACTGTGGCAAGAAAGTCATAAAATGGGGCAAAAGTCATCCAACAACTGTCTTGCTTAGCAACAGAAATTTTGGACTCAATTGTGGTCGTAAGATGTGGACTCGCTGTATCACTATTTATAGCTATAAAGATGGCCTCGTTTCAAAGCTCACCCATCTGGTAGAATTCCTCAGATTGAATACCAAAATGAGTTCGAGTGTACTGGTGGAGGAGGGGGGGAGGGGAGAGGGAGAGAGAGCACAAATATAAGAATTGCCTTTTGAATATATTCATTGCTATGCAAGTTTAAGCTTAATGGCATTCTCATTTTTGAAAGGCAAATGCAATTATACTTGGGGTCAGACAAATCTTCATTGATGCCAGTTTTCTGGCTTGAAGTCAGCTTCCATGGTTTTTTACTTAACAGTGTGCTATTCAAAAGCCACCCCACCCTTGTAAAAGGACTCCCACACAGCTTAACAGAGGTGAATTACAATAAGATCTCTGCTTTATTCAACCATTTTACAGTAGCTCCGAAATCCAAGCTACACTGTGGCTCTAGGGAAGAATCCAGCCCTTTCCACTTGAGCAGGAAATCAGCCAAGGAATTATTTTAAATCCCATTTGATACTTTGTACAGGCCAAAGAATTTTCAGCATGCGTAATCTGGAGGAGTACAAGCCACAACACTAACCGTTTTATGCTTCCAGAGGGCAAAAGGAACAGACACTGCTTTCTAGCAGCTTCCTGGTATACTGTTAGAGGGAATCAATAGTGACACTAAACTTTCCAGAAACATGTTCCATAAGAGGAAGCTGTTTTAGTCATGATGGTACTGTGCAATTCGAAGCATGCAACATCACTAGGTTTGTACTTGGCACCGAACAGGACATTAACTATGGATTTTCAGCCAATGATACAGGTTTTTATATTTTACCACAAATGTGACTCAAGAGTTTCAGATAATTAAAGTCAAACCATTTCTCTTGTTGAACATTTGCTTTGTGTTCTCTGCCCATGCACAGCGGGCGACAAATGCTTCCAAGTTATTCCAATACAAGGAAGGCTGCCATCATGTTCATTTTGCAGGCTGCCCTACCGATAATAGTATGGTTTTTACTTTTTTTAAAAAAATCAAACGTTCTTAAAAACAAGAAAGTTGCCCATCATCCCAATAATAATTTAGCTCAACCCCATATCTACTTGGCCAGCAAGACATTTGTGAATGGAACTAAATAAAAATGCCATTTCTAGTTGCCCCTCACCCAAATAATAACAATTTAGCTCCACCCCATATCTATTTAGCCATCAAGACATTTGAGAATGGAGCTAAATAAAAGTGCCGTTTCTAGCCCAGATTAAGGCAGAGATTATTACTGAGGCTCCTACTTTGTTGCCAGATGATAAAAAGAAAATCCCTTCCATTCTAAATGGTAGTTTTTTCAAAGCCCCTCCCATCTCTTGCTTCTGCCATGTTTTCCATTGGAACACCTGTAATCAGATCATCAGCAGAAGCCAGCCAATCCATGAGGAATCAAGCTACCCATTATGAGCAAAAGTGCAGTAAAACTCTTTGATTCTGGATGGGATTATTCTGGATGCAAAAAAGCCATTGACAATGAAACAGAATCTTCTTTCTGCCTCATGTTGCTCAAGTCCAAACAGTGCCTTGTGTTGATGTAAGAAGGTGTCTGTCTAACCTTACACATGGTTATAGAAGATTTTGAGAGGTTGGGGAGAAGCATTTAGGAATACGGACTAGAACCCAAAAATTGTCAACAGAAAAAAAGTTCTCCACTAGACATATACAATCATCACTTCTCCATTTGAAGGTGTTTTTAATTAGATTCTTCCCGTTTTTAATAAAAAAAACAAACCCCAGCAAAGATAGATACATACCTGTGTGAGCATAATTGAAGATGTGGAGTTACCTCCCTATGTAGTATCAGAGGCAGTACTGGCACTGGAAATTGCAATTCCACTTTATTAGTTTTATTCAAGAATCAAATTTGCTCACTCTCAATCCTGTTTTATATCTGAAACTAAAGCAAAACCTTTATATTGCTACAGTTTTGCTGAACTTGTGGGCAATTTGTTCTTCCATTCACAGAAACCACCCCTCATTTGCCTCTAAGCAAATTATCAAAGTATATGACCAGCCAATGCACATACTGTAGGGTAAATTAAGGATATGGAGTGGGGTGGTAGCATTTTGTTTCCCTTTCGTGTGAAGTGGAGTGAAGGAATTTTTGTTCCTCCAAGACCAGCACTACACTGGGTCTTCTTGAGTTATGATTATGCACTGTACATGGGGCTTTTGACAGCCACAGAAATGAAGATTAGTATGAAGTTATTTCAAGCCATTTTAAAGTGACACACAATGGCAGTGTGAAAGTCCACATGGTCTGCCCTGCATTCAGATGATGATCTTTGTAGTAAATTCTGAATTTCTTTAATGAATTCCTTTAATAATATTATACTATTTAAAAAAACAAGTTTCTGTATTTCCTCTCTTGTCTTAGAATAGAACAATGCAAGGATTATAAAATTAGGATTAAAACCTCATATTGGACAAATCATTTCCCAGATTGTTGCCATTCCCATCAACCTAAATATAGCAGGAACATTTTAGTTCAGCTTTTAAATCAGACAGACGCCAATAATGCCACCTCCTTCCCACCTTAAGTGAGTATTTGTAAGAAAAAAGTGTAATTATGCTAATTATTATTTATAGGTCAGGAACATCTGTTAAAATTCATCTGTAATTATATCGGGATTAAAATAATCAAGGTCACAAAACAACACTTCAGCAACTGATCTAGATAGCTAATTCTTTGTAATCTTTTAAATACCACTTAGCATTCTTCATTCTAAAGGCTATTGTACGTCATTTTTCTCCAATCATTTCTATTAACTGTGATTCCAAAAGCATTTCAGTAAATTTATCAGATTCAAACAAAATGTAGGGGATGAAATAAAACATATTTTCACATTTACTTCAGAGAAATACATGGGACATGAGTTGGCTCAAGTGAGGAAGGGAAAGGTTTTACATATCTTTATGTAACTCACAAGTAATATTAAAACAGAGTACAATGTGCTTGGGAAACACACTTCTTTTCATGAAATTTTGCCATTCAAATAACTGAATCATTTAAATGAAAATAATTCTGAAAACAGAGGAAAGCTGTTGAAATAGTGTGCATATAATTTATGAAGTTGTTAGCTACCTACCCAAAATTAAAATAGCTTTTTCACCTTCATGTTCCAGTTTTCTATCAACAGTTAACATATACATAACAACATCTCAATTTGTTGCATTTATTTGAGTAAATATCTGGTAAATAAAGTCATTAATAAAACGTTACAAAATTAAATACATTTAAAAAAGCTTGCCAGTATACATAAAGTCCACAAACATGTATTTCCTCTTTTTAAAAAATAAAATTATGTTCAGAGCACCCTTGATATAAAATGCCAGACTAGCATCTACCAGCAGATGGTAGCTTGTGAAATATTACAGCAGTGTTTCTCAACCTTGGCAACTTTAAAATGTGTGGACTTCAACTCCCAGAATTCCTCAGCCAGCATGCTATTAAGTTGCTAAAGTTGAGAAACGCTGCATTAGAACAAAGAATGTTTTCCTGAAGAGTTTGGGGAACAGGCTTTCACTTCTACAAGCTAGATCGCGTCTTAGCCAGCCAGCCAGCCAGCCAACCTACCAAGTTGGATGTCAAAATAGGAAGGAATAGCTGGATATTCTTATTGTAAGAAGGGGGCGGGTGGACTTGCATTTCCTCTCTCTGCAAGACTTTCTCATAACGGTATTGGCCTTTTTCTTGCTGTCCTATCAGACCTTTTAGCAGTAGGTTGATCAATCCTAGCTGATCACAAAATGAAGAGAGATTATCTGGCTGAGCCTCAAAGTTGGTAATAGTAGTTCAAACCCTAAAAGCATCAAGCCCTTGGACCCCAGTTTGCTTATGTGTTGCTTTGTGAACAGAGGTGTTTGTTGCAATGCTTTAACAGTGGCAGCACTCCCATGTAACAACCTGTATCCCTCCCTTCCCCTCCCACCCGCAACACCACATTGGTTATAACTTCGGTTTATATTGTTACTTAGAGCACATTTCGTTTCCATCGATGTGAATCAATAGTAACACTCACTTGATAATGTATGTACACAAGCACAAGAACCTTAACATCCATGAGTCTGGTGTACAACTTAATGATCAAGCTGGCTGCCAAGGAACAGCATTTCCCTAGTAGTTTTACAGCAGGCAGAATTTCTGCCTAGGAAAGTCCCTCCAAAATCGATGTTTTTCCATCTATCTTGATCATCTGCAGGTAGTAAAAGCAGCATCCATAACGTTGCTATCTGTGATAAAATAAAATCACACTTTAAAAAACTGCCTTAAACAGAAGGGGTTGAATTCTTTAAAATGTCAGAATTCAGCCCAAAATGAGAAAATCGCTCATAACAACCAAACTAGCAGGTGTCCTATTTTATAGTTCCAGTTTATTGATCACTTCTCTCAAGAGGCTCCGTCTTCGCTTATATACTCTTCTTTTGAGGAGGGCTCAGTTTCCTCATCCCTCTTATCCGAGTCAGAAGTTCTTTGATAAAATCCTAAAAAAAAAAGAGGGGGGGAGGGGAATCACTAATTAAAAACAATAGTAAATATATTCAAAATGCAACTCATCTCCACCCGCCATTGTTCTTACATATCAAATACAGGTAGTCTTCGACTTATTATCACAATCGAGCCCCAAATTTTTGTTGCTAAGTGAGACGTTTGTTACGTGAATTTTCTCCCATTTTACAACTTTTCTTGCCCCAGTTGTTAAGTGAATCACTTTCAGTTGTTAAGTTACTAAGACGGCTGGTAAGTGAATCTGGTTTCCCCGTTGACTTTGCTTGTCAGAAGGTTGCAAAAGCTGATCACGTGACCCCGGGACACTGCAACCGTCATAAACATGAGTCCGTTGCCAAGTGTCTGGATTTTGATCATGTGACCACGGGGGATGCTGCCATGGTCATAAGTATGAAAAGCAGTCATAAGTCACTTTTCTCAATGCTGTTGTAACTTTGAGCCGTCACTAACTGAACTGTTGTAAATCGAGGACTAGCTATATCAGCCATTCAATTCTCTTCAAAGATCCTACATGAAAGTGCATCAGAATCAAGGTACATCCAATCAAATCACCACTTTTGAATTCTAAAGAACTGATGTCATTGCCCAGATTCTATAGCAGAAGGAGCCCCTATAAAGTGTGAGGCTCTAAAGAAGTTAAACTCTTTCTACCATTCAATGACATCACTTGCTTCATTCAGTTGCAGAGGATGATTGCTACCATCATACAAAGGGCAGAATTTCTCCTGCAATCTTCTTTCAGACCACTCACCTTCTCCGTTTAATCCCCATTCAGCATATCCTCCCCGTTCTGGCTATAAGGTAGATATGCTCAAAGGAATGAAAATTCTTAATTCTTTTCACCAAACAAAACAATAGACTCCAGTCCATGAAACACAATTCATCAGATCCAAAATCTACTAAAATGGTTCTTATTTTATTTATTTATTTATTTTAATTCCATTTATATCCCGCCCTTCTCCGAAGACTTAGGGCGGCTTACAAGCTTAGCAGTAGCCTTCATTCTATATATATGCCTGCTTATTAGGGCTTTCACACACACCCCAAGCGGCATTATTACAAAGTCAGCTTAATTGCCCCCAACAATCTGGGTCCTCATTTTACCTACCTCGGAAGGATGGAAGGCTGAGTCAACCTTGAGCCTGGTGGGATGAGAACCTGCACTAATTGCAGGCAGCTGGTGTTACTTAAGGAGGCATTAGCCCACTGCTCCACCAAGGCTCTTAATTTGGGTTCCAAAGATAATGATACAGTACAAGTTTTTTAATATGGACAAACTAACTTAAGTTAATATATAAGCAAAACGTCACCCAAAATACCACATTTCAGAAGGTTTTTGCATTATCATTTAAGATTTTACAAGCAAACACCAAATTTCCTTTGTTGGTCATTCTCAGTCTCATAAAAGTCATTGTTTTGCGGGGCACCAGTAAATAAAATGCAACATTCTGACAATCAGTCAATTATCATCATTCAGGTACAAAATAAGAGTCAACTGTAAGTTGATCATGGGGGGGAGGGGGAGTCCTTCACTGACATGCTACATGATTGCTCTGAATTATCTAACACATTACTCATTCCATATCTTTCAAAGTTTAGTGTTCTTTTCTCCAGACAAATTTTAGGGTAGTTATTTCCATTTTTACTGCTTTTTGGAAATTGCTTTGCATTTTTTATTTTTTTATTTTTATTTTTTATCTACAAAGGCTATGATTTTGTATTTTCACAGTGAGGAGTGCAGCCGCTCCTTATGCAAAGTTCAATAATTCCACTTTGCGGGATGGGGGCGGGGGGTACATCAATTTTTTTAATTCATTCCTACGTTCTACTAAATATCTGCTTGGGGTATTTATATTTCCTTGTGGATTTAATCAGGGAAAAGGAAGAGGAAGGACGAGGAAGAGGAGGAGGAGAAGGAGGAAGAGGAGGAGAAGGAGGAAAAGAAGTTGTTTTCGCTTCTCATCCAAGAAGGTTCATCAGTTCAACTGATGAACAACAAAAAAACAGTCCAGTTGCATTTTTGGGGGGCGGAAGGCACCTTTGGGACAACTATGACCTGAATGACTGAGAATGTCCATAGACATTAAGGCTGCATTGTTTCTACCACATACTGTTTATAGACAGATATCTTGAGATAAAATCAATTATTTCCTCCCGGTAGCTTCTGAAGAATCAACAAGGTCACCTAATCTATGTACTTCATGTCTAACTATGCTAACTAAGGCCCAAGTCTAATTTTAAAGAGGAAAGGAAAAATCTGAGCAAGTTGGCAATTTTTGAAGAAATATGAACTTTTGACATGTGAACCTGCTTCCTGTTTCCAGCCAATTAGACACTGTGGTAATGTATTTTAAAAACATGTGCATTGACTCCTGTAAGAACTGTTTTCCCCAATCCTAGGTTTCATCTGAATAAATCAGAAGGCACTAACAAACATTTTCTGCTCAAATGTTAATGGAACTTTCTTTAAAATGCCATGACTGAAATTTCACACTGAGCATTACTCTATTTTAGGTTGCTATCTGGAAATGGAACTAAGTATTTATTAATAGCGTAAAGCCACTCATTAGTTATAATAGCCAAACATTTCCTGGAGGCTTTTGATGCCAGGGGCTTTTCTTTCCAGGCAATAAAGCTATTTTAAGTGCCAATGGATTGAGACTTCCAAGGGCCCAGTAAAAGGTACAGCTGTACGTACCTTTTAGAGCAAAACACCAATTGTTGAAGCATTGTTTTTTTTCGATCTGCTTCTAGGCTTTTATTTTGCCATTTCCTCATTTGCAAAAGGCCTGAATGCTGTGTACAACTGGCTTGCAAAAAATATCTTCTTCAAGGCTAATGTCATGAGACAGAAACTATTTTTAATTGTTGGCACCCACCAAGCTTAATCTTAAGAGAAGGCATCCCTTCATCAAAAAAAAAATAATAATAATGCAGCATTCACTTCTTGTAGAGCACAAATCCAATGCATGTGAACAACAGAGATAAAGTGAGAACTTCCTGCATGTTAAAAAAGCCGGTGTATTAATGAAAGCCATGGAGAAACAACTCAACAGCAGGGTGTTTGTTTCGCGGGCTATAAAGCTGGTGTGTCAAGGGCCATGAAAGACATCCAAATGCTTTGCACTAGTGCTACAAGCAGCTGTACAGCACATTTCCAGTACTAATCTTAGAGATTGCCGTATATAGTGTATCAGAGCTTTGATCCACTCTTATTGCCTACCTTTAAGTCACCAGTCTTAAATTCACATCAAAGGAGACTTTACTTTAACTTTCCCTAAATGGTACCCTGCAGATGTATTAGTTTTGAATTCAAAAGTAATGAAAAATGGCATCCACCATATAGAAGGCACCATGTGAGAAAGATTGCATGCAGCAGAGAGCCCTGCTGGCACAGTGGTTAGAATGCAGTATTGCAGGCTTATTCTGCATTCCACTGCCAGCAGTTTGATCCTGATTGGTTCAAGGTTGACCCAGCCTTCCAGCGTCAGTAAAACGAGGAGCCAGATTGCTGGGAGCAATATGCTGACTCTGTAAGCTGCTTAGAGAGTGCTATAAAGCATTACGGAGCGGTATAAAGTCCAGTCTATTGCTATTGATACTGTAATATTGCACCAAAGATATCTAAACATAAGCTTGTAGTCCAAATCATATCCAAATGCAAAATGTATTAGATCTCTTCAGAATATCAGCACTGTTACATACTGTAAGCTGTCCAAAAGCTGAACTATGAAGTATTATTATAGAAGGAGTTTTGTCTCAAGATTAAGAGGCAAAGATATTCAAAATGTGCTACCATCACCACAAATAAGTCTAGTCCTACTGTGCTTCTACTGACAAAAATTACTGCCTATAAAATCCTCAGCAGCTTTAGCTCTTAAGAACTTTGGGGGAGGGGTTGACAAACATCCAATATTCTGCCACATGGGTTTACAGGACATAAGCAGTTGTTTATATCAATGCAACTTTCCTGTAAGTTTTTTTTCCTCCTCTGAATTCAGAAACCACAACTCACAATTCATAGTAGGCAAACATCAGGCTCGTTGCCAGGAGCACAAACATGATTGTATATATCTTTTTAAAAATAAGATATATATTTATCTAATCAATGTATTTGGCCACCCATCTCTCAAATGCAGCTAACAACACATAAAAAGAATTAAAAAATTTTTAACACAGAGTAAATTACAGCATAGATGCTGAAAACACAACTGAATTACCTCTAAAAAAAAATCTGTCTTTTCCAGATGGTGATATAGAAATGAAGCCCTTAGTGGTTCTGTGCATTATATTCCTGTAGTTGGAAGAAGCTTTCTAAACTTTGTTTCTGACACAACAGTATAACAATCTATTGAATCAGGAATTACATTTCTTCCACCAAATCTTCCCATGATCTAGGAGAAGACATGGATTCATACCTTGATTATGGTATATTGATAGGATTACTACTATTTAATCTAAGGATATGCTATTCTTTTTTTCCAAGAACTGAAAGGTAAAGTATAGGACAATGACTTTTTCTAAGAGGCCAAAAACTAAACAGGGAGGGAGAGAAGGAGAGGTGTAGTGTAGGTATGTATTTCTAACTCTATATTGGCAGAAATCAACTGTTTAAAAATCATCCCTATTGTCCACATACAGCTGCTATAGTCACCCACACTTCAATTATCACTCACAAGGTAAAAATCTGAAACAACTACTGTGTAAAAGCCTTCTTACAGAGAATAAGGAAGGCATTGGAATAACATATGTTAATTCAGCACCACAAAATCTGTAGTTTCACAAAATTAAAAAATAGTTTTCAAGGTCAAATGATCTAATAAACTCTAGGAGGAGCCAACGTAGGTGAATTAATTGAATTATTTGTGGCAGCCATTAGTAGTTCTTTTTCTAACGGCAGGAAATACTGTAATAAATCTCTAAAAGTTGTATGAACTTGTATTTAAATATGTGTTATTTTTCTTCAAGATGGTGTAATATTTTTCTTTTCCGATCCAAAGAATTAAAAGAAATAAAGTTTATAGGCACTACCAAACAATGCTATGTCTGACGTTAACTCTGTAAGTCCGTGTAGAGCAGACATGTCAAACACAAGGCCCGGGGGCCGGATCCGGCCCACAAAGTGGTTCATGTGGCCCACGAAGCCATCTTGGAAACAGTGAGGGAATGGTCCCCACTGCCTTGGCCCTGGCCCAGAGACCCTCCTTCTGCCAGAGACCCTCAGATCTGTCCCACTCCTGCCCAGGGCCCCATAGGCACCCTTGATGCAAACGATGTAGAGCTGGCCATGCCCACCCAGTAGGCCATACGCACTCTAGCCATGCCCACCCAGTAGGCCACGCCCACCCAGGCCACACCCACCTGGCCCCTTGAGGGCAACCGCAATGCTGATGCGGCCCTCAGTGAAATTGAGTTTGACCCCTGGTGTAGAGATTTGCATTTTTAAATTTCAATTATACATAATACCCAAATGCAAAATGTACCTGAAAGTAACTCTTTATTTGATTATCTGTGTTGATCAGGATAGTTGGCAAATATAACTGTTGTCTATACAGAAGACTATGTCAAGTTTTTACATGTAAAATAATATAAAGTTTGTTTACCTCTGTAGGTTTGTAGCAATCTACAAGCGCTTCCTAGAAGTACAATAATAAAAGCATCAGTTATCTTTCATTCCACTTTCACATATATAAGAACTGGATATTTCTGGATACCTCTCACATCTTTTCTAAGGGGAGCGTATGCAAAACAGGCTTCTCTCATGGGTGTGAAAATCAGCCGTCAACGAAAAGCTTAATACTTTGACTCATACTTTAGTAACATTTTCCCTTGTCACTCAAAGCCATAGCAAAAGCACTTCCCATGTTAAAGTGCACTATTTTCCTGGCCAATAGAAACTGCCAGACAGACAGTGACACATTCTTGGAAACCCCTACAGGTCTGCCATCAATCATAGGAATGCTAATCCTCCTACCCCAATTCATAGGCAGGTGTTACATGCTTAATTTTACCCTTCTTTATTATGCTTTGTTAATCTGCCCTCCAAACCTTAACAGGATGTTCTAGAAGACAGACAGTCCTAATTAACGCCAGATATTCTCCCCAATGGCTTAAAATCAAACTAACTTGTAATTTGAGGGCTCTCTCCTCTTCATTAGCAGCATCAAGAAGATCATCAATATCAATTTCTACATCTGGCATCTCTTCTTCCTAGAAAAAGAGAAAGCTGGGTGAGAAATTCAACTGCATTCAAGCTATATTTTTCACTTCCTTTTTGGTCCAGCTCCAAAACTTGAATGGCAATTCATTCATTCTCTCTAATAATGTAGTTCACACAAACCCTTTTAAGCCTCTCTCCTGACATTTGGCCCTGAGCCAGGTTAGACTGGTGGCCAGCTGGCCACTCCTCTGCATAGAAAATTGAAGCAGGTGCCTAGCCCACTGATTTTTTTAACAGCAACATGAGCTCTCTGGGCAGATACCTGGGCCATGTTATTTATCCTCTAATACTCCCATGTCAATTAGGCCAAGAGCTGGAAAACTGCACTTGAGTTTTGTAAAGTAGATGTCATGCATTCAGATTTGCATTGTTGGAATATCCCTTTGGTGTATCCTGAGGAAACCAAGAGCGGTTTGTCAGCCTTCCAGGTAAACCAGAAAGGAAACAAGGCTAGATAAGCTAATTCTACTTTAATGCAAGATTACATTAGAAGAATCTTGCAAGTCTGAAGGTACAAACTTCCCCTGTCACTTATAATTGTCTGATCAATTGGGGCAGGGGTCTTCAAACTTGACCCTTTTATGACTTGTGGACTTCAACTCCCACGCTGGCTGAGGAATTCTGGGAGTTGAAGTCCACAAGTCATAAAAGGGCCAAGTTTGAAGACCCCTGAATTAGGGGCAGTTCTGCCTAAGTGTTGTTTCCCCCCACCTCTATTTAGTCCTTGGGGGCTCCTCCCTTTCTTGTTCAATTGTTTCCTAGACAGCATCTCTTCCCCTCATTCTCCAAGGTCATACACACATTCCATTATACAGTTCTAGACCTCCTGAAAACTACACCACTACTGCCAAACAGTTGCAAATGTGCCCATGGAAAGAAAAGCAGACGAAAAGGCAGAATGGCGACCTACTTAGGAGAACAAACTCTCTCTCTCCCCTCCCCAAGATGACGGTGTCAGCTTTAGGGGGAAAAAAGTTACCTTCTATAATTGTATTCAGTTTAATCAAGGGGGAATGAGATCTTGTATGAAATTAAGCTGATCTTAAAATAAAATCGTACAGAATGTCTAGTCTCAGCGCATTGCTGAAACAGATTCTATGATTCCATTATAGAAATAGATGAAATGGAGTGAGAAAAGCAATAACATTTAACTCTTTGGTGCACACACTGCCAAATCAAGGCCAAGCAAGCCAAACAAAACCTAGTTCCATTAAAGCAATTAAAAAAAATCAGGTTACTAATAATTGTGGGAACCAATTCTTAGATGAATGTGATTTCTCCATGAATCAGGCATGCTGGCTGAGGAATTCTGGGAGTTGAAGTCCACAAGTCATAAAAGGGCCAGATTTGAAGACCCCTGCTGTAAACTCTATTGGTTTTGAGTCCAATTCAAAATGATGGCTGTCACCTTCAAAGCCTTGCAAAAAGTTATGTTGAAAGGCTGTATCCCATGAGTTCTGGTTGCCCCCAGCCTTCAGAAACATCTTGGAAACATTATTGTTCTGCACAGCATATCAGCCTGACAGTACAAGTATGTCGTAGGTTAAATTACACTGGATTAGTTTATTGCTTTTACTGATGTGTTACTATTTCCTGACAGTAAAATGGTTTAAGAGGAGGGTGTGACTATACATGGAAAATATTATTAAAAGATTAATCAAAATACATTTTTTTAATAAATAACATTATTAGTCTTTAGTTTCTTCCTCATCCTGTCCTACATTTTGGGCTTCAATTTCTGTTTTCCATAAAGCAACCAGAGATGTTTGCCTGTGACCACTCAAAAAAACCCACTGACAATTTACAATCATTTCATAGAATAGCGGCTTCAGCTTTATTCGTGCTCCCAAGGTTTCCATAATGATACCCTTCCAAAGTTGTATGCATCTATTTTTAGAGAGTAATGGTATTCAGACACAATATAGACATTTGTTTAGCAAAGCAAGGTTTCTACTGTTTACATAGCACTTAGATTACTCATCTGACTGAAAGCAAATACCTTCCTTCAATTAGTTTTCCTCAAACTTATCTAGGCCAAGAAATCACATTAGTTTCATTTGCAGAATATTAACCATGGGGACCCCTGCTCTATACATCATTTTTGAGGCTACTCCTGCCTTAGGCATGAAAACTGACTGGGTTACTTTGGGTCACTCTCAACAGGGGGCTGTTGTAGAAAAAATAGGAGAAGGAAAGAATAGGGAGTATATTTGCCACCTGGAATAACTTATAAAGTAATAAAGGTGGGATAAAAATCTAATGTTATAACATATGAAAATAAGTTTACCCAACTGAAATATTTGACTTTTTCACACAGAGATAGTTGATCTTCATTTCAACAATATCAATAGATGCTGCTAAAAGGAGATATAACAAATATCAGGTAACATTTGCATTTTATAGTCCGTTATGTAATTAAAACAAATATAACTACAAATTTCTCATAGGGAAAAAGTTCACCCTATGTTGAACCCTTGGAGCCAAAATCAGAATTAGGTGCATCAGATCAAGTGAAAATTATTAGAATATATAGAGATGATCTGAGAGGAGCCTGGCTAATTTAAACCTCAGATGTTGAGTTTGATTTGCTCTTTGTAGTTGACATAATTACCATGTCTAGACTGTTCTTTGAGGCAATCAGAAAGAAGGTTGAGTCTGAGAAGGGATTGAAGAAGATTGTGAAATCATTAATTGTCCAGAAGATCACCTACAACTGGATAAGATTTCAAACAACTGAAAACTTGGTCAGACCAGACCATCCCAACAAGTTCAGCTGGAAAACTGAAGCAGAGAGAAGTCTCTTAAGAAGCCCAGAATTTTATCACATCCAAACTCTCCAATAATAATAACCTGATGGATTTAGACAACAGATGATTATAGAAAAGTTAACAGATTTCAAGCTCATCATTCTGGGGCAACTTGGCTAGCATCAGAACTGTGATGCCCATGATATATGTCTTGTCTCTGACACCAATGTAACAAGTCTGTAATGAACTGCATTGCTATGTCAAAATGAAGGGGGAAACCTGAGATTCCATTAAGATTTTTAATACAAGAATGCATAGAACACTACCTTGTCAACTGTTAGGCCAAAGCCCAAAGACAACCCAGAAAAATCCAACTTAGTTCAGTCCTTTATTTGTTTACACCTACTGGTAATGGATAGAACTTTGCCAAATTAAAGCTGTAACCTTCTAACCTCGATATATTATGAAGATTCTGAGATATGGCTACCTGGGACCTCTTCCCCGCTTCAAAATCTAGCTCAGGATTGTGTAGTCTCTCAGTCTGGGCCTCCTTCTGGAAACACTTTGTTCTGCCAAAACTCTTTTAAAAAATCATTGAGAAACCACAATGAGTAATTCTGATATGATCCATAACTATAATTATTGAAAGAGGTTTATAAAAGCATTCTCTCCATTATTTCTCCAGTATCACAAATTGAATTTCTACCTGTATTTAGTCTTAAGGCTGCTCTCTGTTAATAATCCTGGATTTTGGGATGGAGAACATCAACAGTTTCTGTGCATTAATCTCTCCTTCCAAATGCAGCCCAGTTACTGTGCAGCACCCCTGCTATTTTAACACAAAATTTGCTAATACAGAATGCTGGGACTACAGCCAAACTCCATTGGTACTATCTGGCAAAGGCAAAACTCCTGAAGCGTCCATTTAGGCCATCAATTCCAAACCTTTGCTCAGTGCATGAATCTAATTTAAAGCCTCCCTGACAGATGGCTGTCCAGCTGCAAACTGAGCACGTTCAGTGAAAGGGAACTCAGCAGCTCCCTGGGTAATTGACTTCACTACTGAAATACATTCTATAATAAAGCATTTCAAAGGCATCACTTCCTAAATCTAAACACCAAACTAGTTGGCATATTTTCCAACTTTCTTCAACCACTGAGAATTTGCCTGCTCATTAAAATTAACGGTCCAGCCTGCCAGCCGAAAAGCATTCCTACTAGACCTGTGCAGGGCTTTAAATTTGATTGAAAAAAGGTGCCTTGAAATATAGTATCTTCCTGCATCTCCTTAAAGCAGCTACATCATTTTTCAGGATTACATGACTGGTCTCTGCAGCTACTTTTCTCAAGGGGAAAAATTGCTTCTTCAAAGACAGGCAGACAGCGCCTGTGTTCATCTCCCTACTTCCTGTCATGCAGTGTCACAGTCTGGTTTAGAAGCACCACTGCTTCAGACAGGAAGGCAGTGCAGAGAGTGGTGAGGATGGCTGAAAAGATCATTGGCAGTTCCCTCCCCTCCATCCAGAACATAGCATAGAAGCATTGCTTGAGCAGGGTCCGTAAGATTGTCTGGGACACGACACATCCTCTTCACGACCTGTTTTCCTTGTTACCTTCTGGGAGGAGGCTCCGTGGTATCCGAAGCAGAACATCCAAATTCAGTCACAGTATTGTGCCAAACAGTATTAACCTTGTGAACTCTAAAGCTTCCTCCTTTTGCTATGTATTCAAGATGGACAGTGATTAATATTTATATGTTATATGTTACTTATATGTAAGGGTGTAGGTCTATACATAGTATGTTTAAATGTGTGTTATATATGTGAACCCTTTGAGAGCAACCAACTAAATTTCATTTTTAATGTGTGCTGTTGTGCCCACAGTAAAAAATGACAATAAAGGTTATCTATCTATCTACTTTCTCCAAAGCACTTTTTGCATGCAAATTTCTGCACAGGTCCAACTTCTACCCAGAAATAACATAACACTGCGTTCAGTAGGATATACTGATATATATATATATCATATACAGAATATCATATTACTATACCATATGATACATTTACTGCATGTTTGTTAGATATGTATAAAATTAGTTACTGGATGAAACACAGTAGGATATCGTTAAGGAGTATTCAGGCTGGAAACAAAGCACATACATTTGAAATGTAAATGGTAAATTCATAATAATATAAATCACATTCCTAGATTTCTATACTTAAACATAACAGAATACAAAATAATTCAAAAATCAAACTTCTCAAAACTTCTTTAAGTACTTTGATCTTTTTCAGAACTGAGAAGAGCTATGATGGTGTCTCTGTCTAGCATCTAGATAAAGTGTGTTTGTCAGCTGGAAAAACCCCTTTTCTGCTGCACAGAAAGATGGGAATTTTTATTTACATCCACTGTATGCTCTAAGTTACTACTTGGAGAGGGAAATAAATTCTCATGTGCTCTCCTATGTTAAACAGAGTTGCTCCATTGGACCTGTAGAGGGCTAGGAAAAAAGCATGCCACATAGAAAGCTGAAACAGATATAACAGTTCTGCTAGGAAGAGCTTCAGTCTTTTAGGTGCTATATTCCAAATTAAATGTGGTGGTGATGATGCTGGTGGTGTCAGCGACTGAACTCTTAAGACTTCTCCCTTCAGTTTAGCTATAGCAAATCAGAATGCAAACTCTGGCTCTTCCTGCTCCAGACTTAACTTCCTCAAACGTAACACATCTTGTGCCAATCCTGAAACCAAGAGGCAGCTAGGTAACTGGGCACTGGCTAGTCTGGTATATATACTCATAACTTAGGCAATAGTTCAGCTCCTCCAATATCTTGAAAGCCCGGGGTGTTTCGGGTGGAGGAACAAAGAATTAAAAAGAAGGAAAAATTCTGTAGTAAAAGGGAAAGGGAGAAATAACTTCTTCCAGGACAGAGTCCATTGTGATAGTCACCTTTATATTAAACAGGAAAGCTGATAATGCTACTTGTAATCTGGTAGGTCACCAGGATGGAACAGCATGACGTTTTGTTCCAGAGGTCATAACTTATAGAGAACAGAGTTACTGCAGATTAGTAGTGAGCAAAGATGTTTGTAAGCTTATTTTGTTTACTAACAACTTATGTTGCCTTTTACAATAGCAACACCCAGGTACATGTTATCAAAGGGATGGGAAAAGAAGAGCCTACATCAAAATTATTTTTCCTCCCAGTGGATAACCAGTGTAAGCAACTCAAAATAAAATCTTTTTAGACCAAGCTATTTTGCTCTTATTCCATTCTGCCATATCATGGCTAGTTCAGTTTTTACCATGTGGTGAACTAGACAAAAGGAGGGGTAGTAATTATTGTTAAAACAGCTCTATTTTTAAAGAAGACTTATCCTGATCATAAATCTGAGCTCAGAAATATAACAGGAAACATTCTTCTACAGCTACATAAATATTTGTCTAGAAATACTAATATTAAGATTGCAGTAGTGGCTGTTTTTACAAGGTTTGAAAGTTTCCAAGGCAACATTATCTGAAAGCAAGCTCTCCGTATTTGAAACAAAAAAAAAGTAAAATAAAATCTCAACATATAATGGACCAAACACCAAGGAAACTATATAATGTCCTGGGATTATGAGCACCATTAGACAGAACAGACCACGCAATCAGTTCCAGAGGAAGGCCAATTTTATTGAGATTGGTTATACAAGTAGTTCTTGCTTACCAACTGTCTTGTTTAGCAATCGTTCAAAGTTACAACAGTGCACAGGAAAAAAAAAAGCTTTGCAATCAATCCCTGCATTTATGACACTGCAGCATCCTGCAGTCACATGATCGTCAATTTTGCACTTCCCATGAAAAAACTATTCCACATTCTGTTCACAGAATCTCTAGTCAAACCTGGAAAAACTCTTGCTTGAAACTGGAAGGTCACTGCCAGTTAATATAGATACAGTTAGTGTAGTTACAGCAATTCAGTGTTGTAATTTCTTATACATTCTATAAAGAGGTGGACAAGATGATCTCCAAAATCCCTTTTAGATTCCATGTTGACTGTGGTACTTAAAGAAAGAAAAAATAATAAAGGACCTAATTGGCTTGAGACCCCTGTAAGACAGTACGAAGCATATTTTGGCATTTGTCAGAGATGCTTTAATCTCGATTCCTACAGTTCGTTGGTATGAAATCTAATGGTCCCTAGATTTTCCCTCTGAAACTAGAATTCTATGGTTCTAAGTCCATTCCCTATGCGAAACAGGTAACAGAAATGAGAGTGGAAAGTGAAAACTTTTTTCTTTCCATTTTTTTCTATTATGATATATATTTTTCTGTTTATTTTTTTTCTGTTACCTTAAAGTGCCTACATTGTTTTAAAATCACAACTTGCCTCTCTGTCTGGAGCAGGTTGTCAAACTACCGGCCCGCGGGCCAGTTGCATCATACAGACACCACGCCCACCCCTGCTCCGTCACGACACATCACATGATGCGGTGAGTTTGACACCTGCGGTCTAGATTCATGATAATATTTGTTCTTCCGCTTCTATCATATTCAAGGACAATGTACTTAAGAGCTTCCTTCTCCAAGAAGTCAACAGCTATATGGATGTTAGCATGTCACAGTTTGGCAGGCCCAATTATTCAACATGACAACTTGCATAGAAGAGAAGGCCAAGTCTGTTAACAGAAACTATTAGACTTTTAAATAAATTGTATGAAAGGGATGTGAAATTTATATGCATTTATTAATTTTATTTTCCCAGAAGGAGGACAACCTACAGCAAAAGAAGAGCTAGGAAATAGTGTTGCAAAAGAATGCCATGCAAGTTAGGGAGTTGGTCAGAGTTGAACTGGAAAGGTGGGGGGTAGGGGGAGGGAGAACAACAGGGAGGGAGGAAACTGAGTAAAAATGAAACAGTGGGGGGGAGGTAACAAAAGAAGCAGGCATAATAACAATGTGGAAGATACACAAGGAGGTTTAATGTATGCATCTCTTTTCCCCTGCTTAATGATTAGTCAAATCTAATCTTTTCCCATTATACTAGAGGTGAGGAATGCTGGCTCAGGAATTCTGGGAATTGAAGTCCACACGTCATAAAGGGGGCATCGTTCCTCACCTCTGCATTATACCTATAGATAACAGGTGTCAAACGCACCACGTCATGTGACATGTCACGACATATCATGACGTTTTTTGCATTGCTGGAGCTGGGGTGGGCGCGGTCTCAGTATGATGCAACCGGCCCATGGGCTGGCAGTTTGACACCCATGCTATAGATTATAGTACTTAATGTAAAGAAGGTCATCATCCACAGCTGTAAGAAAACACCTTTGAATGCCTTAGAGTAGAATAATTTGATTTTTATATTTACTGTGGAAATATTACGTTGAAATTTGGGTTTCATGTCAGTGACAACTAATTAATGAAGAAAGTCCAATTCCACTAGTATGAAATTGCAGGAGAATCTGAGAAGATGCTAAATATGGCTTAGAAAATCAAGAATCATTGGTGGAACATTCCTGCACAAACTCTTTCCAAATAAAAGCTTTAAAAGCTTTAAAAGCTACCTAAAAGTCACAAAGTTATTCTTAAAGAGGAGGAAAGGAAACTAGTGATATGATTTCCATACCGCTGCGCTAAATCAAGGGTTGCTTAACTAAGGTTTATTAAGTAAATTATACTAATCTGTCCTAAAACATCATGCTGAATCTAAGAATCTCATTACAGCTTAGCAAGAAATGTCAACTGGGTCACTAAATGCTGAAAGCTATTTAATGGGAGGGAGTGGGATTCAGACTGGAGATGGGTAGGCAAGCCATCCGTGGCAGCCCTTTGAAGCACTCCTAAGCCGGATTGGGCCTAGTCAGTACTTGGATGGGAAACCACCAGAGAATACAGGCCTGAGGACTTAAAAATGATTCCAAAGAAAGCAATGGTATACATCTTTTGTACTGTTGCCAATGTCAATGAAGATTCTGAGTCATCCAGGACATAGTCCCAAAGGTGCTTTTTCAAAAGGCATTTGGACTATGTTTTTTTCCGCTGAGGAAGAAGAAGGCATCTCACTTCTCATCCAAGAGGCTTCATCAGTTCTGGCTGAACTAATCCTCCCACCATCCAGCCACAACTGATGAAGCTTCTTGGGTGAGAAGCAAAATGCCTTCTTATTCCTTAGGAGAATGAAGTTGCCTTTTAAAAAAGCTCCTTTGGGACAGCTGTTGCCAATGCAATCACATAGATACATCCATGAAAATATTGGTAGTCAAGCTTGATTCAGAGAAGATTTTATTTTTAGGCCAAATAATAAAGAGCGAAGTTAAGACAAACTACATTTATTCACTGCAAAAAGATGCACCTAAAGGTCAAGGATATCCAATTTTTAAATGAATTGTGAAAGGCTGGGGGGTGGAATCCTTCTGCTGGGGCTTTTCGAAAACTTTTCGAAAATCAAAGTTCACGATTTACTGTACTGCTGTAGACAAGGAAAAAATATCCTGTGTCTTTTCATTCATTTCACCAGAAAACACGGAGGTTCAAATTTAAAGTTAAATTTCCTTCAAATCAGGTTTTACTGCTGATGACTTCATGGCCACTTTCCATGTAGTTTTCTGGGCAAATATATGAAAATTTTATTGCAGGATTTTTTTTCAACTTCCTAGTATAATTAACAGTATTAATTGGTATTTCCTGGTGATTTCTACTCCCAGTTCCAATGAGGTTTAATTCTGCTTAGCTTTGGGGCATCAATTAAGGTTGATAAGCTGGTTGAACTTGCAGCAGAGGAAAAGAGGTTTTATTTGTTTCCCACTCCATGGCAGGAAACTGTACCTTAAATTTTTAGGTTACGATTAAAGGGAATTACAAGGCCACAAAATGAGAAGTTCAGGATGTGTATGGACTTCCTGGGGACCAAAGACTGCTCAACCCGTTTAAAGTTCTAATGAACATCACTGAGCATTAAAATGTGAACTATCTTTAAGTGCAATTGAACAGTGAAATTGAACCAGCTCTAATAAGAAGCATGACTGCAGAAAGACTCACAAGTTGCTTTGAGTGCATTGGATGAACTTCATTGCCTCATCTCATTTCATATAAAGAAGCATATATTTGGTGGATAAAAATGCCCAGTGTTATAGACAACTTTTATTATCTCCGACCCAACTGGCATCCACCCAAGATGAACGCATGATGAGCCAAGTGCACCTCATTTCATATATATCAGCAAATATCTACTTTATTAAAAAACATTGGCAAAGGAATAAAATATGTTGCCATTTTCATGTCAGGAATGCTCTCCTAGGAAGTTAATTAATGAACAGCCTGACAGGGTAAGTAGGAACTGAATCTTATACCAGCTGCTTAATAACTCAATAACTTAAATTTCAAGCCAAATTACAAACCAAAGGATTTAATTTAATCGGGTATAAGAACTGGATGTTTATTGATTTATTACGTTTATATTCTGGCTTTCCTCTAAAATCTCAAGGCCATGCAGATAGAGATCTCCCCATTTTATCTTAAAAAGCAACACTTCATCCTAACTTAAGCAGTTAAGAACAAAACATGAAGAAATGGGTTTTGATTTCAACCATCAGCAATTTTAGCACCATATGGGTAATCAATGTGACATTTTATTCTTCCCTATTGCAAAAGAATCACATGAGCAAATTAGATGTCACTTCATCATTCAAGCAGCTACTATAGTATGTAGAGGTGTTATGTTTACTACACCAGGAGATTTTATCCGTAAAAGCAAACCCTTGATATCAAAGCTCTCAAGAAAGCTTAGAGAAACCCATGCTTTCAAACAATGTTCCATATTCATTTTCAAGTGTATATTCAGCTTCTGCCTATCAGTCAAGGGGCTATTCTGCCTTTTATAATACATGAACCTGATGTTATCTGTAGATCTTCACAGAGCACCACTTTCCACCCTCACACATAAATCCAGTTAGTGTCCATTACGTACCCACAAAGAAAGGGTCAGGACTGAATTGCTGTAGCTGTCATTATGCTTGTCATCTAAAGTAGACAGAGAAGTAAGTTTACAACATGATGGAGGCCAAAAACATTTTTATATTATGGAACTACAGTTACCTTATTTAAAGCAGCTTAAAACAGCTTAAAATTATGGCAGTGATTATGGAAGTTGAAGCAGGTTAATACGATAATGTTCACTCAGAAGCCCTAATTATGCTGTCTAAAATTTAGTGTACAATGCGAAGTGTATGGCTGTACAGAGGTTCAGAGTTTGGTATCGTTTTTACTTGATTTTAAAGTACTTTATGGAAATGCAAGTCTTAGGACAGTGGTGGCCAACCTATGGCACGTGTGCCAGAGGGGTCACTCGGAGCCCTCTCTGCGGGCATGCACACCTCACTCTTTGGCTACGTTTTGATAGGAAAAAGCCATTTCTCAGGCCCCTTCCTAGCCAAATCAAGCTCCAGAGTGAGCACACTGTTTTCAGCTTTGAGTTATATCAAATCTGACAGCAGAAACAGACTAACAGAAGACCTGAGTGCTGCATGTTTTGCTCTCAAACTTACAAAGTATAAGCCAAAGTTAGACAAATTATCAGCAATAATACAACAGTAAAAAATCACATGAATTGTTCAAAAGCATGCCAAATGCAAACTTTTACTTTTCAGTAATTTGTATCATTGAAAGCTTTGTTATTGTGTTTTTCTTTTAAGACAAAAGATGTTGATGTATGAGTTGTTGTTTTTCTAAACTAAAACCTCAGTATTCAGATTAAATTGCCGCGTTGGCTCTTTGCAATAAATAAGTGGGTTTTGGATTGCAGTTTGGGCACTCGGTCTCTAAAAGGTTTGCCATCACTGTCTTAGGAGGTACAAGAAAAAAAAGAAATCTGTGCCTTTAAGTCAGTATTGACCCCTGGCAACTGCCTGGCCAAGTCCTTGCAGTTTTCTTAGCAAGATTTCGGAAGTGCTTTGCCTTCCCATGGTCATGTGATCAAAATCCAGGCTTGGAAACCAGCATTCATTAGCAATGGTTGCAGTGTCCTGGAGACGTGGGATCAACCATTTGCAACCTTCCCAGACAGCTTCTGACAAGCAAATTCAAGGGGGGAAGCTGGATTTGCTAAACGATCGCGTGATTCACTTAACAACTGCAATAATTTGCATAATAACCATGGCAAAAAAACAAGCATAAAACTGGGTATGACTCACTTAACTGCCTTGCTTAGCAACAGAAATTTTGGTCCAAAAACCACCTGTACCCCATTTCTGTGGATTATCAGCAATTCAATAATAGTCATATTTGAATAAATGAGTACATGCAAAAAGGCTTTCCTGTAACATCAGTGGACTCTGAGCAACCTGCATCTCTTCTAAAATGCTTTAAGTATACCGCCCTTCATTCCTGGTTCTAGTAAATGTTTGTATAGAAGTAATTTTATTTTATGTAGCTAAAGTCAAGTATTGGTGGCCCCACAGACAAACCTGGCACTATGTAAAGCTGAAGGTAATGTCCTAGACAGAAGCTTTGAAGAAGCTTTGGCTATTGTGGAAGTTTGAAATGCATTCCTGACATTTCCTTCTTGGGCACTTGATAAACCTTCCCATAATTTCATGATAACCAGACAAATTTGGGTATACCTTTGCCTAGCAAAATAGCGATTTAAACAATTTCTAATCTGACACTGGTTTCACATAATTCAAGGTGCCATGCACTTTGGATACATCTCTACTTGTGCAGACAGACACGCCTCAGATATACAATAATGTCTGAATATACATTACATGTGTAGATATGAGTTTGTCTTCTGGAAGAATGGTCCATCTTTTCAGTATTATCTACTCTGTCTAACCATAGGAATAGCAACAGGAGAATCAACAATAGGACTAGCAACAGGAAGCCATACTGGATCATGGTAAACAAAAGCACATCCATCACACAAACTATTTATCAGTTTAGCTTTCTATCCCACAATTATTACAAGGAGTTACGTACATTACAGAACAGTTCTTCCTCCTATTTTTCCCCATCATAATAATCCAGTGAAGTAGACTGGGTTGAAAGAGGGAACTTGCCCAAACCTATCTAATGAGCTTCCATGGCTGACGGGGTTTTAAACCTGAATCTCCTTTATATTATACCAACACTTTAATGACGACACCAAACCACAATAGAGACAGTTGGACAAATGAAATCAACAGTATGGCGATTTAACAATCAAAATTGAAATGCTCCCAAAATAGACATTCCAGGAGTTGTTTCTCCGGTATAAGACAACCAACCATTCAAAATGAATGGATTCAAACAGCTGTTGCTCTGAAAGAATGCCAAGGCTTTAAATGCAGGGGGCTAATAAATCATTCCTGAGCAATCTTGAAAGATCCTTTCCTTAATTCTGCATTGGCATTCTTCCTTCTTTTCTTTTCCAGTTTTCTGCTTATCTGGCCATTCATTTTGAAATTCAAAAAATAAGTCAAATGTAGCCATTTCCACGTTCAGCTAGCTGGAAGCTTGGACAAAGTAAGTTAAATCAATTACCAAATAACTTGGCTGAAGATTAAGAGCTAGCTTGAGCTGCCCTGCAATTGGTTGGAGTCTGGCTACTGTTAGACTGCAGTTTTACCCAGATACTATGTTCCTATTTCTGAAACACAGCGATAAGATGATGTACAGTAAGTGCCAGTTTTAACGAGGTTATTTTTATTTCAGACAGGTATGTGCCAATAATGAAACGGAGAAGACTTTCAAATAGACCTTAGTCATACAAATCTAAGTGCTACATGGCACGTTAGAGGTTGGGGATAATAAGGGCATGGGGCAATTTATGGGCAGGAAATAAGTATGGCTAAGGTGTGAAAAATCTACTTTCAGCCCTTCAGTGCACAGGGCATGGTTATTTCAGGGCCAGCTTTCTCCCATAATGTCTGCCCATCCAATAAGATCAGGCAGAGTGGTTATGCTCCAGGTCCCTTTGATTAAACAGTGTCACTCATCAGAATCTAGGAAATATGACTTCTTTGTCTTGTACCTGCCCTCCGGATCATCCTCACACACCCACACCCTGGAAATCTGTACAGCATTAACCCTAATGAAATTCCAGAAGTCAGCTTTTCCTTAACCTTCCCATATATTCCAGACAGGAAACACACCAGATGTGCTACTTCTACTTTATTGTAAAGCTACATTAACAGATTCGTGCAAGTCTGATAGTAGAAATCTCCTGCCATCTTTTACAGCCTAGGTTAGGGAGGTTCCTTGCTGAGTTTCTTTCTTGCCCATTCTGCAGATGGGGGCCATGCCCTCTCTTATTTGATTGTTAGTTAGATAGCATCTCTTCCCCCCACCTTCCCCAGGTCATTTCCACATAGCATTAGACGTCTTTTAAGAGCTGGCTGTTCTCTCTGGCCTTGGGGTAGGGTAGGTGTCAAGCCCATTAATTGCTTCCAATTATGTTGTTGTTGTTGTTTGGGTTGTGGATGGTTCTTTTTTCTCTTTCTCTTTTATATTCTTTTTTTTTTAAACTTTTTAGATTGTAGGCTGCTGAGAGTCATCTGGAAACTGGCAGCTTTTAATTTTAATTAATAAGTAAAAGAATAAATGAATATTTGGCATGGGCACTTAAGAGGAGCCACTGTAGCTGTGCCTGCTAATAAGCCAGACTTTGTTGGAACTGCCTTCAATAGCTTTGGTTTCTAATTAAATGGGAATTTTTCCAACAACACACCCTTGCAGCATTTACCCTAGGACATCCCTGCTTGGATTGTTTTATGCTACACATCACACTCCTGTGATATGTTCTTTCATCGGTGGCCCTACAGAATTAATTTTTGGAGTAATGTATAATAAAAACAGCTGAAATGACATAAACATCAGAGCTGCAAACTGTATTCAAAACAGGAACTTTGAAATTTATGTTGGCACCAGAGAAGTATCCCTCTTTAAACGTTAAAGCATTTGGATCCTCTGGCATCTCCTTACAGTTTCGTCCAAGAATTTTCCTGACTGTCAGTGCAGATGTGCAGGCACAGCTGGTTCATTTCACCAGTAGTCTAAATGGTGTGTTGTTAACAGTCCTTTCAAAGGCTTTGTGAAATGATAATCAATCAACTGCTGCTGAAAAAGTTACTGTTGTTTAGGGCAGCTGAATTACAGCATGAAGATTAACATCAAACAATAATGGGCTTTTGGGGAATAAAATAGTGTCCCTCTCTGGGCAGAATATCCCAAATTTGAGTGGTTGCTTCCTCAACAACAACAAAAAAAAACAGTAAGACTTGCAAAGAACCTTTCAGACACACAATAATTGCAAGTGTAAAATATTTTATGGGTTGGTACCAGCACACCTGGGAAATGAACTCTGTGATAAGGACAAGGATAAAATACAATACTGCTTATAAAAATGTTTAAAGAAAGTTAAAGAAGGTGACTCTGCCTTTCATTTAGTCCTGATTTATCTCTGTTCCAGGAATGTTTAAGTGCATATTTATATTCTTTACAGTAGCCATTTCTGATGGGTTTCTGCATATACTGCAGACCTTAAATCAGAAAACTACAGGGGAGGAAAATTTAGTACAGCTTCCTTAGATAAGCTCCCTGATGAGAGACAAGATATATGACTGAAATGAATGAAAAGGATTCACTTTCTAAACCTATAACCTGAAATTATGTCAGGCAGAATTTTATTCCTATTTTCTTCTTCTCTGGAGTGAGAATGTTCCTTCCAAGCCCTATGGATCTTGTGAACTGAAGTTCTGAATCAAATTACTTGGCATAAATTAAAACTAGTCATTTAAAAAGCCATCACTCTAGAATGTCTATGGAGATTCTCAGACATCCAGCTCATAGTTATCCCAAAGATGCTTTTTCAGGAGGCAACTGGACTTTGTTTTTCTTTGAAGATGTTTTGCTTCTCATCCAAGAAGCTTCTTCAGCTCTCCAAGAAGCTTTTTGGATGAGAAGCTGAAGAAGCTTCTTGGAGAGCTGAAGAAGCTTCCTGGATGAAAAGCAAAACGTCTTTAAAGAAAAACAAGAAAGTCCAGTTGCCTCGTGAAAAAAGCATCAATGGGACATCACTATAGAACATAATCTCCTTAGAAAGACTGCTTTTAACATGTTTACAAATTCTTTAATTTAAACTGATGATTCATCTTCACTTGCTGGAAGGGATGCTTCTCCTTATTTATACAATGAATCAAACATAAACATCTTAGAAAGTAAAACAAAAGTATATTTTTAAAGCCAGAGGGTATGTTGATCTCTGTGAACTGAACACCGGTCTTTCTCCTGCATTTGAGATATTCCATCAAATGCAATTCTCTATAAAGAAAATGTAGCTATTATTTTACTTCCTATAGAAATCAGTAGGACAGATTAGGGAATGCATGCTATTTCTGTTTATAGCTTATAATGAAAATTTATCAGCTAGCCAAACCATCAATAAGTATATTCAATTCAAATTGCTGTTTGCAAAATTTAGGTATATGGTATTTAATAAGCCCAATGTTTTGGCTTTAGCAGGCATAAGTATACTATAAACACAGCCTTGGAAATGCTTGTTGTCATTAATAGTGTGCTTGTAAAATAAGTATTAATAATGGTTTAATTTCTTAAATTACTACTGTTCATATAAAAAGGATAAAATTATTCAAAAGCTTCTGATAACCCTAGCAATTTCAGAGCACATCTAACAACTTCTCAAAAGATAAAGGGAAATTTTCATCAATAAACACAGCTTTGTAAAGAATAGAGGTGTAGTTTACCTATCTGGGTTCAACCATTGCATAAATTCATGGTTTGTTGAATAAACTATAATGGCTGCATTCCAACATCTATTAACCACTCTTCCTCAACCTAAGTGTTCTTCAGGTACACAGATTTCAATTCCAAGAATTCTTGGCAGTGGTCATCCTGGTTAGAGAAATCTGGGTACTGAAGTAGTCCAGATTGAAGAACTTTGAATGAAGCCATAAAACAGCATTTATAAACCACAATGACTATTTATCAGTGACTGGAAACCCTTTACATACTTTTTGCTGACAGAAGAGAAAAATGAACTTGAGCTTTACAGTTATGAAGATTACAAAGGGTAGTCTACAGAAAGAAGGAAATTATGTTGTCACAGAAAAGAGAGGGTTGACCTATTCTCTAAAGTAGGGCAGCACAAGAAGTAACGTGTGGAAAACATTAAAGAGAGATGCAACCTAGAATTAAGGAGAAATTTCCTGACAGTAAGAACAATTAACCAGTGGAAAAGCTTTTCTCCGGAAGTTGTAGGTGCTCCATCACTGGAGGTTTTCAAGAAGAGACTGGACTGCCATTCTGAGCAAAGTGTTGGACTAAAGGTCCCTTCCAACTCTATTATGCTATGTTCTATGATACAATTTTAAACAAAGAAGGTAAAATATGAATGCTATCAAAAAGATTGATTCTTTATAGTGTACTTTTTTTCTGTTTTCTTACTTGTAGTCAATATTCTTTCCCATTTTGTTTCTTTTCTAATATTTATGTTGTTTCAGCTTGTTAAAATTTCTTCAATAAAATTGTATTTTAAAGAAAAACAAAACCAAATTACAATGGCTGAGTTCACCCAATATGCTACATCAAAAAAAAAAAAAAAACACACACCCACCCCTTACAGCTTAGAACTGGGGTCTTCAAACTGGCCCTTTTATGACTTGTGGACTTCAACTCTCAGAATTCCTCAGCCAGCATGCCTGGCTGAGGAATTCTGGCAGTTGAAGTCCACAATTCATAAAAGGGCCAGTTTGAAGACCCCTGGCTTAGAAGGCTGTGGGAACCTCATAACTAAACTGCCAATTTCCCAGTCCCCAATACAATGTACTTATGTACTCAGGTATGATACTAGGATACCCAAGTATCATCACTGCATGCTAGTAGCCAGCCATAATCATAATCTTTTATAATAGCTTGGTACTCGCTGCCAGCATTACATAGCAGCTCTCCTGTTCTAACAGTACACATTAAAAAAAAACATACACAAGGTAAGTCTGGGATATGACAACAGGGCCTGCAAACCTCCATCAGTGCTGCAAAAGGCCTGAGATTTAAGAGTTGCTGTAGCCCCTGAACCGAAACGGGGAGTAACCATGGCAACTAGCTCCATCCTGAACTGCACTGCACACAGTCAGGTAGGAAGATTCACTGGAGCAGGTAAAAGCAAATATAAGTATTAATATGTCAGTTAACTACTAGCACAAATCAAGTTCCAGGAAATGATAAAAATTTTTGCATAATCTACCATATGGCTATAAAGACACATATACTAAGATACCATTAATACTGAGCCATAGATGTTAATGGTGATTATTCCCCCTGGTAGAAAAAACCAAGACAACTTTCTACAATAGCTCAGTCCTTTCCTGAAAGACCTGTTAAGCCAGCAGCCAAAAGAAACCTGCTTCTGTATAAAATATAGTTAGGATAATAGCCCTCATGAGCTAAAGGAAACTTTTGGACCATTATTGCAATAGTAAGAAAAACAAGCCAGATACTTCAGTGGACACAGATATGTCAAAAAGCACGTTATTTTTTCATTTTCTTAATCTGTTCTAAGATCCAGGATAAATACATTTTCCAAACTGTCATTTCAACACAGAGCAGAACCTAAGCCAACATAATCGGCCATACAGTTTATATTTCCGGACAAAGAGATTTAAAGCACATACAAAACACTTAGGTACCTCTTTGCCATCAATAAAAAGTTCGTTACCACGTCAGAATGCAACAGAAACCACATTATCTTGTGACTGTGAGGATGGTATGGAGGGGTGTTGGAATATTGTGGTGGAATATTGTTCTCTTATGACTATGTAAATATACTTCTCCATAGCTTCAATGAGAATGCACTTCTAATATAACCAAATGCTATTCTACTTTACATATTAGAGCAATGATCAAATACATACACTCAAACGCAGGGGTCCCCAACCCTTGGTCCGTGGACCGGAAATGGGCTACAGCATGCCAACAACCGGGCCACACAAACAAGCAAAGCCCCATCTGTGGGATGCAGGAAGCACACGAAACCACACCCACTCCGGTCCATGGAAAAACCTCTCTTCACAGAACCAGTCCCTGGTGCCCCAAAGGTTGGGGACCGCTGCTCAAACAAATACTAAAGGTTCTGCTTTTTCTTTATATTCTGAACATTATATATACCAAAAATTATTTCAAGGTAGTTTTATATTTATGTCCTTGAAACAAATACATGCATGTGCTATACTGATCGTGATAAAACACATAACACTCTTTCAGGTCCAAATCCAAAGACAACACAGCAAAACTCAATCAACTCCAGTCCTTTATTTGCTTACATATAATGGATGGAATCTTGCCAGACTACAGCTATAACCTTCTAACTTACTAGATACTGTATATCTTGAGAAATTTTTAGGGTGTGGCTACCCTGAACCTCTTCCTTCCTTCCCCATCCAATTCGAGACTGTGCAGTTCTTTAATTTGGGTTTCTCTTTGATGGAATGAACTGCCTTCTTGGGAAAGCTCTGTGCTGCCAAAACTCCTCCTCCATTGCTTCTCCAGGTGAACACTCCATGACACCATCAGGCTAAATAATGGACTTCAAATGGAAGAAGATAATTGTATAGGAGAGTTACATCTGTTAGTTCAAGGTTTGCCTTGGGTTTACCCAGAGCGTAAATGTTCACACTCTCACACTTGGCAAAGTCAGGATCTGAGAGGGAAGGGGGGAGGAGGAGGGATAAAAATAGGTATCTTCAAACTTCTGCAAAGCTTAAGGCAGTGTCCTTTAAACACCACCATCCCTATCTAAATATGCAAAACTCTTGAAGTATCTAGGATGCTGACTATTTCAAAATGGTCCCTTCAAGGAAAAATATCTTCCAATTTGGGGAAAGGCTGAGCTTACGAATGAAAGCTAAGTTTTATCTGTAGGAGGGAAGTAACATGAGGAAAAATCCAGAGTTACTATTCCTCTAACTGCAATTAAAACTGACACACCCCAGCAGAACCTCCACCACATTTATCCATTGATATCTGTATTTAGAATTTACATCAATGGGAATGTCAAGAACCCCAAAATATGATCAGAAAAGCAATCTAGTAGAGGAGTCTGCAAATTTAGATTATAACTTCAGTGAAAATCCCGGGAAGAATTACAGTCAGGGAAAACTGACTTGCAGATGATTACGTGATGCAGGAAAAGAGCTTCCTAGCACAGGGCATATCAGAACAATAGAATCATGTTCGAATACAGGTAGTCCTCAACTTACAACAGTTCATTTAGTGACCAAAGTTATGACAGCACTGAAAAAAGTGACTTATGACCATTTTTCACACTTACGATGTTTGCAGCATCCCCATAGTCACATGATCAAAATTCAGATGCTTAACAACTGACTCATATTTATGACTGTGGTAGTGTCCTGGGGTCTTTTGCGACCTTCTGACAAGCAAAGTCAGTGGGGAAGCCAGATTCACTAAACAACTGTGTTACTAACTTAAGAACTGCAGTGATTCAGATTAACGGATGTGGCAAGAAATGTCATAAAATGGGGCAAAACACACTTAACAAATGTTTCACTTAGCAACAAAAATTTTGGGCTCAGTTATGGTCGTAAGTTGAGGATTACCTGTAAAACGTTTCTCAAGTTTAAGTCTCCGGGACCAGGCCACTTATATCTGAGAGTCTTTGGGCAGCTTGTAAATGCCATTTTGAGCCTCTATGATTTTTGAGAAATCACAGAGGATGGACAAAGTACTGGGGAGTTGGAGAAAAACAAATGTTCTTCCAATCTTCAAAAAGGGGGGGGGGGAGAAAACCAGGATAATTACAGACCAGTCAGTTTGACATCATTACTGACCAAAACTCTGGAACAGATTAAATAGTTGGTTTGTGCACTTTTTTCAAAAAAAAAAGCCTCTCTTGACAAGAAGCAGCATCAGTTCTTCAGGAATAAACACATGAGAAACCAATCTTATCACTTTTGCTAGAGTTTACACACTACATTTTGATTTAGCATTTGATACAAACATTAGATTTTAGAAGAGGAGATGGCAAAGACTGCTGGCATGAGATGGACATACCTCTGTATCTCCATATGAAGCTGGAAGGAAATATCAAGTGCTGTACCTCAGGGCGCTGCACTATACTGCTCAATATATTTACAAATGATTTGGACAGAGATTAGAAAATAGACTTATTAAGTTTGCAGATAACACAAGGACGACACTTTGGAAGGCAATAATAGTCAAGAGGTGCTTTTTTTAACCACCTGGGATAATGGGCAGGATCCCCAAAGGTGAATATTAGCAGGTATAAATGCAATCTGTTGTTTTGGGAAAATCAAAAGTAGGAATATAGGAGAAAAGGGGCATCATACTGGCAGCATTACGCATAAAAAGGATCTGAGTGTCTTGGTATCTCATGCGCTGATCATGAGCTTGCACATACAATCCTAGGTTGCATTAGCAGATAGATACTGTCAAAATTAAGAAAAATCTCTGATCCTGTCTATTCCAATCTAGCCAAACTGTAACTAGAATAATTTGTCCGGTTCTGAGAGCTGCAATTTAGGAAAGATGGTGAGTGCATTCAAAGAAAGCAACTGAAATGATGATGGGGTTGGAAGGATATCCATATGGGAAATAACTGGTGCCATCGCTACGTTTACCTTCAAGAAGAACAAACTGCATGATGCATGATAGCTGTCTGTAGAAGATGAGGCAGACTTGTTCAAAGCTGTTTCAGAAGACAGACAAGAAACTGGGTTTAAATCACAAGGAAGAAGGTTTTGCTTGGACATCACAAGAAATTTCCTAACAATAAGAACTGTTCAACAATGGAATAAATTGCCCTAGGAGATGTGGACTCTCTTCTCTGGAGATGTTCGTGATAATTGTTAAATTTGATGTGACAAATTTCCTCCCTAATTGGGAGGAAAGAAGAAGAAGAAGAAGAAGAAGAAGAAGAAGAAGAAGAAGAAGAAGAAGAAGAAGAAGAAGAAGAAGAAGAAGAAGAAGAAGAAGAAGAAGAAGAAGAAGAAGAAGAAGTAGTAGTAGTAGTAGTAGTAGTGGTAGTTTTTTGGACATAGTTCCCAGTGCCCCGATGATAGTGATACCCATTGTCATCAGGGCACTGGGAACTATGTCCAAAAACTTTGCAAAATACATCAAGAAATTGCAGCTTCCTGCAATAACTCCAGCAAAGCTACAAAAAACTGCGCTACTCGGAACATCTTACATTTTAAGGAGATACCTGGTTGTTATCTAGGATGCTGGCAGCAACCCGTGTCAACCATTAGTGCCAGTCAATTTGAGTGTTCAGTTGACTGAGTTTCATGTTTTATGAATAAAAGTTTATAATAATAATATAATAAAAATAAAAAAATAAAAAAAGTTGGAAGGGACCTTGGAGGCTTCTAGCCCAACCCTCTGCTCAGGCAGGAAACCCTATACCATTTCAGACAAATGGTTGTCCAGTCTCTTCTTAAAAACTTCCAGTGTTGGAGTATTCACAACTTCTGGAGGCAGGTTGCTCCACTGATTAATTGTTGTGTCAGGAAATTTCTCCTTAGTTCTAAGACTAGATGGTCTCCAAAAATCCCTTCCAATCTTTCTGTAAAGTCATTTATTTCCACAATGAGCATCATAGGAGGAAATATACACTTTGAACAGATGCAGAATGCTACTATTAGCATTTAAGTAGCTTTAAAACCAAAAAATACAATCTACGTGGAGAGCCATGCATTTTGAAGTAGTCTTGTAAGTGTGCAGCAGGTATCACTGCAACAGTGGTTAGAAGTGGTGCTATAATGCTTAGCAAAGAGTGTGGGGGAGATGCAAGTTCAAATTTCCACTTAACCATGGAGGCTTCCAAGTGACTGTTAACCTGTCATTCTCTCTCAGTATAGCCTACTTCATATATCTATTCTGGGGCTATATAGCAAAGCAAGGTTCCATGAGGAAAGGCTTGATATAAATGTAATACAGATAGTCCTCAATTTTGGTCATAAGTCATGATGGTGTTATTAAGTGGGTCCCCACATCCAATTTCATGATCATTTTTGCAGTGGTCATGAACCGAACACTGCAATCATTAAGCAAACTCACTGTTTACTATGGGGTGTTTTTTTGCCAGAAACAGGAAGTAAACACCCAAATTGCATAGATTGGAGTCAAATGTCCTTATATCTGGTCAGGATGCCAAGCACCCAAAACGCAGCCACATGACCACATTGGAACTTCACATCCAGGTGGTAAAAAGTCCCCCCCCCCCGTTTAACACTGAACACTTGCTAACTGACCAGGCATAAATTGAGGACCATCTGTTAAATGTGTTTCATCAGCATGCATAAGGGCTCAGACAATGCTAATAAAATACAGGCAATATTTTTTTTAACCTTGGTGACCTATATGTATCCCTGTAAAAGCCTTCAGAAAGTAGCTGCCTTTTATGCATATTAACCTATAACAAGTACACAAAACCACTTTCACAACATTGCAGCAACTACTAGATTGTAATAAGTGTGCAGTCATAGGTGTAGGGCTAAAACATTCAAATCACTTAAAATACACCATCACAATATTCAATATATGAATCTTGAACTCTAGAATATCGCTAGAAAAAGAACAGCAGCAGGAAAATACATTAATTAAAAGTGTAGCCTGCATCCATGTGAGAAAGCAGCGAGTCAGACCATTAACACTGCCTCCACAATTTAAAAAGGAGCAAATCCTGTTTTTTAGGGAAAGACATTGTAGAGATGGAAGGCAACATGAAATTGAGACTGGAAATGGAAGCAGTGGGCCATTTAAAGCAGAGATGCAGTTATCTGAGCAGACTCGTGAACTTGAGATTGAATGCCATAGGTTGCCTAGTCTGGAATTAAATTGAATTTCATTTACATTGAAATGTAAGCCAAAATAAACACTGCATATATCACTCCTCTATTTAATTATTGTTGAACAATACAATTTGATAACAATTTTATGAAATTGGGGGGGGGAGAAGGGGCACATCAAATACTTTACATTTTACATCGAAAGGAGGGATGGGGATATTCAGATTATGTACTTCTGATTTAGGCAAGAGGGTGGTCCAATAGTAGGACAGGTTGATTATCTTCAGGAAATGAAAGAAATACAGTACTTGGAAAAATCAGTACATTCCAGAGTATTAATCAAGACACTCCTAACAACCCTAGCCATGGATCATACCTGACAGAATTATAATACTGCACAAGATTCAGTTTGGGGAAGCAAAAATCATCTAACTTTGCAGAAGTTATTAATTATATAAAATATAATTAATAAATCTGCTTTAGTCTGGAGATAAAGTTGTCACATTTCCCCCTCAAGATTAGTCAAGTTTATAATGTGTATAAGATTACACATTAGGCATAACAAACATGCTTTCCCAAACAGGAAAGTAGATAAACACTATCACAAAATTTTTGAGAATAGAATAAAAAAAATCTAAAGTGAATGATAGGCTTTTGTGGATTCTGCAAGGTCATTTCCTTAGGACTAAAATATAAATATTTATATATTTATATAAATAACTTATATTTCAGATAGACAGAGAGATAACCCTTGACTTATGACCTACCCCAAAAAAGGTAACTTATGAGTTTTAATAGTCTCCTCTACAGTTATGTGACTGAACATAGGGTACTTGGCAAGATGGCCACATTTACGGCTGTTTCAGCATCCTGCAGTCAAGTGACTGTTTTATGATAGTTTTGCTGAAAACTGGCATTTACTTCTGGATTTTTGGCAAAACCACAATGATAGCAAATCAATGATTCACTTAACAACCATGGTATTTGCTTAACAATAGCCACAAAAAAACATTGTAAAATAGGATTGGTCACATGACTGACCTATTTTACAACCATTATGACATACAACTGTAATGAGCAGGCTCCATTATGCTCATATGTCGATCTCTCTCTCTCTCTCTCTCTCTCTCTCTCTCTCTCTCTCTCTCTCTCTCTCTCTCTCTCTCTCTCTCTCTCTCCCTCCCTCCCTCCCTCCCTCCCTCCCTCCCTCCCTCCCTCCCTCTCTCTCTCTCTCTCTCTCTCTCTCCCTCCCTCCCTCCCTCCCTCCCTCCCTCCCTCTCTCTCTCTCTCTCTCTCTCTCCATGAGATTCTCAGAGACTGTCTAGACATGGCCCTGCAGGTTTTTTGGCAAGAGTGGCTGGCTCAGGAATTCTGGGAGTTGAAGTCCACGAGTCATAAAAGAGCCAAGGTTGCCTACCCCTGTCCTAGCTGCTTTGTGTTCAATGCAGAAATACATGGGGGAGTAAAAACCAACAACCTCAAAATGAGATTTACGTTATTTTCCAAAGTTCTAACAACAGTTCTGTAATCTTAGTGGGTCTTGGAGTGACAAATATTCTTCCACCTAAATTTGTGCAAGAAAAAAATGGACCTCACCCATGCTAGTGAATATAGCTGATGCTCTGGTTAGTAGTTTGAGCAGAAGAGTCTGCAGGATTATAATTCCTGCTGAAGCTTTTCTACTGCTTGCAGTGTGAACACAGTTCTCTGTGTTAATGCCACTCCTGCATCATATACTTGAGAAAGTTATTAGGTTAAAGTAAAAATCCTCTCAAGACAATCTGACCTGAACTCCTGGAACAAACTTGTTGATAAGTGAATTTTATTGTTATCTGAGCCTATTTTAAGAACATGGAAGGCATTGGTTTTTCTTTGTGTCTGCTTATATATGAACCCAATTCAATTTCATATTATTAAAAATCAGATATGGGCTACTTTAAACATGCTTACTATACACTATTTTCCTCATCCTGTGGTATTAAATGGCATTCTTATTTGTGGGAACCAGCATTTTGAAATCCCTTCCTGCTGCCTTAGAATACTATTAAAAAGGGTTCCTTGAATAATTTATTTATATTCTAAATACAGGTAAGCCCATCAAGTTTCCAGATTTTTAAAGCAGCATACCCTACAAAACCTTTATTCATTATTTCCCAAATCCATTAACTGAAGAGACTAATTAAATCTGAATTATAATGTTAAATATTGCTGTGCTGGGTTGTGTGTGTGCTCTGTTTCCTTTTTCTGTTGTTCAAGATTGCTACAATGAGTTTGTGCTCCTCTAAATAAAGTTCTGATGCAGCTTCTCTTGTGGGAGGTTGGGTTATTGCTTTGGAAGTGGAGTGCTTGATTAGTGTGATTTCAACTTTTATCCCAGATTACTTATCCTTAGATAATGTACGTTAAAATTATTGCCTCTAGAAGTAACAAACTACTCAGTCTAGAGCAGACATGTCAAACACAAGGCCCGGGGGCCGGATGCGGCCCGCGAAGTGGTTTCATGTGGCCCGCGAAGCCATCCTGGAAACAGTGAGGGAACGGCCCCCACTGCCTTGACCCTGGCCCAGAGACCCTCCTTTTGCCAGAGACCCTCAGATCTGTCCCACTCCTGCCCAGGCCCCCATAGGCACCCTTGATGCGAGCAACGTAGAGCTGGCCACGCCCACCCAGTAGGCCATACGCACTCTAGCCACGCCCACCCAGTAGGCCACACCCACCCAGGCCATACCCACCCGGCCCCCTGAGGGCAACCGCAATGCTGATGCAGCCCTCAATGAAATTGAGTTTGACACCCCTGGTCTAGAGACTGTCCTACAGATCCATTGATGTAATCCATGTAGACAAGTATTCCTCGACTTAGGACTACAATGGAGCTTAAAATTTCCATTGCCAAGCAAGGCAGTTGTTAAGTGAGTTTTGCCCCCTGTTATGATCTTTCCTGCCACAGTTGTTAAGCGAATCACTGCACTTCTTAAGTTAGTACCGGTAACACACAATTGTTAAGTGAATCTGCCTTCCCCATTGACCTTGCTTGTCAAAAGGTCATCCTTAATGGAACTGCATATAGATGGAGGGAAGTAAGCAGTGGGATACTGTCTTAGGCCCAGTAATCTTCAATATCTTCATCAATTATTTAGACAAAGGGATAGACGGGGAATTCATCAAATTTACAGATGACACCAAACTGGTCGGAATAGTCAATACTCCAGAAGATAGGCTTAAGATTTGGAAGGATATTGACAGACTTGAACACTGAGCCCCATCTAACAAAATGAAATTCAATGGTGAGAAAAGTAAGGTTCTACATTTAGGCAAAAAAACACAAATGTACAGGTACAGAATAGGTGGTACCTGCGTCAATAATAGTAACTTTGAGAGGGATCTTGCAGTCCTAGTGACAAGTCACTTAAATATGAGCCAGCAGTGTGCTGCAGCTGCCAAAAAAGCCAACACAGTGCTAGTCTGCATTAACAGAGGGGTAGAATGAAGATCACGTGAAGTGTTAATGCCATTTTATAATGCCTTACTAAGACCACACTTGAAATATTGCATCCAGTTTGGGTCGCCAATATAAAAAAGATGTTGAGACTCTAGAAACAGTACAGAGAAGAACAACAAAGATGATTAGGGGTCTAGAGGCTAAAACATACAAAGAATGGTTGCAGGAATTGGGTATGTCTAGTTTAAAGAAAAGAAGGACTGGGGTGACATGATAGCAGTGTTCCAACATCTGAGGGGTTGCCACAAATAAGAGGGGATCAACCTATTCTCTAAAGCACCTGAAGGAAGCAATGGATGGAAAATAATCAAGGAGAGAACCAACCTAGAACTAAGGAGAAATTTTCTGACAGTTAGAATGACTTGCCTTCAGAAGTTATCGGTGCTCCAACACTGGAGGTTTTTAAGAAAAGACTGGACAGCCATTTATCTGAAATGGTATAGGGTTTCCTGTTTAAGCAGGGGGCTGGACTAGAAGACCTCCAAAGTCCCTTCCAACTTAGTTATTCTGTTCAGTCGCAAAAGGTGATTTAATGACCTGAGGACACTGCAATCATAATAAATATATGCCAGTTGCCAAGCACCAAAATTTCAATCATGTGACCTTGAGGATGCAGCAATTGTCATGTGTGAAAAATGGTCATAAGTCACTTTTTTCAGTACCACTGTAACTTTGAACGGTCACTAAACAAGAGGTTGTAAGTCAAGGATTACCTATATAGGGCCTCCTACATCTTCCAGAACTTTTGCGGAGATGCTGAAGGACAACAAACGCAGGTCACAAGAGTTGCTTTGCAGCATGACAGCCACGTTTTCTCAAGGGCCACATAAGGCCACCCGGGACATCTGATGTGGCATTCAAGACAATGATTCAGTACAACCATAATTGGCTCCTTTGAGGCATTACTGCATTGTAGTGATCCCTATGAAAATTACTAAAGTTTAGTTTGAGAACTAACCACTGCTCCATGATATAAAAATCAAATAGTTGTCTTGTTTCTAAAAGTGGGCAGCTCCAGCTTTTTGAAGAAATATAATAAGGGGTAAACCATCTTTAAAGAAAAAAAAACTATGGGCTTTTTACTTCAGAATGAAAAACTTGAATGCTTTGGGACACATCTCCTATGCTGCCAGAGAATGCTTGCCAGAAGCAGTCATATGGAGAAAGAAACATTACAATTATTTCTCTACCCAATGGGCCAATTTTTAAAGATAATGAGACACTAGAACTAAAACATACAATCCTGTAAATATGTAGTTCCTATAGACCTCAGTCAAACAGTGGAGAAAATGATGATAGAGAGGTAATTCCTAGCATCCAGCTGAATCAAAATCTGTCAAGCGACTATATCTATTTATAAAGAACTCTCGTCTCTGCAGAACTACAATTCCCAAGCTTCAGTTTTCAAATTTGTTCAAAGCCAGCAGGGAGGTTTCACGTTGCTTCAAGCAGCAGCAGTGCAAGGTACTGTATAATGGCTAAGCAAAGAAGCTTAAAAACACAGTATAAAGTTTAGATTTAAATATGCTTTTGAAATATCCAGTTAGTCACTTTTAGTTTTAAAGAATTCTACTGCCCCTGAATAAGATGCTAAAAGCAATGTACACCACAATCCTCTTGCAGCTATACATGTACTTTTAATAACTAAGAAATCATAGTTTCCTCTCCTGTCAAAATGCAGGTTTATAGACTCTTTGGATCTAACTCTTTCAACTGCTATATAACATAAATCATACTGCTGAACTATGGATGCTTCTAAACGGGCAGCCTTATGCCTATTCCAAAGCCTAAAGACATACAGCTATTCTGAGATTCTCTTGTAATCTGTAAATTGTCCCATAATTTATTCAAACTGAAACTGTCTGGATGTTCCCATCACCTTCTCTGAACACGGCAGAGCAACTGCTGGCAACAGCAATCAAAAAGGTTATGCAACAGGAAATATAAACTGAACATGACATAAAATAGAAATGAAGACGCACCAGAACTGGGGGGGAAAATCACATTTGGATAACTGTTAATGACATTAATGAGATTTTTCATGTTCTATTACATGGCTTACTACTGGTTATTACTGATGGTCCACCTGATAAAGTCTTCAGTGTGTGTGAACCAAAAACCACTCAACAGTAAGTACTATTTTAATCTATATTTGATTAACATTTTGCAACATGCAGCCTGACATAAGATTTCTCTTTCTTATACTACAGTTCAAGCATTTCAAGGCTTAAGGAGGAAAAAAAGCAGATAAAAATTTACACTACAATAATAGTGCACGCCTGGAATAAAAAAATGTTCTCTCATGTTGCAGCTATTAGACAGGAGATACAAGTGGCAATGTGCAAACAGATTCATTTTCTAGCAGAAGGATTACTTTGGGGGCTAACATGTATTCTAAATTCATTTAGAATCTATGCAAGCTGTACCGGTTTTGTAAGTATTAATAAAAGTTTTACTTAACAGCTCTCAGTTCGAAGAGCTAATAATATAACCTTTAATATAATATAAATCTTGGCAGGTCTGAATTATAAAATTCCAGAGTAAATTCTTTTAAGCATGAACATGTTAGAAAAACATGAAGTTCACTGCCTTTCTTTGTTGACAAACTTGTGTATGGTATAACTTTTCTTGATGAGGATAAGATAGAATAAAAACAGATTTCTGGCTTGGTGACTTAATTTTCACAATCTATCAAAGGAGCTTGTAGCTTCATTAACACAATTCATTTTTCCCTTGCAGAGAATGGCTGGGTTCCAACCACTTACAGTATATAATCGCACTTAACTTTTTTTATGCAAAATCAGCAGCATTGCAATTTATTCATTTAGTTACTGATGTCTGAAAGGTACATACAGTATTCAGGCAGAGTATTGCCATAAGTACTGTACTTACGCCCTTTGAGCTAGTAATTATCCAATTAGAACTTCATGAAAGCAAAGCAGCCCCCCCCCCCATCCTCCATCCACCCACCTGGGAGGGGAAATACTTACATTAGCCTGCAGACCTAATATTATTTTAAACAAGAACTTCCACCATTATTAGGAGCCACCTAGAGTTGGTTAGAAGATGGGCAGTTCTATTAAGTTTCTTAATTAATTAATTAATTAATTAATTAGTCTATTATCTGTTATATTCTAAAAAGCACACACATTCTATATAATCCACCTTGTATTCAGTGACCCACATATACTGTTCAGAGAAACATACACATGAAATAAGGGAAGTTGATCCTAGGATAATATCAGTTTGGGTCCGAAAATATATTTGGGAGGGGAAAAAAGCAAAGGGAACGAAAAAGCTGTTGGGAGATATAATGTAAATGCTTCCTTGAGTAACACCAGCTGCCTGCAATTAGTGCAGGTTCGCATCCCACCAGGCTCAAGGTTGACTCAGCCTTCCATCCTTCCGAGGTAGGTAAAATGAGGACCCAGATTGTTGGGGGCAATTAAGCTGACTTTGTAATAATGCCACTTGGGTGTGTGTGTGAAAGCCCTAATAAGCAGGCATATACATAGAATGAAGGCTACTGCTAAGCTTGTAAGCCGCCCTGAGTCTTCGGAGAAGGGCGGGATATAAATGGAATAAAAATAAAAATAAATAAAATAAAATATTTGAAGGATCTAGGGGGGGTTGAACCAACTGCAGGGTGTGAATACAGGAGAATGTAAAATTTTAAAAAGTTACACCTTTTTTTTTCCAGGACATCAGGGTCTGTTTTATTTATTACAGGTAGTCTTCAAATTACCTCTATGCTGGGGACTACCCATTATGGTCATAAGTCACGTCAGTCAGAAACTGTGCTGAAAACCAAAATGTGGTCACTTGACTGCAGGATATGGCAAATGGCCCTAAATCCAGGGCCAAGCACCCCAAATTCACTATGGTCATGATGGGTGGGCAATTATCAGAACTTTGAATCTGGGTTGTAACCCCAAAGTAGGTCTGTTTAACTTTGGAAGCTCAGCAACTAGTTATAAGTCAAAGACTACCTGTAATTATTTTAATGTGTAAACAAAGCAAATATTACAAGCCATTTGGATAGGTCTCCCTTTTTTCCAAAGCTATCAGACATTCCTTTACTTTCCAAAAGGACCCCCATTACTGCTCTAAAAAAATTATTTTTGCAGAGGGCAGGTTTTCTTCTTGAGCTCCTTGTATGCTATAGCTGCTTGGCATATATATCACTTTACGTTTTTAAGGGATCTGACCTTAGATTTTTATATGTATCTTTAATTTTCCATCAATGAATCTTTTGAATAAATTGAATTCTTGAGATTTGTCCTTAAATTTTTATTACAATTGCAAACGCTAAGTTGATATAGGATATTACTTTGTGTATTTTTTTAAATATTGTCTGAAGGAACACCTAATTCTTAGAAATAGTAGATGAAACACAGATTTTCCCTGCATTTATCCTCAATTCCATCAGCTTTTGTGCATATTCAGTATCTGTGGTATATTTCATTCATTAATATATTGTTTATATTTAAAAAATAAGCGCACTCTTTCTTAATTTCAATGGATGTGGAGGCAATTCATTGATCTCTAATGAATTGAGAACTGGTCTTGGCTACTTATTTCCAGCCTCTTTTCTGATTATTTTATCTACATTGTAGATAATGTTTATGTTTATGTTTATGTTTATTGGACTTATATACCGCCCTTCTCCCGTAGGACTCAGGTCGGTTCACAAGGACCAATACAAATTACAAAAGTTAAGAACTATTAAAATAATTAAATTTAGTCCTTGAATAAAATAAAACCCCTATTAAACTCCAATTAAAACCCAATTAAAATAAAATTACAATTAAAATTTTCAGTCCTGGCCGGAAAGCTCAAAGAGCCAGGTCTTCAGGTCCCAGCGGAATGAACAAAGGTCAGGGGCAGTCCTGAGCTCTACGAGCAGCTGGTTCCAAAGGGCAGGCGCACCCACAGAGAAGGCCCTCCTCCTGGGTGTTACCCGCCGGCAATCTTTTGCCGGCGGTACCCTGAGAAGGCCCTCCCTGTGGGAGCGCACAGGACGAAGGGAGCTTGATGCCAGCAGCAGGTGTTCCCTCAAATACCCAGACCCAAGCCATTTAGGGCTTTATAGGTCATCACCAGCACCTTGAATCTCACCCGGAGGGCAACCGGAAGCCAATGCAGCTCGCGGAGAAGAGGTGTTACATGGGAGTATCGGGAAACCCCCATCACAACTCGCGCAGCTGCATTCTGCACCAGCTTAAGCCTCAGAGTGGTCCTCAAGGGCAGCCCCATGTAGAGAGCGTTGCAGTAGTCCAACCGGGAGGCCACGAGTGCATAAGTGACTGTGTGTAGGGCATCTCGGTCCAGATAGGGCCGCAACTGGCGCACCAGGCGAACCTGGGCAAAGGCCCCCCTGGTCACGGCTCCTATATGATCTTCAAAACTGAGCCGCAAATCCAGGAGGATGCCCAAGTTGCAAGCCCTATCAACGGGGGGGGGGGTAACACCTCACCCCCCCATCATTAAAGGTAGAATAGACTGGTTAACTCGAGATTTTTTTTTATTTTAATCCCATTTATATCCCGCCCTTCTCCGAAGACTCAGGGCAGCTTACACTCTAAGCACAAATCAATGTGCTTAGCAATAGCCTTCATTCTATGTATATGCCTGCTTATTAGGGCTTTCGCCCCCCCCCCAAGCGGCATTATTACAAAGTCAGCTTATTGCCCCCAACAATCTGGGTCCTCATTTTACCTACCTCGGAAGGATGGAAGGCTGAGTCAACCTTGAGCCTGGTGGGATGCAAACCTGCACTAACTGCAGGCAGCTGGTATTACTTAAGGAGGCATTAGCCCACTGCTCCACCAAGGCTCTTGCCGGTACGCACAGCCACTCAGTCTTGGCAGGATTGAGATGAAGCCTGTTTCTCCCCATCCAGACCCGGACCGCATCCAGGCAACGGGACATCACGGCGAGGGCATTGCTGGGTTGGTTCGGGGTGGAGATAAAAAGTTGGGTATCATCAGCATACTGATGATACCCCACCCCGAAACCACGAATGATCTTGCCCAGCAGCTTCATATAGATGTTGAACAGGAGGGGAGAGAGAACCGACCCCTGAGGAACTCCACAAACGAGAGGCCTCGGGGCAGATCTCTGTCCTCCCGTCAACACCGACTGCGAGCGGCCCAGGAGATAGGAGGAGAACCACTGCAAAACAGTGCCTCCCACTCCCAACCCCCTGAGACGCCGCAGTAGGATACCATGGTCGATGGTATCAAAAGCCGCTGAGAGATCTAATAGGACTAGGACAGAGGAACAACCCCTGTCCCGAGCCCGCCAGAGATCATTCACCAGCGCGACCAATGCTGTCTCCGTGCTGTACCCGGGCCTGAAGCCCGATTGGTACGGGTCAAGGTAATCAGTTTCCTCCAGGAACAGAGGAAGCTGATGTGCCACCACACTCTCAACAACCTTCGCCAAAAAGCGAAGGTTGGAGACCGGACGATAATTATTTAAAATCACTGGGTCCAGGGCAGGCTTCTTGAGAAGGGGCCTCACCACCGCCTCCTTCAAAGCGGCGGGGAAGACACCCTCACACAAAGAGGCAGATATTACTGCCTGGAACCAGCTTCGTGTCTCCTCCCGAGCTGCATAAATCAGCCAGGAGGGACACGGGTCCAATAAACAGGTGGTGGAGCTCAGCCTCCCCATAATCCTGTCCACATCATCAGGGGAAACAGGATCGAACTCAGTCCAGATAACATGCTCAAGACCATCCGATTCCTCCACGTCAGACTCTGCCCAGTCAGAGTCCAAACCGGCCCGGATCTGAGCGATTTTGTCCATCAGATGATGACTAAACTCCTTGGCCCGACCCTGCAAGGGCTCCTCCCTCACCTCCTGATTAAAAAGGGAGTGAGTCACCCTAAACAGGGCGGCTGGGCGATTATCTGCGGACGTGATGAGGGCAGCGAAGTAGTTAGACCTTACAAAGGTTCTTAACTGCAATGATATGTATTGCATGAATGATATGTATTGACTAATTGATACCGTATATGATTATCATTTAGCATATATATTATAGCTATTTAATGTTATATTAATTAGTCTTAACTGAACATATGTACCCGGACAATAGTCTGTTTGCTAAAGCTTGAAAATGTTATTGGGAGGCAACCCCAATGTTGTTCCCAACCCCGTTCCTACCCTAATCCCGATTCTAACCCCATTCCAAATCCTGATCCTTACTCTGGTCACATCCTCTTCCTAACCCTAAAAAAATTAATACTCTTATTAAAAAAAAAAGAATGGGCCTGCTGGATCAGACCCCTGGCCCATTTATCGAGCAGTCTGTTCTTATAGTGGCCAACCAATTGCACAAGGAAGTCTAATAGTCTCCCAGGAGATGGCCTTCAGAGGCAGTCACATTTCCAGCAATACTAATAACTACTGATCCCCCAAATTTTCATGAATTGGTCAATCTCTTTTTTTAAAAAAAACTAATGAACTAGTAGCCAGCACATGTCATGGTAACAAATTTCAAAGCTGGATTAAATATTATGTAAGGACAAACAAAAGGAAGTATTTTTTTATATTCTTTCAGGATTCAATTTCATTGCGCCACCTCTGGTTTTAGTATTTTGGGAAGGGAGAAACAGCTTCTCCTTGTCCACTTTATTAACCTCAGTCTCATCCCTTTTGTTGTGTAGTGGGTTTCTTGGAAGCAGGAGGCAAGACAAGAGGGTTCAAACAGGAACATTGCTTTATTGTGGTAACAGGAACAGAACTGAGAACAGAGGCTTCTATGCAGCTACTTATATGGTTGGCCACTAGGCGGCGGCCAATAGGTTTAAAGGAACCTATTCCCGCCCCAGAGCCAACCAATGATCGTCCTGGAGACTGCATGTCTGGGCAGCCAGCGACCGTTACACACCCTAATTAGGCAATCTCAAGCAGCATTCAAAGACACGTGAAAACAGTTCAAGTAAAAGGCCCAATACATTACACCTTTCATTCGCCCCCAAAAGTCACAACCACTCCTTATAGGAAAGCTGCTCCACCCCCTTGATCATCTTAGTTTCCTTCTTCTGAACTCTCTCTAGCTCCATGATACCCTTTCGAAGGTGTGGTAACAAGAACAGGGAATATTATTTAAATACAGTCTCACCATTGATTGATATATAGGCATCATCACATTTATATTCTTATTTTCAATACATTTTTTTTATTCTCCCTAACATGTTTTTTGGCCTTTTTTACAATAAATTCACACTGGGTTGACACCTTCATTGAACTATTTACCATTAGATCTCTTGCTTCATTTTTCACTGTTAATCTCTGATCCTATTGATTTTCATGAGTAGATAGGATTTTTGGCACCAATATGCAATCTTTTAGACTGGCTTATGTTGAATGATATCTGCCATTTTGACGCCCATATTTATATCACAACTTTAAAATTGTGCATTCATCAAATTCTTTGTTTGTATATTCGTTTTATAGCTCGTCTTTACTGTAGATATAACATGGATGCACACATGACTGAAGTTTGGAAGGCAAAATCTCACATTTCCCTTTCCCAAGAAAGTGAGTCTGAAATATTCAAGTGGCATTATCTCATCAGGCAAATGGATTACACACATGCTTGGAAAAAGGCAACAAATAAGCCTTGCCTGCAGGCAACTCACATTTTAATCTGGGTAATACAGTTATGGTTCAAACAAGAATTTACACAGTGCTCAAGTTATTTGAAAGACATAATTGCTTTTTCAGTAATCCAAATTGCTTGCAGGCATAGGACATTTTGTCTGAGAATAGGTCCTTATTTGGATTTTTGTTTATGCTCTAGTCCACTTGAGAAACCAGGTTCATCCTCTTGAGATCCTCCTGGCTATAAGCAAATATGCTTTTGTCCACTTCAAACTAGCAGACCCATTTCTAGAGCTGTGCCCTAATCACATTATCACCGCATCAGTGAAATCTTCTTTACACTAGATTGTCTTTCTGAACATTTTAAGAAATTTCTTTGATACAATTCAGTACCAGCAATGTTTCTGACACAGGTCAGTACTTGGGAGGCTGTGACTCTACTTTTTGTAATTTTTTCACCAGCTTCTAGTTCATTTGTGGTCTCATCTTTTTTACCATAAATCTTAAATGAACTAAGACCAAGAAAATCTCCTATATAAAACTAATAAATGTATTGCAGATGGAATTCTTATTGCAAACGAAGGTGAATATATGTGCCCCGAGATAATATTGCAAAATCCATTTTAGGTCAGCTACTGGCAATTTTTATTTTTTGTCAAACATATGGTTTGTATTTGGTTAGGATACAGGGTGGAATTTTCTCTTTAAGTCCTCAACCAGAATATCTGCCCATCATAATCATGCCAGCAAAATCCCAGAAGGATATTCCAAGTTGAGAAGGTTTACCTAATCTGTGAAAACCCTTTCTCTAGGCTAGGAGGCTTCTGTTACATTCTCCATGATGTTCTGCAATTGGCTCACAATGGCTTGTTTCAAGCAGAAAAATGAGATGGCAAATTGCTGATCTATTAATTTTCTGCTACATTCCATTTTTCCCATTTACCTTGTGATTTTAGAGTGCACTTGTCTTATTTGAACCGTAGCTGTAAGTCACTTTGAGTATTTTAATAGAAAAGGAAGGTCATGTTTACAGAAAAATAAATGAATGATTTTGGTAGTTCATTGTTCTCAAATATTTTGCTCCCAAGATTCAAGCAAAGTAATATACATTACACATCATATTTGAATAGAGCTATAATGAGGGTATCACCAAAGATGGCAACATCGAGTCAATCACAGTTGAGTTCTAAGACAGCTAAGCAGGGTCAGACTTGATTAGCACTTGGATGTCCATACACTACATTAGGAAATCCCAGGACAGCAGATTAGATTGGGAAGTTATAAAAAAGCTCCCGAAAGAAGACAGTGGCAAACCAATTTTTTACTGCGCTGAGAAAATGACATGGGTTGTCCCTGTAATCACCAGGAATCAAGTTCAATTTGGGGTAGTCTCTGTTTATAATAGCAGCATGTTAGGATTTGGTGTCTCTTGCCCTCTGCCAATAATATAGAAAAAATAAAATCCAAGTTCTCTTTCATACGGACTGTAAGAAGTTCATTTTTGTTCATTCTATTCCTGAATGAGAATTCATGAATGAACAAATCTCCTCGGAACATCAACTGCATTGTCTTTATCTTAAGCAACAGAACTTAAGCACAGCAGTGTGTCAAGAAGTACAGGTAGTTCTCAACTTACCACCAAAATTCAGCCCAAAATTTCAGTTGCTAAATGAGACACTTGTTAAGTGAGTTTTCTACCATTTTATGACCTTCCTCACCACAGTTGCTAAGTGAATCACTGCAGCTGTCAAGTTAATAACAAGGCTGTTAAGTGAATCTGGCTTCCCCATTGATTTTGCTTGGCAGAAGGTCACAAAAGGTGATCCCCACATGACCCCGGAACACTGCTACCATCAAAAATATGAGTCATTTGCCAAGTGTCCGAATTTTGATCATGTGACCATGGGGATGCTGCAATAGTTGTGTGAAAAACAGTCATAAGTCACTATTTTCAGTGCCACTGTAACTTCGAGTGGTCGCTAAATGAACTGTTGTAAGTTGAGGACTACCTTTAATGCATTTTGAGCCCTTTCTCATTCTTCATTCTCATTCCCAATGTTTAGTTATAGCAAGCTGAACAAGACCAAGCAATAAGATGTTACCTGGATGAGGGCACTGAACAGGAAAGGTAATAGATCAAACATGTGTTTCCCACTCCCACTCCTAGGACAGTGACAGTCTATCACCTTTTCCCTAAATAAAAAGACTAGGCAAGAGTGAGAACAAGCAGTGAGGAAAGATATTACCCTTTCATTGCCGTCCAATATTGATTTATCCCTGGTGGAGGGATACTGGCATTCATACATTCTCCATGCAAGAGAGGATACACCCCAAAAATGGGTTTGGGGGGGAAAGGAAAAAAGATTGAGTTGGCTCTTTTCTCCACCCATGCTATTCTTTTGATCAAAGTCTACAATATGAAGGATAGGCTTCCAACATGTCCATTCTCTGATGTATTTTATTTTTAGTCTTGAACGGGAATGCCATCTTATATGTAGTCAAAACTGCAGGTTCCACTTGTAAATGTCAGATGACAACAGACTCCAGAGAACTATTGGCGGTGTGTTAGTTCAAGAAATCTTTAGAAAGAAAACTAAAAATGGAGCTCTTAGGACTAAACATTAGTTGGGTACTGAAATGACTCGACAAGCCAAAATGTGGCTTATTGGTGAACACGTCCACTGGTGAGCATCTCCTTTCAAGCATGAAAGCTAAAAAGCAGTTGCCCAGTTTGTTTTAACTTACTTTGTCATCTTCACAGTAATTCTGTAGCACCTAACCAGAAAATGATCTACCACCAGCCACAGGCATCTTTCCTGAATTGTTCTGGAAAAAGTAATTTACATGTCCACAGGCATGGAGGTGAGCTCTACCACACAAATCAGTGAAGAAAAAGTAAGATGCGCAAATAACTGGAAGGGGGCATCTGTCCATCTAGCCCATTCCAGTTTCCCAACTGAAGAAGTCAGCAGAAAAGAGACATATTCCTATTCTTTTCTAATCCTGTCCCTATTTAGCATGACATGTTAAACTAATAGCCTTGTTCATAAAAAGCATTGCCCGTCTTGCAGAATGGAAGGACCTGGTAGACAGCAGGGTATGACAATCATACAACATGGTTCACACTACATATTAGTGGTTCATAGTAATCTCACAAGCTCGGGTTGCCCAAGTTGCTTAAACAAGTTACTTACCCACCTAGCAGCTACATTTACTAACAGCTAACTTGGTTAGTTTTTCTCTAGCAAGAAAAAAAACACAGGTCATTTGGTTAGACCAGGGGTAGGCAACCTTGGCTCTTTTATGACTCATGGACTTCAACTCCCAGAATGCCTCAGCCAGCTGGCTCAGGAATTCTGGGAGTTGAAGTCCACGAGTCATAAAAGAGCCAAGGCTGCCTACCCCTGGGTTAGACTAAGGTTCAATCTACTGTGCAAACTCAGTACACTGGCTGATTCAGTAGTCACATTATTTACGTTGGGTGAATGCAGCCTATGATGTCGCCCAGCTATATTAAATTTTGAATGAAGACTGAATGAAATACAGATTATAATATCCCATAATATTATCCAGTATTTTTATTTCCTTACTGCACTGTAGGTTAGATAGAAAGAATAATATGTAACAACCCTCCAACATCATTCGCTATTTTATTCCAATGTCGTTCTCTATTCCACCTCTACTGTAGACTGGGTGGTTGTGCTAAGACACAGCTTACAGGAACCTTGCAACATAATCCATTGTTAATTAAATCCTTTGTTCTTGTTAGGTTGCAACAAAGCCCCATCTCAGACTAAATTAACCTCTACTGACTTGAAACAGCGTAACTGCACTTCTCAATCTTCATAAAGTTTTGCAGTTTAGAGGATACCTATCAGAGCAGAAAACCTTATATTTTGATATATGCTTTCCCAATGGAAAAAACATAGGTCAGACAAATCTGGAGTGGTTTGTCTGACACATATGCCAGGCATGGTGGTAAGACAGCCCAGAGCAGCTGGCTGTGGTGAAGAGATGATACCGACAGGCAGGGAAAGCACAGAGCAGCTACCAAAGGGGAAGACTGCATGACCTCACCTGACATCCAGAAGTCAGGTAGTCCAGTCCGACCTATGGGATTGGACCTACTGTCTCCACTTTCCTGTTGCAGATAATTAATTTCTAGGCTTCTCAACTTAAGCAACTTTAAAATGTGTGGACTTCAACTCCCAGAATTCTCCAGAGAGCTATGCTGCCTGGGGAATTCTGGGAATTGAAGTCCACATATCTTACAGTGGCCAAGGTTAAAAAACACTGCCCTAGTGCTATCAAAACTGATATGGAGCTACACCAGCTTTCCCTCCTTAATGAACTTTCTGGTAAGCAAAAAGATAGAAGGGGTGATGGGAAAATATGGGAGATTTTGTAAATGCACCAGTTTCTTAAAAATTCCTTTGCCCAATTGTTCCTCAGGTTTTAAAGAAAGGTCTGTTTTCAAAATATTAGCTGTGTAGTAAATTGACAAGTTTCTCAGGAAACTGACTTTGGTATTAGAGGCTATCATGGCAACTTATAAAAGAGCAGACTTCATTTATTTATTGCCACTGCTTGAGGCAGTGAAAGATTTAAAAATGGCAAAATGTTTATGGAAACCAATGCCGTCATTGTGTAATTTTGTCAATTAACATTTTTTTTTAAAAAAAAATCAAACCCCACTAGAATACATTGAGAACCAGAAGAAGCTGAATACTATCCCTTCAGATGCACTACGTAAAATGCTATTTGCTAATCCAGGGAGCATTGTATTTCCTTTGGCTCTAGGGACAACTAATAATCTTTTACTAAAGTGTTTGCTTTCACTAGCGCACACATCGAAATGTCACTTTTCACTCAACCGGAAGATCCTTGGTGCAGAGGAAAATAAATCAGGTTCTCATTTAACGTCTCTATTCACAAGCCTCAACAGATTCCGGCTCAAGCTTTAAATGCGCTGGGCGGGGAAGGAGAGAAGAAGGTTCATCCCTAAAGTTCGTTCCACCTTAGGTAGCTTTATTTAATCAGAAAAGCCCACTTCGCCTAACCAACTGAGATTAATAAAACCTACGTATTTTCATCCTAAAACTGCAGTTTAGAATCCCAGAGGGAGGGAATTGAGCCGTTTAAGAAAGATGAACAGGCATGGCATCTACAATTACAAAAACCGTGCAGTATATTACATGTCACTAGGAATTTTAAACCCAGGAAGGCCGGGAAAGGACACCTCTTCCTTCTGGCTCAAATAAATCAGAGCTTCACTGCCTTGCAGGGTTAAGGACCTCAGCTAAACTGATGTTAGGCAGAAACACACAGAGTATGCATGACATGTATCACATGGTACATAATGCACACACCGCATGCATGAACGTTAAGCTTCCCCCCCCCCCCGCCCGCCGCCGCAAAGTGTATACACACGGTCTAGTTATTTTCAAGAAACAACCAAGGTAACTATTACTGTGCGCAAAAATGAGACCCTTTCCTTGATGCACCGACTGCCCTGGCAGATAAAAGCAGGAAAAGGCGGCAAAGAAGGGAGAGGGAAGACCAGGAATGTCATTTGGAGGTGGCAGCGCTCAGGGACACACTCACGCCCGCTCCCAATAAGGGAAACTATATTTCCCTCCCCTCCCTCCCCGCCGCAAACCCTCGTCCCTTTTCCAACTGTTAGGAAAGGACCTTCTCGCTAGAGGACGGATGGCTCCGTCTCTACTCCGGAACGTCTGAACGGCAAACACGCGAGTAGAAAAGCGAGAGACTTAACCCCGCGAGGAAGGAGGAGTCGCGAGGCGGCCGAGAGCAGCGCAGCCTCCCCTCCACAGCTGCACCAGGCAGGGGCAGCCGGAGCCCCGTCCGCGGCTCCGGCTCCGGCTTGCCAGCGGCTCAGCTCTCCCCGAAGGGGAACCGGACCGTCAGGGGTGTGGCGGGCTTGGCCTGGGCGCCTCGACGGCTCGGGGCGTCCACGGTTCGGCCGCGCCTGCAGAGCGAGAACGGGCGACAGCGACGGGTACCTCGCAGCCGTACAGCTGCCCGAGCTGCTCCACGATCCACTCCTCCAGCACTAGCCTTTTCCGCAGCTCTTTCCGATCGTATTTGACCGTCACTTTGCCCTGCTGGTGGCGCCGCTGCTGCTGCTGCTGCTGGACTTGGACCACCGCGGCGGCGGCGACCGAATCTTCCCGGGAGGCGCTTCCCCCGCGCGGGCTCTGAAAGAAAACCCGGCTCCCTCCGCCGGCGCCTCCTCCTCCTCCTCCGGCGGCGGCGGCGGAGGGGGCGGCGGCAGGGCCCGCTTCGCTACCTCCGGTAACCACCGACATGTTCCAGCTCAGCCTCGTGGGCAGATCCGTTCCTCCGGGCGATCGGGGCTTCGGGGAGCGCCGCCGGAGCTAGCGGGGTCTGGCTGCCGACGAAGATCACCTCCTCCGGCCACGCCGCCGCCGCCGCCGTGCGGGAGCGCTCGCCTCGCCTACACCTGCGGCTCGTAGCCTCTCCCGGCACGGCTGGCTCCTCCGCCGCCGGTTCGGCAGGAGGAAGGCGGGGTGTCCAGCAGACGGAAAACGGGGCGGGGACTAGCGCCTTAAAGACACCGCGAGCGCCTCGCTACGCCAGACATTTGCCCCTTCTGGGTCCTTCGAGGGCCGCTCCGGGCCTTTCCCTCGACGGGTCGCCTGCGCCTTTAAGGCGATTGCAAGAGCTACTACTACTTTGGGGCCGGCTTAAGAGCTGCTGGGGGTCTGGGCTGAAATGCGCTCGGTAGAGCTTTGCCCTCCTGTTCGCGCAGCTCTTTGAGTGGGGTGGGAGGAAACATCCCCGTCCGGGCTGATCTTTTTCTCTCATACTAACGTAATTTTGGTTCCGCCAAATGTTTGTGTGGGACTTCAAAACTCTCTTGCATCCGTCAAAGTCATCTGGAAGAGACGACCACAAAAGCGAACCTATTTCGGCAGCTGCGTTTGCTTATTTGTGGCTTGTAAAATCAAGATTGGCATGTCAATCTCACGTTTAGCTGTATGTGCGAGCAAAGAGAGTTTGGGCTCACCGAAATCGTTAGGAGCAAGCAAACTGTGGGTTTACAGGGGTGATGGAAATCTGTCTCTGTGAATAACCATTGTTGGCTTGGCTGCGATTAATTTAAAAAAAATGCATTCGTACAAATTCATGCATAATTAAAGAATAAGGCTGTGGAATCTGAATTCAGGATTAATGTGGTATGATTCTTCTATATGTCTGGTCAATCTTAGCCACCCAGTTTTTGTTCTTGGGAATTTTAAAACAATAGTAAGGAAACTAAAATGTTTGGACACTTGGATGGTCTTGCAAAAATCTGTCTTTAGGAGTACATAAAACACAGCTGCCGTTGAATAATATAATCCTAAAGTTGCAGACACAATAACTGGAGCATATTAAATTCCCTTGGATTTATTTCTGTTATTCTCTGAATCCTTCTTAGTGTTATGCTCCAAATTGTACAAAATATTCAACATGGGATTTGGCCAACACAGAACGAAATGGAGGACTTTCTTCCTGTGTTTTTAAAAGTATACAAATTGCCCTTGCCTTTTTTGCAGCTACATTGCACCGCTCACTCATATACTGTATGCAATCATCTACTTTTTCAAAATGTTTGTATAAGTACTATTACCAAGCCAGGTGTCCTCCATCCTATACCTGTAGATTTGATTTCTGATTCCTAAGGGAAGAAATTTGCATTTGATACTGCTAAATATCATTACGTTATCTTCAGGGAGAAAGTATTCAAGCAAGGAATATAATTATGTAATTATACAAAGTACTAGATAATTGCAATAGAAAATACCTAACTTTGATGACTAAAAAGCAAAGGCTGACGTCTTAATTAGACTCAATATTCTAAAAAGCACATTAACTTTATATATATATATATATATATATATATATATATATATATATATATATATATATATATATATTAAAGAGTTTTTTTAAAAAATTACAATACATATCCCCAAAACCCACCCACCCCAAACCACCCCACTTCCCCCCCCCACTTCCCAAAGCTGAATACAGGGTTATAGATATAATAATCATATTCTAACTAAAATCAGCCATTATAAAATTAATCAAATTCATAATGTGCTTTAACTCTCCTTTAACATAGATACATTCAAATTATTAAAAACATAATAATAACTTAAACAAAAATATAATCAATACTAATACTAAAATTCCCTAAAATCTAATAAGCTAAGTGAAACTTTTTAGTCCCATATTTATTCTGAATATAATCTATCCATCTTCTCCAAACTGAAATATATCTTTCTTGTGAATGATCCTTCAAATAAGCAGAAATCTTAGACAATCTTAACTAATATATATTATGGTTAAGCCAAATAAAGGCTCACAAAATATACAAGCTTTCAGAGACCTCCAGATATTTTTTTCTTAAATTATTACAAAAAGCATCTGAGGAATGTAAAGGAAAATAATAAAAGAATTTATTTAATTTAAATAATAAATTCCACTAAAGAGATTCAAATTAAGCTCTCTCTATTAACTGTGACGGTATACAGGACTCCCTCAAAGGTTGTCAGCATGAAAATATTAACAAATATCTGTAACTAGTGAGGTGGACTGAATAACCCATAAGCCATCATGTATTCTAATTCATGGCTATCAAATGAACTTCGGTACCATCCTTTTCTCAACCTGCTCTTTGTAGCACATCTTGTATTAAGACATCTGATGATCATTTCTTTTTCAATTAGCCTACTATAGCATTTAGAATAGTATTTATAAAAGGTAAAGGTTTCCCCTGTCTAATTTGTCTGACTATAGGGGGCAGTGCTCAGCTCCGTTTCTTGAAGAGGGAACCAGCGTTATCCAAAGACGCTTCTGTGGTCATGTGGCCAGCAGTCAAGGAACACTGTTACCTTTCCAATGAAGTGGTACCTATTTTTCTAGTCACGTTTGCATGCTTCCCAACTGCTAGGTGGGCAGAAGCTGGGGAAAGTAATGGGAGCTCACCCCATAGCACAATGCTTGGATCTTGAACCTGAGCAGTCAGCTTTTCTGCTGACACACTCAGCGCTCCCCCCTCAAAAATAATACTTGTATCATCATAATAATAGTATTGTCTTTAAAAACAGCATACTTGGCTACTTCTTTAGCAATACACAGCAAATACCGTATTATTCCATTTTTTTCTGTTCCAGTGCTGGATCAGAAAACCAAGTTTTAAATAAAACTGTGTCTGTTACTATCTCTGATATATGATGACCTGGGGAAGGTAATCCATCACTGTTGGGAGAAGAACAGTCTAACCATATTCAGTGAAGCATACTTCAAGAATAACTATTAGGAGGGGAGAGAAAGACCAAGTAAAGTTTGCAGCTCCCTCACATCCCTGCCTCATCTTCCATTCCCTTTGGCAGGTTCATGCATCATACTAAGCTATAATGTAGCTTATGGATGTTATGTAAACCCAGTTATGGTAGTTTGATTATAATTTATGGCACATTGTATGAAATTAGCCAGCTAGGTATTTTGGAGAAACAATACTTAAAACCACAGATCAGTACAATATGTGAATGTAGGCATACTAATATCTTAGGGTCACATCAAACTGAATGAAATTAGCACTTGCTAGCCTTTGAAACATGACTACACCACACTGACTCCCATTTCCTAAACAGTGATTAACACTGATTGGCTTATTTAATCAAGTTATATAGTGGTCCACTTGCCAGAAAGATTCTGGGTGGCTAACAAGACATTAAAAAACAGTCAATGAAATTTAAAACATAGATGTACATTCTGGTTGTTACAACACATCATACCATTTTCCAACTTGGGCATAATTCACATCCTAAATCTGCCAGAATGTTGGACCTATAGGATGACCTATAAAGTGATTTCCAACTACAGGCATCCACAAAGGGACCAGGCAATGGGGATAAATGGCACATGCACAATGACATTGTATAATGCATTATAATGCAAATGCCATAATTTATGTACTTGTGTCAGATGTTATGATGCAATTACTAAAAGCCAACATGGGTTTGTCAAAAACAGATCATGCCAGACAAATCTTATTGCATTCTTTGACTAAGTGACAAAATTAGTGGACCAGAGGAATGCTGTAGATATAATTTACTTGGACTTCAGTAAGGCATTTGATAAAGTAGATCACAACCTACTACTTGATAAGGTAGAAAAATGTGGGTTAGACAGCATCACCACCAGATGGATTCGTAGCTGGCTGACCGGCCGTACTCAGCGTGTGGTCCTCAATGGAACCGCATCTACATGGAGGGAAGTGTGTAGTGGGGTGCCCCAGGGCTCTGTTCTGGGCCCAGTGCTCTTCAACATCTTCATCAACGATTTGGACAAGGGGATAGATGGGGAACTCATCAAATTTACAGACGACACCAAGCTGGCAGGAATAGCCAACACTCCAGAAGAAAAGGCTTAAGATACAGGAGGATCTGGACAGACTCGAACACTGGGCGCTATCTAACAAAATGAAATTCAGTGGTGAAAAAAGTAAGGTTCTACATTTAGGCAAGAAAAACCAAATGTACAGGTATAGTATAGGTGGTACTTTGTTCAACAGTAGTAACTGTGAGAGGGATCTCGGAGTCCTAGTGGACAATCACTTAAATATGAGCCAGCAGTGTGCTGCAGCTGACAAAAAAGCCAACACAGCTCAAGGCTGCATTAACAGAGGAATAGAATCAAGATCACGTGAAGTATTAATATCACTTTACAATGCCTTGGTAAGGCCACACTTGGAATACCGCATCCAGTTTTGGTCACCACGATGTAAAAAAGATGTTGAGACTCTGGAAAGAGTACAGAGAAGAGCAACAAAGATGATTAGGGGACTGGAGGCTAAAACATATCAGGAACGGCTGCTGGAATTGCGTATGTCTAGTTTAATGAAGAGAAGGACTGGGGTGACATGATAGCAGTGTTCCAATATCTCAGGGGCTGCCACAAAGAAGAGGGAGTCAAGCTATTCTCCAAAGCGCCCGAAGGCAGGACAAGAAGCAACAGATGGAAACTAATCAAGGAGAGAAGCAACCTAGAACTAAGGAGAAACTTCCTGACAAAACAATTAACCAGTGGAACAACCTGCCACCAGAAGCTGTAAATGCTCCAACACTGGAAGTTTTTTAGAAGAGACTGGACAGCCATTTGTCTGAAATGGTATAGGGTTTCCTGCCTGAGCAGGGGGTTGGACTAGATGACCTCCAAGGTCCCTTCCAACTTTACTATTATGATTATGATTATGATATCAAAATGACAAATAAGCACCATATGTGTACCTTAACATCACATTCAAAGGGTGAGTTTGTTTTCTGATGTCACGGTGCATATTTTGTCGCTTGGCCCCATCCCTGCCTTCAATGGGTACCTACGCACAGCTGTGGTATTTGTTTGATGATACTAGCATGAACGACAGAGAATGAGGTGGTTGGATGGAGTCACTGAAGCAGTAGGCATGAGCCTAAATGGACTCCAGAAGATGGTAGAGGACAGGAAGGCCTGGAGGAACATTGTCCATGGGGTCGCGATGGGTCGGACACGACTTCGCAGCTAACAACAACAACAGCTAGCATGAAAGTATCATTCTGACATCACTATAATTTATTATGGATACTGCCTCTTCCAACTTACATGTTCTATAAGCTTTCAGCCATCAAATGCCATTTTATTTCCAATGAAATAAATTGAAATGGTCAGCAATCTTGAACAATTTGCTTCAATCCCAGTAAGATGATATTTGGGGAACCCAAGTTAACATTGTGGACAACAACTAGATTTATTACAGAATGTTCACTGTATAAAATGGTGTGTGTGTGTGTGTGTGTGTGTGTGTGTGTGTGAGACAGAGAGAGAGAGAGAGAGAGAGAGAGAGAGAGAGAGAGAGAGAGAGAGAGAGAGAGAGAGAGAGAGAGAGAGAGAGAGAGAGAGAGAGAGAGAGAGAAGAAAAATCCTTGTTTGTGTAAACATTGTTGCATAGAGTTCATTTGTTTCAAAAATCCAAATATTCTTTCAGGCTTTTATAAGATTTGATCAGTCCACTTAAGCACTCCATGCATTCTTTCTACAGTTTTACTCCACTACACCATGGAAGTTGTATTTCAGCATAGCTTCTGCAGGTGTCTAAATCATTGTTTTCAGTGTTTCCCAATTTCAGCCATGTTAAGATATATGGACTTCAACTCCCAGGGTTCCGTTAGCCAGCCATTGGGGAATTAAAGTAGCTGAAACAGAGAACCCTGGTTTAAATCAAAGCGTTAACACATTTGTCTTTAAAGTCAGCAAGGCTCAAGGGCAGACCAAAATCAATACTTCTGTACCAGAACCAATACGACTTTAATTGTCCATCACAGCTTTGCTGTTGTTTAAAACCGTTTTTGCATTGATTTTTCACCACCTCCCCATAAAAAATAATCAATTTTCACCTCCTTATAAATGAAGCAAAATCCTTTTTCTTTATAGCCATATATACAAATGTGTCAGAGTTAACATGCTGTTTTGTTTTGCCTGACTGTGAAGAGAAAAAGAGCAGGGAATATAGGTCACTGGTGCTGATCTAGTCTCAGAAAAATGGAAGCATCAATGAATACCTTAGGTCAGAAAGTTAATCTTTGCCAGTGAAGAGCATCCAAAAGTCAGGGGGTCTCTAGTAGCACCTTTCCAGACTCACACATTTTATTTTTTAAAAAAACCTGTTTTGTGAGCTGATCTGCACTTCATTAAAGTGTGCTAGTCTGAAAAGTACTACCAGACTCTCTCTACTTCGATAATACCGTATATTCCTTTAATTCCTTCCCTCTTCGCCCCTCCGGGACATTTTTTTCATTGAATGAATGAAAATACTTAACTGATATATCCTAGGTCTATGTAACTGAATATATGGCAGAATAAATGTGCTTAATGTATACATTATTAAATATAGGCATAGCATTGAAGATACTCATGGTTTAATCCAGGGGTCTTCAAACTTGGCCCTTTTATGACTTGTGGACTTCAACTCCCGGAATTCCTCAGCCAGCATGCCTGGCTGAGGAATTCTGGGAGTTGAAGTCCACAAGTCATAAAAGGGCCAAGTTTGAAGACCCCTGGTTTAATCCTATGCATCTGTCACTGAGGTCACCTCCAAGGTCATGTGATCCCCTTTTGCGACTTTCTGACCAGCAAAGTCAGTGGGGAAGCCAGGATACTAACTTATCGACTGCAGTCATTCACTTAACAACGGTGGTAAGAAAAGTCATTAAATGGGGCAAAGCTCACTTAACAAATGTCTCACTTAACAACAGAAATTTTGGGCTCAGTTGTGCTCATAAGTTCAGGACTACCTGTAATTCTTTATTGCACGACCATTTCAGCTCTTGTTCTTTTTATTGTCCTCCAAAGGCATTAAAGGAAGCATATTTGCCTTTTTTTTCATGGCTCTTGGAGCTTTCTTCTATATTATGGCTTAGCAGCTTGCGGCTCTAAGAAACAAGTTCCTGGAAATTGAAACTCTCCTTATTATTCCTTGCTTACGGTACATTCTTTAACTGGACTTCTACAGTGGTAGCAAGTGTGAAATTTTACCAATTATTGTCAACCAAGCTAATTGTTTTAAGTACAATAAAGATTCTGGGAAAGTAATTTGAACACATGTACCTGCTTGTCTGGTTTGCAGTAATCCTCTTGTTGATGGGAGTGGAATTGTAACAGAAGCCCTTGGGTAAATTGGACATATGTGCCTTAATTTATGACATAATGCTCAGGAATCTATTTTTTTCAAACATATTGCCAGCTAGAGAAAAACAACTAGGAACAAAATGCAACAAAACAATCTGCATTAAAGGAAGCCTGACACCATAATGAAAAGTGCAGTTTGATCTCGTCCAGTGGAATCTGGTGACTCCACTCTGTTTTTGGCAATTTCTGGAAGGGAAGCAGGGGAACTCTGTTGAAAAGCCAAGCTTACTGCTCCTTACTTAAGTGCTGAAATAAAACTCCCCTTTTCCTTTTGTGGCTCAAGGTTCATTGCCATCACGTTGTACCTTGGGGAGGAAAAATCTTATTTCTAATACTATACAGGTAGTCCTCGACTTACAAGGGTTTGCTTAGTGACCTTTTGAAGTTACAATGGCACTGAAAAAGTGACTTACAACCATTTTTCACACTGATGACCACTGCAGCATCCCCATGGTCACATGATTTAGATTTGGATGTTGGCAACTGACTGACATTTATGACAGTTGCAATGTCCTGGGGTCATGTGATCACCTTTTGCGACCTTCTGACAAGCAAAGTCAAAGGGGGAAGCCAGATTCACTTCACGACCGAAATTACTAATTTAACAATTGCAGTGGTTCACTTAACAAATGGGGCAAGAAAAGTCATAAAATGGGGCAAAACTCACTTAGCAACATAAATTTTGGACTCGATTGTGGTCGTAGGTTGAGGACTACCTGTATAGTGATTACGAAATATGGGAGAGGGAACGGCAGAGTGAGAGACAGAACTTTAAAGTTTAAAACACAGACAGAAATGCAACTAAATGAGATTTGCTCAAGTTTGCTTAGCTATTATTAGAAAACTATGTGTGAAGTTGAGATAAGTTGTTGGGCTATTTCAAGATGCATTAGCACTTTGGGATTATCAAATAAAGACTGCAAAAATACAGATAACCACTAGATGGCAGCAAAGGGTTAAGAGTGTTCTATATCTCTGCTTTTTTTTCTAGTGGCCATCAGAATTTTAATAAGCTAGATCTGGTAAAGTCCTTGTTTGTTTGTTCATTTTATTTATCAAATTTCTACACTACCCTTCCCACTTAATTGACTCTGGGCAGTTTACAAACAAAATAAAATTAGGCTTAATTCTATTTACTATTTTTCCCCCTGAAATTTCATCCAGAACATCTTCTCTAAAGTTCATTTGCTTGTTTCCATCATTTTCGTAAACTGGGTATAACCAGAACTCAGACAAGGTACCCGTAGATCAGAATAGCTTTGTTAGAATAGTGAGACAGAAAAGCTCTCTATTTGCATGGCACATTGAGCTGCAAACTAACGCATACATTTTAGCCTATCGTTGTGTGAAATCAGGGATGCGGTGGCTCAGTGGGTTAGAACCTGAGCTTGTCGATCAGAAGGTCGGCAGTTTGGCAGATCGAATCCCGAGTGCCACGTAACAGTGTCCCAGCTTCTGCCAACCTAGCAGTTCGAAAGAACGTAAAAATGCAAGTAGAAAAATAGGGACCACTACGGTGGGAAGATAACAACGTTCAGTGCGCCTTTGGCATCTAGTCATGCCGGCCACATGACCACGGAGACGTCCTTGGACAAGCGCTGGCTCTTCGGCTTTGAAACAGAGATGAGCACCGGCCCCTAGAGTTGGAAACGACTAGCACACATGTGCGGGGGAACCTTTACCTTTACCTGTGTGAAATCAAAGATGGCAAGATACAATTAATGCAGACATTAAAAAACATCCAGCTGGACCTTGTTGCTACATGTGATTGCATGAAATGGTATTCGTCAATGCAAAAAGCTGACCCTGCATCTGCAGGAAAACACTAAGATGAAGAAGATGCCACAGGAAATCAGCCTATATGGCTGTTTAATGGTTCGGTGTGTCACGTCAACTGAGAAATCTAGACCCATTAAGTAGACCGTGTGTGTGATCCTCTGTGCTTCTTATGACTAGATTGAGGAGAAATGTTGAGGGAAATCCTCCATATTATTCCCTGCCATGTATATTTAGTAGAGCAGATGTGTGCGATTATAACCAGCCAGTGGTGGGATTCAAATACGTGAACAACTGGTTCTCTGTGTGAATGCTGCTTCCAGAAGTCCATTCTGGGCCTGGGCAACAAAAAAATAGCTACCGGTTCTGCCGAAGTGGCGCAAACTGGCTGAATCCCACTACTGGAACCAGCCCTGTTAAGGCAAAAGGAGAACTTGGGAAAATTACAAGCTCTAAAAGAATTTTCTTCAAATTATTGGACTCCTTTTGCTGGAGAGGAAAAGAGATGGAAGAAAACGTGTACTTTACAGCATTCTGTAGAAAATAAACTGACCCAGAGAACTTGAAAGAATCGATTTTTCTGTCAGAACAAAAGCAGAGCAGAAAGCAATAAGCCAATAAAAAAGGCTCTTTTTGTCTCTATCCTTCATGCTCCTTTTGGCCAGTAAGAGTAATTTTACAGGTATTATTTTTTTACTGATGAGTTAGCCACCCTTTAACAATGTATTACAGATAACCCTTGATTTATGACCACTTGTGTAGCGACTAAAGCTACGATGGCATTGAAAAAAAAATGTTACTTACAACTAGTCCTCTCACTGAAACCTTCACAACAGGGGTCTTCAAACTTGCTGGCTGAGGAATTCTGGGAGTTGAAGTCCACAAGTCATAAAAGGGCCAGGTTTGAAGATCCCTGCTTCACAATGTCTCTGCGGTCACGTGATCAAAATTCAGGTATTTTGCAAATGGCATGTACTTCTGCTGTTTGTCACGTGATGTGTCATGACATATCGTGACTTTTTTTGCATTGGCAGAGTTGGGGTGGGTGCAGCCTCCAGCTGATGCAACCAGCCCGCGGACCAGCAGTATGACACCCCTGATCTAAAGGAAATTATTCTGCTGTAGTTAGAAAGGACATTGTGAGCTTCAATCTGTCATCATATATAATGTCTGTTTTGATTTTGCTTCTGCAGTCTGTTCTGCATTAACTCTTGTACCTGGCACAAACAGTGCAAAAGGTGCTTTGATGCCTAGTATGTTCTCCTGTGGCAAGGGCCTGCCTCATTTCATCAAATCAGAATATTCCAGGGCTTCATATATACCTATATTTTTCCCTCTGAGGCTTCCCTCTACACCACAGATAATCAAATGGTAGCAAAGTTGCAGAAGGAGTAGCATACTTTGCCAAAACATTGAAGTGAGGTGGACCTCTGGAGAATCCAGAGGCATGAACTGCAGTTTAATCTAAGCCCCCAAAGCAGCCTACTCTTCTGGCTGATTTTGGAGATTGCTGGTACTGCACATAGCAGGAGTCAGATAACAATCCAGTTGGTTTCTGAATTCACCCATCCCATGGAAGCTTCACATTTTATTTATTTTATTTTAATCCCATTTATATCCCGCCCTTCTCCGAAGACTCAGGGCAGCTTCATGCTTCCTTTGTCATACCATGTGGTGAATAAGGATAAGAAAGGACAATTTCTAGTGTAATAGAAAACCAAATCTCCAAAACTTGGCTAGAAGTGTGTGTGTGTGGAGGGGAGATACAACATGCAAATATCTGCCTCCTTCTAGCCTCCCTTAAGCATTTTGACTGCATCTAAAGGTAAAAGAGAGAAGCACATTCACCTCTCTGGGGGAAAAAACCCCTCCTTCCTCAAATTAGTAGGGAGACAATCTGGCACCGAGTTGCTCCTTCTCCTCTTCATTCTTGAACATAGGAAGCCGCTGTCAGTTTCAGCTTTGCTTCCTTCTGATCATTTTGGAGCACAAAAAGAACTGCTCCATAAGCTCTTGTGCAATCAGCTGACATGCTTCATATAAATTTCTAATTTCACCTTGAATCAATTAATTGCTTCAATTAATCTATCTTGCAAGTATCCTGCTCTGAACCAGATCATAAATTAGAGGAAGGGGCCCCAGTGGAGAAATGACTGTCTATCTCCAGAATAAAAGGGAAGCTAAGAAAGATGGTGTCTCCTATTAACACCAGATCTTTGTTTGCATTCTGTCACTTTTAACCTGTGAGATAAACAGCTAAGCACATAACAGACTAACAGGGTCTTAAATCTGAAGATTTACTAAGGGGACGTGCTACTCAGAATGTAATTATTGTTAGCAGACAGAACAAACAGGTTTTTGAATAGATAAATTTGATACCTTCCATTATACATATCTGCTATGTGGGGATTCCGCCCACTTTTTTCCCCCAGTTTGCTTGTGTTTGGCAGATTTGCTAGCAGCTGGAAACTCTGGAAGATTTGACACCCAGCAACAAAAGCAGCCAATTGAGAGACTTCTCTTGCTTGAAGAAACAGGCAGTGGAACCGAACAAGATGGAGCATGAAGACAGAGGAGATAAAGAGGATTGTAAGCTCTCCAAGGCAAGCAAGGGCTCCAATAAATGAGTTTCTTTTTTTCCCTTTTGCTGCTGCACACCCTTGCTCATTTTGGCATGTGAATGTACAGTTGATGAATGTTTCAGCAAACGTGGAAACAAAAGGATCTTTTTCAGGCAAGGGTATTTCCAGACAGATAGCAGTTTTTTGGCATGCTGGCAAAGAAAAGCTTGAGTGCAACTATTCTGTATTTTCTTTCTTACTGGACTTTCACTATTGTTCATCAGCAACAAACACGATCCCTCCTAGCATTGAGAGATTAAGGACAAGACGAGGGAAGAAGATGGAGTCATAGAAGAAATCTTGCAAGAACCCTTTGATTTTATGACCTAGAGCCAATAGTTTTGGGTGGTGAATCAGTAACTGTACAGTTTGTGTCATTACCATTTTGCAAGTGCAAATTGGGTGTGGAGGGACTAGGATTTAATTTTGACACTGTTCTCTATTAGCCAAGTCAACAATATAAATCTGTTTATTGGGCTTTGCTAGTTACTCTGGAATACTTTACTCCACCAAGTAAGGTTGTTCAGAATCTTTCCTGTCTAATTCTGACTTCTGCAGCCAATCAGGGATCCATTTTGTAACTGGATGATCGTCAGAGTTCAGTTTCAAAGGTACAATTTAGTGTGTGAAGGAACTCATTGGCTCTCAGAAAAATTGAGGGAAGAGCCAAAAAACTGCTTTTTGACAGAGGCCTTTGTGAACTGTAAAACCATATACATCCAACACCATTCCATGAAAGACATTTATTCAACAAGTTCTAACATGTGCCGATACCATATTCTGCTTCCTCCTAGCCTTCCTTAGTTAAACATCAGCTTAGGCCCCGAAGCAAACAGATGTACATAGTTTTCAAACCGAATATTCAGGTTTTAGTGGGTGTGGTGGGAAAGTACAATATATAGTCATTCACTTTAAATTGCTGCTTAACAAAGTTACCTTTCTTATGGTTGTCAAGGATTACTACTCTCCAGTCTTGTTTTCAGAGATAGACAACTTGGAGCCTTCTGGACATTTTGGACTAGAACTCCCAGAATCCATTTGTATTGGTTCCATATCTAGGGTTGATGGAAGCTGAAGTTCAAAACGGGGTGGGGGGTGGGGGGTGGGGGTGTAGTATCTGATGGTGTACTATTGCCTTTTCTCTCCTTTTGATCTTGTTTTAAGTTAGAACAACAAATTCATAACATATGGTCAGTGTCAATAACCACCTAGTGGAAAGCTCCATTTGATGCAGTCAGACGTTAAGTTTGAAGACATGTAGTAATTGTGTCTTCAGTCATTATGAAAATGATGTCTCAGCAAATATAATGCACCAGATGTTAATTCTGACATGAAGTAGTTAATACAATACTTCAGGGAACTCAGGATCCTGAAATTATCTACCACAAGGCAGATGTTAATACCCTCTCAACACAGATAGATATACTGCTCAAAAAAATAAAGGGAAAACAAGATAAGACATCCTACTATTAAATACAGTACATTGTGTTGTTTAAGTGTTCCCTTTATTTTTTTGAGCAGTATAGTTACCGTGGAACAACATTGCACTTTTCCAGTTGTATTACCAGTGATTTGATTCACTGGCTATGCCCATTGGGGAAACCCCAAAATCATCTTCCAAGTTAAGTGCTCTCTGAAAAACAACACATCGCCCTCCTCTTAATTTCATCCCCCCTGTCACTTTTAATAGCGGGTCCGTAGATTGTGCTAAGACATAGTTTTCTAGTCAAGTTTGATGAATAAGCTACAAATGGCAGAATTCATAATGGGTTAAGTTAAAAATCAATAAACTATATTATGGCTTTGCAATATAGACCCAGTAAAAAGCAACAAATGATATTAGGGCTTTGTGGCATAGGTAGAGTTAGCCTAAGGGTACATTCAGTCAGGTATCCCAAAGGTGCTTTTTCAGGAGGCCATCGACCTGAAAAAACACCTTTGGGATATGACCTGGAGGATCTCCACAGACATTCAGACAGTTAGTTTAATGTCCTTTCTTTCCCTGCTAATTCTAACCCAAACCCAAGTCCTATATAAAGCAATGATTATTTAAAGAACAGTGAAGCCAAAGCACCAAAATTGCCAAATGAAATACTAATCCAAGATCTTTCAAAGCAACTTGTCAGTTGGCACATTTGTTTCCACATAGATATAACAGACAAGTCTACCATTTTCCTTTTGTCTTGTTTCTGTTGCTCCTCTCTTGCTTTTATGTCACACCAGCAACAAAAACCAAAATGACAAATGAACATTAACCTTGGCATACCACATATATTCATGCCACCCAAATTTCAGACTGTGCCCTTCTAACTCCAAGAGCCTATTTTTCAGCAGCATCCACTCTTTCATCCAAACCAAGCAGCAAGCTGCAAAACACAATTTCAAATTGGGTAAACCCAATCCTCCTCTTTATTTTTTTATCTTGTAACACCTTATACTTAACTTGTGGGTTTTTTTCCCCTGCCACACAAATTTGCATATATATCCTTCTGTCTCCTACAAGATTATCAAGATACATACTTGCCATAATCATTAGTAGTGGGACATCATAAGTTATGAGATTTTGTTACTGAAGAATATTCTGCATCTATATTGTAGGTTTGTGTCACGTTTTTCAGAGTTCAGTCTCAAAAGTAAATTTCAGTTTTAAATCCTAACTAAAATTAAGTCTGGGAAACTGAGACTAAAGCTTGGAATATTTTCTTGTCTCTGAAAACAGAAAAAGAAAAGTTATCTCTTTAGGGAACACAAAAGTTGAGTTTACTGAAATATAATTTATTTGCTTTAGGTTGAGCATGATGCATGAGTCCAATCTTTATAGTTTGCAAAATGTGGCATATCACTGAACATTATATATGAACAGAGCAGAGTGACCTGCTTCCAATAATATGCTAAACTATAGCCATGGCATAATTTGTGGTAAAATAACAACTGAATCTGGACAAATTAAAAGAGAGAAAGAATCTTCCTACATTAATAGTCACAAAATGCATACCAAAGCACATGAGTGCATATTTCTATACGTATATATGTAAATATTCCTTAGAAATTTTTTAAAACAGATATAATGTATGCTGTCTCTAACATGTCCTTAAGTAGTCTCTATGCTGATCTCTGAGTGTAATAAAGATAGATTTGATTTGATTTGATTTCACTAATTGGTGATGCAGTTATTTTATGGGTTAAAAACTAATGTAGAGTATTAAAAAAAATCAAGAAGACCTTATCTATTCTTAGCACAAGTCTGATTTAGTGTACCATATAAACACACTGATTTTAAAAAGTTCAGTTAACAAGCAGTCCTCTAGTACATGTGTCTCTATAACCCTAGTTTATGTTTTCCACTTGACTGGGCCCCAAAGACCCAGATGTTGATCTTCGATCTCTGAAAATATGGATACAAAAGCTAGATTCTGGAACTGCAAGGTGATGTCCATGTTAGGATCCAGTAGGACATAAAATACAAAATATTAAAAATGACATGTGAAGCAAGAAAAGTAACACAGTGTAGGTGTGCTTTATAGTTTGGGCAAACACAGCTGGTATATGGCTTCTTCAATAAGCTGTGGTGAAAAATGTCTCTTAGCTCCAAAATTCACTCATAGCAATCAGATGCAGCATTCTTTGTTCGGAGGAATACTGCTTTCCCCATTTTGCAAAGAAAGCAATACCTGTAGTACAATTTGCCATATTCAACTGAAACACTTGGCATACTATACTGCCTGGAGCTCTGGAGAACTACTGCAATTAACAATGAATGATTTATCCCAAATGTGTGTGGCGAACAGCTAGCCTTATGAATGTGTGGTGCCTGAACAGTATGTAAAAAACTGTATTCGTGACATGAAAGTGCAATCTATTTGAAGACAGAATGTTAGGTAACTTGAAATTAATGGGCATGTTCAATTTCTGTCTTTTACTAAAAAGATTCACATTACCCAATTATCCCTCAACAGAACACTCTTCAGCAAGTTTTTGATATGATGAAAGCAAACAGCAGTTATGTTACAATAAATTTTAAAAGCCTAATTTACAGTGCTACTCATTGACTTCCTGGTCACAGCTACATTTCAGGAGTCAGACTTTTTACCTTCACCTCAGTAAGTTAGAGTCAGGTGAACATTCTCTGTAGGTTTTTATTTCCCAAGAGATGTTCTACTCTTAACTCCTTCCTGAAAAGGCTGGCTAGGGAAGAAAAGGCTTTGGCTAAACTCTAGCAAGATCAAACAGTTGTGAGCCTTAGGGTCATTCAGGCCTGTGGGCCTTCCACCTTTAGTTCAGAGTGAGGTAGCTTTCCCCCACACAAAACTCTTACGCAATTTAGGAACCCACTTGAACTCTCAGCTCCTGCTAAAAGAGCAGGTAGAAGCCACGGCCAGAAAGGTCTTAGTACAAATCCATCTGGTTGCCAGTGGCAACTGTTCCCAGATCGAGAGGTCTTGGTCATGGTCACTGATTCTTCAGTCAGTTGTTTTGTTTGTTTAGTACTTGTTTGGACTACTGTATGTGCTGTACATGGAGCTGTTCTTGAAGTTCACTCAGAAACTATAGCTAGTCCAGAATGCAGTGGTGCAGAAGATGGTTATGGGAAGAACAGACTACACCATGTAACATAATTACTTTGGCAAGCTGTACTGGATCCTGATTGGCTTCCAGGTTGAATTAAAGTTGCTGGTTGCCACTTATTAAACTCTTCATGACACAGAGCTGCGTTACTTGCAGGACCACTTATCTCTAATCATGTTTTCCCATCCTATGAAAGTGTTATGTTTGGATGCTCTGGGTCCCCTTCAAGATGGGACTCAAGAGGCATGCCTTCTCCATCACATTGCCTGGCCTAGAGAATAGCTACCCTCCAAGATTTGGATTTCCCTGACATAGTTGGCCTTCCACAAGTGCATTCCCTAAACTTTATGATAATTATCTCAGATGTTTTACATTTATGTTTTGGCTTTGGTTATTCCTTGGATTCCCTACTTCTAACCTGAGGTTAAACAACCAAAATCACAATCTGCAGATAAGGTAGCCTTAGATAGGTATTAAATAAATCAATTATGGCAGACTGCATCCCATGGAAGAAACTTGACTTATCTTTATCTTCACTGAGGTTATGACCAAAGATGTTAAAGAGGAAACTTTTTCAGCTATTTATAGAAAGCCAAATATGAAATCCTTGGGGCCTCTAGCCAGTTGTTATTGCTTTCTAAAAAAGAACTGGGCCATGGGATATCTGGCTGGCAGGCTTATCTCAGCAAGATTGAACAGTTTAAAGAGTGATGAGGGCTGCGAAGAAGGTATTGTCACTGGCATATATATATATATATTAATCCCAGTGGCTGTCAAAAGAAACTGGGACTTCAAACAATTGAAAAAGAAAAACAACAGAAGCAGCAAAGTCTGCTTGTTGATAAATGACAGTGAGGGGGGAAAATGTGTAACATAGGCTCTTTTATCACTGTTTTAATATATGCATTGGGATATAGATAGTTAGATCCGGGGTGTTCAAACTTGACCCTTTTATGACTTGTGGACTTCAATTCAGTTGAAGTCCACAAGTCATAAAAGGGCTGTCAGGACCCACCCCAATCCACGTCTTAGGAAAACAAAACCTCTTGGAGTCAGTTCTAGTCCAAAAGGAATTTTTACTAGGACATGCTTGGTTGTGGAAATACAAGACAGGACTTGGTATTGTTTTACAAATTGAAACTTTATAAAGATTTCCCGGTTCAAACCCCCTTCCCTCAACCCCATTTGGTCAGCCCCCCATCATTTTACTTCGTGTCATCCCTTTCGTGGGAAAAAGGAGGAAACTTCGAATCTTTATGGTTATTGCCTTCTTCCTTTACAGATTCAAATGGAGACACAGGCCGGATGCCTTCTTCCCTAACCCTCCCTTTTGTTCCCCCAGTTCAAAAGGTTTCCACATGCTGAATCCACATGCGCTCCCCCTTCCTTGGGAGATGGCAGAATCCATAGGGGGGATAATGTTTTAAACATACATTTATGAATGTGATATAAATGGATTCTGACAAGGGCCAAGTTTGAACTAGGTATTTCATTCATTCATTCATTCATTCATTTTACTAAACTTATTACATACAGTATATGCCACTCCATTTGTTACCACCTTGCTGGCATTCCTAAGTAGGAATGGGTTTAACATAATAGAAAAGAAACCGAAACATAAAAATAATTAAATTAAAAAATTATAGCTAGATAGACATGAAAGAGCCAGACAAAGAATAATTGTATTGTATAGTATGCAAATTACTTTCTTAAAGGATTTGCAGGCAATAAAGACATTCTGATGTAGAAAAGTAAACTTCAATAATGTAGCAATTGTTTCAATCCAATAATATTCAATATGAAGTAATGGGTGGGTAGGATAACACTGCATAGGAGAATGCCAGGAAGGTAGGAAACATGACTTGCTTACCTCCTTAAATAACAAGGAAACCATTCTGGGAAGAAAATACTATTTGGAAATAATTTTTAATGAAAATTGTGATCATTGGGTGGGGATAGGTGAAAGGAACTCCTAGATTTTCTCTAGCACAAGAGTGCCCCCCACCACCCCAAGCATCTATTCAATTGACTCCACGCTTAAAGTCCTGAAATAGACAGAGTTCAGCTTTCGTTTCCAGAAGATCCTCTCTGTTGTTACCCCATTTATACAAAGGGAGAATTGGACAAAAAAACAATAAATGAAAAAACTGTGCCCCTATAATTCCATCAAGGGCCATTAGTTCCTAGATGATTTCTGATTTGCTCTTAGACCCAGCATATCTCAGATGTCAAAGATGGAGTACTTTTCTTGATTGGATAAAATGACAAGATGACAAGATGACAGTTAATCTCTCTAAAGAGGCTGGATTCCCACATTCTATAAAATCAAGAATAAGTGCTGAGGCAGAAGAAAGCAAGAAGAAGGAACAAGAAAAATGTGCTTATAAACATCCAAACATGGTGCCTGAAAGATCTCCAGCCAACCAACTTTTCGGAAATAAACATGTGCCGAAACCAATAAATTTATTTGCAATTCTGTATAGGCCTTTTCTTGTTTTTCCTACCTTTTTTCTCCCAATAAACTCCTTTAATGTCTACACTCTACAGAGTTGGCATCACATGTTTTAGAAGAGAACTTCTCATTAAAATCATGCTTATGGGCAAGACTGAATGAATATATAGCTATTTCCATGCATTTCGGAAGGGACACGGTGGCTCAGTGGGTTAGGACGCTGAGCTTGTTGATCAGAAGGTCGGCAGTTTGGCGGGTCGAATCACGAGTGCCGTGTAACAGAGTGAGTGCCTGTTACTCGTCCCAGCTTCTGCCAACCTAGCAGTTCGAAAGCACGTAAAAATGCAAGTAGAAAAATAGGGACCACTACGGTGGGAAGGTAACACCGTTCTGTGCACCTTTGGCATCTAGTAATGCTGGCCACATGACCACGGAGACGTCCTCAGACAAGCGCTGTTTCTTCAGCTTTGAAATGGAGATGAGCACCGGCCCCTAGAGTCGGAAACGACTAGCACGCATGTGCGGGGGAACCTTTACCTTTACCTTTATGCATTTCAGACATGGCGTGTGATTTGATAAATTCTGTACTTTTAAATTTGGGGCAGGAAGTTGCAGAACACCTTATGCCTTTCCCCCTAAATTTGATTAAAAGGAGATAATCTTGGTAGGAGAGCTAAGAACTCCCTATTCAGATATTTGAGTGAGTCTTAAAAAAAAACTCTGACAACAGCTTATTGTAAGGGGTCTTCATGGAAAACCCCTCTAAAAAAGGGTCTGCAGAGAGATTTTGAATTATTCCCCTGTGCTTCTTGTTTGTAACAATAGGCTAAAAGTGACTGCCAAGATGTTTGTTTCCTTTTTTAACAACTCCTTTGGTGCTTTTGTGCCGAATTAATAGAGTATTCTGCATCTAATTAATTTACCCCAAAGTTAAAATTCAGTAAAAACATGGTAACTTAGGGAAGATGGGAAAATATGCAATCATCAACAATACTATATAGGACTTAACCAATTCATCTATACTGCACATAGCAGCCATTCAACAAGATACAACATGGAATTCTCTGCAACAATTGGTTATTATTTGAATTATTAAATAATTGGAAATAGAGTTTAAGGCGTATGTTGACATGACATAAATCTCAGTATTGTGTAGTGGGTCCGACGCAAGAGAGACGCCAGCCGGTGTGTGAGTTCAGCTCTTTATTGGAAGGGGAAGTGAACTGAGGAATGAGTGCTACCTGGCCTCCTTATATACCTGGCCAGGTAAGCTAACAGCCAATGGGGTTGGCCCTAGGTTTCCCGCCGAAACTGTCCAGGCCATCGCCCCCTGATGGCTGTTGCTATGCAGATGCCTGCATACATAACACCCCTCCCCCCTTAGAGAAGACCCACATAACAACAACAACATGCAACTACTATAACTATGAGTATATATATAAAAAAACAGTGGTGTCCTTGTGTGAGGGTCACTTGCACACATAGTCCGACAGGTAGGCTGGTGTCCTGTGTGGACGGGTGGATCGTCTGGGTGTGCTTGGCCCCTGGGCTTGGACTGTGGGTTCCTGAGGCCTTTGTGCAGGGCTGCAAGGAGCCGGCATCAGGAAGTCCTCCTCCTCTGGTCCCTGCCCTGTGACGTCCTCAACTGGGTTGACCCCTCCTGGAGTGTGGTCCTCCTGTTGATCGTGTGCGTTGAGTTCAGGGACGTGTGTGACGTGCTCAGGGACTCTTCCTCTGAGCTGATCGATGTGTCGCCTTATGCGTCTGTCCCCCTCCACCCCTACAATGTACGAAAGGGGTCCTGTTTTCCCGACCACTGTCCCCGGAACCCAAGGATGTCCAGCCCCATAGTTCCTTGCCCAGACCAGGTCCCCCAGGTTGAGGACCCTGTGTGTGGGTGATGATGGCAATGGTGATGGTAGTGATGCTGGTAGTGATGGTGATGATGGTGATGATGGTGATGTTGCCCTACCGGTTTCGGCTGCTACCCGGTCTGGGTGTAGGCGGTCCAGCTTGGTGATGAGGCGCCGTCCCCATCGCAGTTCTGCTGGGCTCTTGCCGGTAGCCACGCATGGTGTTGTGTGTTGGGCTAGTAAAAATTTGGCCAGTCTGTGGTGCCAGTCCCCGCTGATGATGCGCCGGAGTGCGTCTTTGGTCGTCCTTACCATCCGTTCGGCCTGCCCGTTGGTAGATGGATGGAAAGGCGCGGAGGTGGCGTGCCTAATCCAGTTCGCCTTCAAGAACGCCTGGAAATCAGCAGCAGTAAACTGAGGCCCATTATCAGACACAATTACGTCGGGGAGGCCGTGTGTGGCAAAGAGAGCTCTGAGCACCTGGATTGTCCTCCCCGAGGTCATGTTGGGGACAGGGACTACCTCTAACCACTTGGAGTGACTGTCCACCACTACTAAAAATAGTTGACCCTGGAATGGCCCCGCATAGTCAATGTGAATGCGGGACCATGGCGTGTGTGTGGCCTCCCATCGGTGTACTGGTGCATGTGGCACTTCTGGCCTGGATCTCTGGCACGTATAACAGGCCTTGACCCGATCCTCAACCTCCTTGTCCAACCCGGGCCACCAGAGGTAGCTCCTAGCCAGTGCCTTCATCCTGACCACCCCCGGGTGCCCTTCGTGTAAGGAGTCCAATACCCTGGCACGTAGTGCGGGTGGAATGATGACCCTGCTACCCCAAAGGAGGCACCCTTTGTGTGTGGAGATTTCATCACGTCTAATGAAATAGGCCTGAAACTCTGGTCCCGGGGATTTGTCCTGCCACCCTGTGCAAACCCATGAGTGCACCCTGCCCATGATGTTGTCTGTGGCTGTGTGGCTGGCAATGTCCTTGGCAAGAACTGGGCACTCGGGTAGTTCCTGCAGGGCTAGGATCTGTGTGGCTGGTGCTGGGTCTGGGTCGTGTGTGTCTAGGGGGAGCCTACTTAGACCGTCTGCGTGGCCCATCTCCTTCCCTGGCTTGTGTACCAGCTTGCAATTGTATGCTGCAAGGAAGATGGACCACCGGAGCATCCTGGGGGACAGAATCTGGGGGGTTTGCCTGTCTGTGGTGAACAGGCCCAGGAGTGGTTTGTGGTCCGTGAAGACAGTGAACTCCCTGCCATATAAGTAATCGTGGAATTTCTTGATTCCTGCCACGATTGCCAGGGCTTCTTTGTCTATTTGGGCGTAGTTTCTTTCTGCTCCAGACAGTGTCCTAGAATAGTATGCTATGGGGACTTGTGCCCCGTTGGGCTCAAGGTGGCTTAGGACAGCGCCCACACCATAAGGGGATGCATCGCAGGCGATACAAATGGGTTTGGACTCGATGAAATGGGTTACTGTGGACTTGTCTGACAGCAATGCCTTCAGGGCCTTGAAGCTCTGATCATGGGTGGCCGTCCAGGCCCATGTTGCCTGTTTGTCTAGCAGCCTGTGGAGCGGTTCAGCGATGGCTGCCTTGTGTGGGAGGAATGTATGGTAGAAATTCAGCAGACCCAGGAATGCCTGAAGCTCTGCTTTGTTCTTGGGTGTGGGTGCTAGTTTGATGGCCCTCACCTTGGATTCTGTGGGGTGGATTCCCCTGGCGTCTACTCTGAACCCCAAAAATTCTGTGGAAGGAACGCCTATGCTGCATTTTTCCTTTTTGAGTTTGAGGCCAGCTGTGCGCAGCCTTGCCAGCACTTCCCTAAGCCTCCCTGCCAGTTCCTCTGCTGATGCTCCTGCGATCAGGATGTCATCAAAATAGGGGCAGACTCCTGGAATGCCCTTGAGTGTCTTTTCCATAACCTCCTGGAAAATGCCGGGAGCAACGCTGACTCCAAACTGCAGCCTGTTCACCCGGAACGCCCCCCTATGGGTTACTATGGTTTGGATGTCAGCTGTTTCCCTAGTGACCGTGAGTTGCTGGTACGCCTGTGCAAGATCGAGCCTTGAAAAAATGGCGCCGCCTTGGAGGGAAGCGAGAACGTGGCTGACCGCGGGAACCGGGTAAGCGTGCGGGTTTAGGGCGCGGTTCACCGAGCACTTATAGTCGGCGCAGATCCTTATTTCCCCGTTGGATTTGAGGGGGGTCACGATGGGGGTTTCCCACTCCCCTCCATCTACAGGCTCTAAGATTCCCTGGGCCACCAACTTGTCTAGTTCGCGCTCGATTTTGTGTTTGAGTGCAAACGGGACTTGCCGCGGCCGGACCCTAACGGGGGAGACGTTCGAGTTAAGCTTGAATGATATGGGGGCCCTGGTGTACTTGCCTAATGACCCGTCAAAGACGTCGGCGAACTCCCGGCAAACGGCCTCAACGGAGTCCCCCTGGATCCGATGGATCCCGGATACTGAGATTCCCAGGGCCTCAAACCAGTCCAGCCCGACCAGGCTGGCTCTGCGGCCCTCTACCACTACAACGTCCAGGTGCCCATCGCGACCCTTAAACCCCACTGAAATGGTGGCCTCCCCCTTCACCTTGACCGGCGAATTCTGAAAATCGGTCAGGGTTAATTTAGTAGGCCGTAATTTAATCCATTGCTTGCTCCGGCTAATTATGTGGTTAAGGGTCTCGTCTGAAATAATCGAGACCGCTGATCCGGAGTCAAGCTCCATGCTGCAAGGGACACCTTGCAAACGGATTGTTAATCTAATTTTGGGTTTGAGCAGCCGGCGGCTACCCGTGTGGTTAATGGCCAGCCGGCTCTCGACATAGCCAATTTTTGTTTTGGTGGGGGCCCCAGTACCTTCGAACGGCGGTTCCTCCGGCTGCAGCTCGTGGATCTCCTCTCGGGGGCAGCGGCTACGGCAGACGGCGGCTATGTGGCCTGTTTTCTTGCAGGCCCGGCACGTGGCGGACCGGAACTTGCAGAGGCTGCGCATGTGGTTCCCACCACACCCTGCGCACCTCTGGGGAACGGCAGTGTTGCTGGGAGGCCTGGGCCTGTCTGGGCGTCTGGCTCACTGGTCGGGGGTCGACTTCCGCTGGAGGAGGTTGATGCTCAGGTCGTCCTCCTCTGTGGCCCCTTGCCGGTGGACGCTGGTTGCCTGGTTGCCGGGCCGGGTTCCCTGGCAGGCTTGGACGGCCCCGCAGGCCGCTTCGTGGGCTAGGATGGCGTCCTCGGCTTCCTGGAGAGAGACCTCCTCTCTTTCGAACAGGCGCTCCTGCAACCGCCTGTCACATAGGCCGCAAATCAGCCGGTCCCGTAGTCGCTCCTCCAAATTTGTGAACCTGCAAGCGACGGCAGCTTCCCGTAGGGCGGCGAGGAAGTCAGCGCCGGTCTCGTCGGGGCGCTGGTACCTTTTCTCGAATTGTGACCGTGCTGCCACCTTGGAGCGCCGGGGGCTGAAATGTGCGTTGAGCCTGGCCACGAGGTCTCGGTACGCGACGGTGTTGATGGCCTCCTGGGGGAACAGGTTCGCGGCGACTTCCAGCAGCGCTGGTCCCCCAAGGCAGAGCAGAGCGGCCGCCTTTGCACCGTCCTCCGATATCTGATTGAACCGCATGTACAGTTCAACGTGAGCCAGGTAACGGGTCCAGGTTTCGGGGCGGCGGGTCTCGAATTCACGGGGTTGTCCGGCTCTAGCCATGGCAGCAGTTGGTCGTGGATGTGGCGCTTGGCGTTGCCGGTTCGGCTGGTGGTCGTGGGGGGAAGAAGGAAAAATGCCTGTTCTGAACCAGCCCTCTTCTCGCACCCCTAATCAAAGGAAGAGTCTGGAAAGCGTCCAAGATCAAAAGGCTTCTGCCAAGTTTTAATTACACTGTTACAAAAATACAAGAGCTTGACTTCTCAAACGAAAAAGTTGCTTTCAGCAACTAGCCCCTCCCCAAACACTTCTTTTATAGAGAGCTCAGGGCGTGGTCTCCCTGTGCCTCCTCCCGAGGAGTCCCATAGCCTTCCTTTGTTTGTCCCTGCTCGTCTGCCTCCTGCGTCGGGCGTCCTTGAACAGGGCCAGCTGTGGGTCATCATCCTCCGCACTCTCGGGCTCACACAGCTGAGAAGAGGTTCCCGGCTGAGGACTCTGCAAAGTCTCCAAATCATCATCAGCCGGTTCGTTTCCCTCCTCCCCCACATCTGAGTCCTCCGATACATCGGACCCGGCTGTCGGACCCACAGGCTGGCCCTGAGTCACAACAATGCCTTTCCCTTCAGCTCGCGGAGCATTTCCCCAGTGACTTCAGCTCTTGGTCGGCAGCAATCCCATCCTCGTCGCCACTATTGTGTAGTGGGTCCGACGCAAGAGAGACGCCAGCCGGTGTGTGAGTTCAGCTCTTTATTGGAAGGGGAAGTGAACTGAGGAATGAGTGCTACCTGGCCTCCTTATATACCTGGCCAGGTAAGCTAACAGCCAATGGGGTTGGCCCTAGGTTTCCCGCCGAAACTGTCCAGGCCAACGCCCCCTGATGGCTGTTGCTATGCAGATGCCTGCATACATAACACTCAGCGTCCTTGTTTTTGTGGGATGCAAGCATGAATAATCCTTCTGAAAGGTGGCCAGAATCAACAATTAAAGTAAATATATCTGTCACTAGCCGTATTTCCAAGTCGAAGAAGCATGTCTGAAAATGTTAAGGCTGCTCTGTGACTGCATCAGCTCCAGTTTCCTCCAATCGTTGTTGGGGAATAAAACATGGGCAAAAAGAGTGATTTAGAGACTGGTTGCACTGAAACAATATGCTGGATCCTTTGTCTCACAGCTGCCTGGACAGACTTAAGACTTGAGGTTGCTAAGCCCAGTTTTGCAAACCACTGTCCTAGCATGTTCTGGAATATAAGATTTTGCTCTAGGGGAGAATGCTGGCTTCGGGGATCTACAACAACTTGCCACAGCCAACTAGCCACGGACAATTCACCACGGCCAACTCACTGCAGGACAATTCAACAATTCAACTTAATTATTTAAAATAGTGTTTTTTTTAAAAAAATACATTTTTGTCATTCACATTTCATTTCGTCCTTCCTTTGGCATCCTTTCTCTAATAATTGTAGTCCACTATTTCTTCGATATTAGTGTAACTCTTGTGGCAGGTTGTCCTTTGGTGAGTTGGCCATGGTGAATTCTCCCATGGTGATTTGGCTGTGGCAAGTTGTCTCATTCCAGCTGACGCTGATGGGAGCTGAACTCTAAAACCTCTGGAGGATATCAGGCAACCTACTTGTAATTTTAGTAAATGAGGCATGAAAATCAATGGAGGACAACACTTGTTGCCTGCTGCTAAACTGGGCTGGCCCACACATTCTCTGAATGGAAAGGACAGAAATATTCAGCCTGCGTGCTTTAGTGAAGCCATTTCCCTGCAAATGAGAGAGCAGTAATGTCATTCTTTGGCAAGTGTCTGCTGAACAAGACCACAGAGTCATTCTCATTTCGTGGGAAAATGCAAGTATGTTTTCAAGAGATAAGCTCAGAGAAATTTCTTTCCTCCCAAATCACTCTAGCTGGAAGAAAATGCAGCTGAGTGTTGAAATTATAGCTCATGCTCATTTGTTCACAATTGGAAACAACATATTAAATGACCCCACAACACTTTATTTAGCTATCAAATAAGGATCGCGTGGCCGCAAACCAAAGAAATGTGACCAAGAGTGCTCATCTAGTATACTTTATTTTAAATTATCTGTCTGTCCCACTTCCTCATTATTGCTTACTCTGCTACTCCACACCAGATCTCTGTGCAGTTTGGCCAGCAGTTTTAAAGGAGATCGTTTCAACAGTAGTTTAAGACGTGTTGAGGGATGACAGCTGACTCAGCACGAAAGTATAGTGCTAATGCAAAAGCAAACAAACCACATTATATCCTTACCTTTAAGTGCAGACAAAGGAAACCAAGCCATCCAAAGACCTTACATTCAATACAATGTGTACTCTTAAAACAGTATCTTGCATTTTGCTGGAAAGATGACATTTGTGCACTCACCTCAAGCTAAAGGACCCGCCTGGTAATAGTCTTTTTTAACATTGGTCCACAAAATAATCCAGATGCAGTTGTATGATGATGGTGATGGTGATGATTGGTCATACAATCAGCCAGATGTTTAGACTAGATTTGGCATTTTTATCCACCTACTGAGTCCTTCCCAAAGATCTGAGATAGACAGATGTTGTTGGTTGATGGTGTTAAAAGGTATCACCGCAGGATGTTCTAAACACAAGCTGCCTTTTGCAATTGAGTGATGGTGATTTTGTCAATGCTGATGGTGTTCAAGCGGTGCTCCAGTTGTTTTGGGATTGTAACCGAGGTGCCTGTTACTACTGGTACTGCCCTTGCTTTCTTTTGCCATGGTCGTTCTACTTCTATTTACAGGTCTTTGAATGTAGTGATTTTCCTCCAGTTTTTTTCTCTTCTGTTCTGCAGTCTCAAAATACTGCAACATCTACTATCCAGACATTTTTATCTTTATCTTTATTGTTATTGTTATTGTTTTGTTGTTGTTGTTATTGTTGTTCTTGTTGCTGTTGTTGCTGTTGTTGTTGTTGTTGTTGTTGTTGTTATTATTATTATTATTATTATTATTATTATTATTATTATTATTATTATTATTATTATTATTTCCCTCAAGTCACTCTTGACCCTTGATGACTGCCCAGGCAAATCCCTGGAGCTTTCTTGGCAAGGTTATTTGAAAGTGGTTTGCCCTTACCCCTCCTTCCTAGGGCTGAGAGAGAGTAACTGACTCAAGTTCCCTCAGCTGACTGTGTGCCTAAGATGAGACCAGAACTCATGGTCTTCCATTTTGTATCCCAGCACCTCAAACACTGTGCCAAAGTGGCTCTTAGATACAGCCATAGCATTGTAAATGAGCAGAGCATTATAAGCTCCAGCATCAGGCATCAAATCAATCTATATTCAATTTCTTAGGTCAGACGACCTCCCAAGAGATTCCCCTTTGGTTAAGTCATTTCTTTTTACCTTCAGCCAAATAAAAAGAACATGATTGCTTGGGCCAACTTGGTTTCTACCCTGCAACCTCAAAAGAGTTCCACATTCTGAAAAAGTGAGAGGCAATCCAAGACACTAAAGTCTTTTTTTTAACCACAAACATCATTATGGCATATGAAGTGTCTAATTAAAATTGTGCTCTCCGCTTTAGAACATGTCATCTTCATTAGTACCCAGAATAGGAGTCCTGAATTATGTGAGTCCTTTCGAAGTCTCTTAAATGAGATATTTCTCTATGACCTCATAGTTTCCAATTGTGATAGTACAGTAGTTGATGAATATGCACAATAAGTCCGTTCTTGGAAGTGCTCTGATTTAAAAAACAAATAAAGAAAATAAAAACTGGACAGCCATTTGTCCGAAATGGTATAGGGTTTCCTGCCTGAGCAGGGGGTTGGACTAGATGACCTCCAAGGTCCCTTCCAACTTTATTATTATTATTATTATTATTATTATTATTATTATTATTATTATTATTACTACTACTACTACTACTACTACTACTACTATTACTATTACTACTATTATTATTAAAAACTAGATACCTTAATTTTAGAATACATTTAGAGAAACAGGTATGATATTTCCTGACATATAGAAATATGTATGTTTTAAAAGCATTTAAGGAACGTATGGCAATCATATTCAATTTGCTAGCTAATTATAGTACAGTATTACATTTCATTTTGTTCAGTATTCTGGAGCAGAACAAATCTTTATCAAATAATATTATATTTTGATCGATTCACCAGTGGTTGGGATTCTCTCAAAGGGATTTCTCTTAGCGGAGTTTTCTATTTCCATATCCTTGTACACATATTTATAAATCTCCGAACCTCATTTCTGCAGTAGTATATCTCTGATACAGCTGATGTGTAAGGCTCTTTTTGATTTTGTAAGCCTGAAGCTGTCTCTGATTATTTTGTAAATCTTGTTCAAACAAGTGTCTGAAACAAAGAAGGATGTTTTCATTGATTTAAAACTGTCATTTTGGCATTCCTATCTGATAATTTGCAAAGAGATTATAGTGAGAGCAGGTGGTCCAGGGATATTCATGAAAGATTGCATGAAATGTCATTTTACTCCCCCCCCCCCCTTGCAATGAAGTCTGGCACCTGTTCTATTAAGAATGATGAGCTATTGTTTCCACTACATAAAAAAAAACTAGGATCAAGCAAAAAAAAACATGGTTTCTCAGCAACCCACCATTTCTTCAATTTACTTAGTGAATGACTCTACTTTTTATTTAATCACGTTAGTTGGAGAGAAATTCAACAAAACAGAAGCTGATGGAGATGGATAGGAATTTTGTCAGTTCACAGTTGGGTGGGAAGTTGTTTAGAAAATTGCTAGCTCTAATCCCATTCTACTTAGGCTTCTGCTTACTGTGACATTGTTTTCATTGTTCCTCAAATAAGCACTGGCGATGTTTGTGTGACACATTTAGCCGGAAAATCTGATTAATAAAGATGTCTTAGCCCTGTCATGCAAGCCTCTTTCATCAAAGTTTCAGTGTGGTCATTTGAATCCAGAGAAACTGCCATTTAGTGCTTAGGAAAATTACAATTTTGTTTCTGTAAATCAAGAATAACTGCTATTCAGATGACACAGGAAGGCTCAGATCTTAGTTAGATGACTGGGGAAAGGGGCCAAGATGCACACCCTGTGAACATAGGCATTCTGTTGTTAACTCTGACCACTGTTAGTGAAACACACGCCAAAAAGGTCCAATGCCTGCATCCACACTGCTCTTAGAATAGCGAAACCATTCTCCTGCTCTGAGCACATAACTGTAGAATTCCCATTAGGGACATCACATCTTCTAGAGTCATCCAAACTTGTTGTCATGAGCACAAGCTATATTTCTCAAATGTGGTTGGGTAATAGTAGAAGAAAGGGACGCAGTGGCTCAGTGGGTTAGGACGCTGAGCTTGTCAATCGAATCCCGAGTGCCGTGTAACAGAGTGAGCGCCTGTTACTCGTCCCAGCTTCTGCCAACCTAGCAGTTCGAAAGCACGTAAAAATGCAAGTAGAAAAATAGGGACCACTACGGTGGGAAGGTAACAGCGTTCCATGCGCCTTTGGCGTCTAGTCATGCCGGCCACATGACCACGGAGATGTCCTTGGACAAGCGCTGGCTCTTCGGCTTTGAAACGGAGATGAGCACCGGCCCCTAGAGTCGGAAACGACTAGCACGCATGTGCGGGGGAACCTTAACCTTAACCTTAATAGTAGAAGATGGTATAAAAGTCACCTATAGAGATTCTGGCTACATCACAAGTTTACATTTTCCTCCCATTCCATTGTGTTTGATTCTTGGAGACTGCTGAACAAGTCCCTGAAGTTTTCTTGTTTTCCAGAAGGGTTTGCCATTGTCTCCTTCCTAGGGCGGTGAGAAACTGCCTGGCCCAAGGTTATCCTGATAGCTTTTTGTCTAAGGTCTGGACTAGAACTCACATTCTCTCAGTTTCTAACTGGTTGCCTTAACCACATAGTATATCCACCTGAAATAGTCTACACTTTGAGCACTTTGAGATATGCCTAGTGAAGAAATACACTCTTTATTGATATAGGCTATAGTAACAAGTTTTGGAAGCCTGACTGTTTTCCCTCCCTTTCCTCTTATAGGAAATAATTAAGGAAAAATCAGTTCTGAGTTCCTTTCACAGCAGTGTTTTCTCTGGTTCCCAGGTATTAAACATGTTCTTGCTAGTATTGCCTCAGTGTTTCTCCAAAGTTATCTCTGCAGTTCTCCACAGCTGGCTGCAAAAAACACAAAACCAAAGAACACGGATACCCTTTGCTGCCATCTAGTGGCCATCTGCATTTGTGCATCCCAATTCTAGTCAGCCTTCACCCTTGGCAGTGCTGGCATTTTGTGAACCATCAAATCATTGCTGATCAAGGTGAGGGAAATGGTTCTTCTACATTCCATGCCTCTTAAGCAACCATTCCCTGTGGGGAGTGAGGCTTGTTTTGGGCCAGTTGTGACCCATTTTTTTCCTGTCTCTTCTCTCTCTAACGTTTCTTTGGCAATGTTAACAGCCATCTGCAGGTGCTTAGTGTCCTTCTGGTGCCAAAGGGCTTTTCCCTGTCAAGCACGAATTTCTCCCTAAAGCAACTGACAAATTAAAAGATAAACTCTCCAAAAAAAATTTAACGCCATTTTTTTTTCTTAAACAAGATGTGAAGGATTCTCCTGGCATCAATTCCTCTATGTCTTTTTCTGCTCTGGATGGTGTCTACCTAGGGCTGTGCAGCCAGTTATGCTGTATCTAGGCAGAGAAACAATGGCTGCAGTCTCTCTCTCTCTCTCTCACACACACACACACACACACCACGCATACAATCATTCATAACCCACTCTGTCTATGGGTATTCATGTGCAAAATATATTATACAGTGTAACTTTTTCCCTAATCACACCTCATAAAAAATGCTTTTAGGCAAAAAAAATAAGAAAGGAAATCACTTATTTGCATTTTCCTTTGCTACAGGATGCCACAAAATGCATCATTCATACCTACCGTGCCAAGACAATGAGACGGATCTGGAGAGATCGCGGCTGATGGGA